>NC_089223.1:86270364-86573394 GCF_963924675.1 Phocoena phocoena | reverse complement strand
GGTTAAAGGTGGAGACACTCACAGAGGTGCCTGGAAAAGGAACAAAGAAGCTGGTTATGCAGGCTCTGAAATCCAAAGTTTATTTGCACAATGAGCTTAAGCATACCTGATCTGCGCAGGTTTGATAGATAGCAGAGGAAAACGCTCAGAGGGTAAGAATATTGTGTATGTATATCTAAAAAAAAATGACTTATTCCCAGCTTTGTTCCCAAAGCGATTTGAGGCAGGTAAAGAAATGTGTTTGCAAATACATCTTATTGACAATTTTTAGATAAGTTTATTGAACTTTGATTACAACCAACTCCTTCCTAGGCTGAAGGCGCTCATTAATTAATAACCAAGTGGATGAAATATGTTCCTATCCCACAGAAGAGGTTCTGAGTGACCTGTAGAATAGCTTTAGTTTTGAGCGTGATCTGCATAGTTAAGTTGACCTTTTAACCCAATATTCTCAAGGACTGTGACCCTGAAAATTCAGTGGGGTCTGAGCTGGGAGCATTAAAACTCTTCCTGAAAATTTCTATTACAGGCGTTTTTTTAAAGATTTTTTTGATGTGGATCATTTTTAAAGTCTTTATTGAATTTGTTACACTATTGCTTCTGTTTCATGTTTTGGTTTTTTGGCCACAAGGTATGTGGGATCTTAGCTCCCTGACCAGGGATCAAACCCACACCCCCTGCATTGGAAGGGAAAGTCTTAACCACTGGACCACCAGGGAAGTCCCCAAACTGTTTTTAAGAGTGAAACATTCTAAGTTTCCAAATGGAGTGTTGAAAAATTACCTAGTGAAAAAGGAAGAAGGGGAAGCTCTCCATATTATAACTAACGTTTTTCTCTGGGTGGAAGGACTAGGGCCTTTTTTCTCATTCTCTTTGCTTTCTGTATTTTGTAAAAGAAACATGCATCATCAGTGAGAAAGACGTCAAAACACCTCATTCAAAAGGATATACGTACGTATAGTCAAAAAAGCTTAATTTTCCTTATTTTTTGTATTTTGTGTGTGTACATACTTATTATAATCTCATATCCCCTTAAAATTCCCTTTAATTCTTCATCCATAAATTCAACTGATTCTTCTCTTATCTCTTACCATGATGGAGGAGTTCTTAGCCTGGGGCCTTTTGTGAAACTATGTATAAAAATATTCTTTGTCTAGGGAGAATATCCATAGTATTCCTGAGAGACTTGAAGGAATCTACAACCCTGAAACCATTCTATAAGAGCTTACGTTCTGAGACAGGATTTGCTGTGTTTTATAGGACTTTACTCTAAGGAGTTGATGACATCTGAATTAGAGGGTACAGCCCCAAAGTCCTCAGAGTCAAGTCTGTACAATGGGTCCACTGTACTTATAAACCCACCAGCAGGCAAGCACTCTTTTTTTTTGGCTCTGTATTAGGAGCTTAATGAGTGTTAACTATTAGAAACAGTATTGAGGAGAACATAAAATTAAGGGAAGAATTGAAATCACTGGAATCAGAAATCCAACAAAACCATTAGGGTATTGCAAACACTTTCAGAATTATCTTGCTTTTCATTTTCTAGAACAGTCTGTCCTAGAAATTTTCAGGAAGAGTTTTAAGGCTCCTAGCTCAGACCCCAGCTACTTTAAAACATTTTTGGTTGAGGTGACACTTACTTACATCACATAAGCTCACTCATTTTAAAGTGAACAGCTCTGTGGCGTTTAGCACGTTCACAGTGTTGTACAACTACACAAGCACTCTCTTTAAATCTCCTTCCACAAACCCTGGTTAAGATTATTCAATATTATCATAAGATATATACAGACAGGTCTTGAAAGCCTAAAGCACTATGAGATGTTGGTTATTATTATTGCGTCATTGTTTAACAATGATCCTTTTCATTTGTGAGTCGAGGACTGGACCCAGATTGACACTTTCTTGGCTATTTGTCCATGTCACGCAGATCAGTTATTCGTCATCATTTTGTCACTGCTGGATCCTGCTTCCTCAATTGGGAGAAATAAAGGCTTTTAAAGCTTTCCGGTCATTGAAGGCTGCCCTAGCCCAACTCAGCTCTGCGTATTTGGCCCAGCTTAGGTCAGAACAAACAACAACTCCTTCCTCATTCCCCGCCTCTCCTCCTCCTCTCCCAGCTAATTCTCAGAATGGGCAAGGGACAAAGCATTTTGGCAGACAGAGGGGACAAAGAGACATGTTTTGTTTCCGCCTTAGAAGAGCCACAACAGTTGGCAAGGCGAGGTCATGTACTCAGCACTGTTGTGGCTACCGATCTGGGTTCAAGTCAGCTCTGTAGCTTACCACCTGTGTGTCCTTGGGCACATTATTAACCTCTCTGTGCCTCTGTTCCCTCCTCAGTGAAACAGGGAAGGATAACTGTATATTCTTTATAGGGTGGTTGGGAGATAAAATATGATCATGGAAGTAAAAACTCAAAGCAATTAGGAGAATATCGGGTGCTCAAAAAATACATTCAAAAATATTAGCTCTTGTGACTTTTATTATCATCACCATCATTTTGATTGGCAAAGGCAGAGAGCTGCATATCTCAGCCAACCAGTGTCAGCTTAGTGACCCACAGGCTCTAGGAGCAAATTCAATTCCTCGTCTAGTGGCAGAGGTCTCTCTCTCTCTCTCTCTCTCTCTCTCTCTCTCTCTCTCTCTCTCTGTGCCTGAGATGGTCCCAGCCCCTGGGAAAACAGTCTGGGAAGTGAATCCTGAGAAGGGAATCTAGACCTCCGATGAAACTCGTTTTCAAATAGTCCCTGTTCCCTAGGGAAGCCAGAGCAACGGCAGAAAGAGCCCTCTTCCAGCACCCTGGCCACCCCAAAACCATGCCTTGGGTTGGGTAGAGCTCAGAATACAATCAACGACCTCCAGGAAGGAACATAACAGCTTGCATCTGTCTTACTTTCTAACAGAAGCAAGGAAAACCAACGTCTTCTGTGGCTTCTTACCAACTTATTCCACTTTGAGAAACTGACCCTTAAAACTGGGGACTGACTTCTGGGGAGTTATGAGGACTGACCCCCCCCCATAAAGCCAGCTCCTCTGTCCTTACACCTAGCCCCACACAGACAGATGTTTTGTTTTAGCTGTTAAGGGTTGGGGAAGGTCTGGGGCTGAACAGGGTCTGGGGCGAGCTCCAGAAATAGGCACCAGCAGCAACTCACCCATGAAGTAGGTGGTGGTCTTGCAGACAGCGCTCCCAAAGATGAAATCCTTGAGCAGGTTGGGGATGAGGTTGAACGGCATGCAGAAGAGGCAGAGCATAAGGTCACTGACAGCCAGGGAGAGCAGGAAGATGTTGGTGACCGTTCTCATCCTCTTGTTCCGAATCAGCACCGTGATGACCAGCGTGTTTCCCAGCACACTGAGCAGGAATATCAAGGAGTACAAGAGAATCTGCACGGCTGGCTGCCACTCTGAGAGGAGGAACGCGGACGAGGGATGGAGGTTATGAGAGCAGAATGTTAAAACCTAGCACGCGCAGCAAGCACTTATTTCCTGCCGATTTTTTTTTTCAGGGGCGGACAACATTGAACCCAGCTCTCCCTGTACTTAACAATATTTTGCAGAAACAAAGTGAGGAGAGCACAGAGTGATTCAGTTGCTTCTAAAAGGTTGGTCTGTTAAAGGATCACTCACTCAGGGAACCACTTCTTCTTAAGAACAAAGCTTCTCTAGTGAATAGTGATTGCTTTCTTTCCTAGCTGCTAAGCATTATTTCGCTATAATCACTTCTTCACACTGATTTCCCCCAAGAAAAGGCGACAGCTAGATTGTGACAGCACCTTTTCTGTGATGCTTGTAAGTTCAAGCTTTTACACTTGTCCTCGCTTCTGGCTCCACTTCAGGTCCTCCTCCCACTGCTTTTGTGCCCCCGAGTCCTGTACATTAATCCCAACTCTCCCCTGGGGAACAAGAAGAACATTGGACTCAATTGTGCTCTTTGATCTCTTATCCAAACTTCTGAACAGATGACTTTACCCAGCCTTGTCTCACGAGGACTTTGTTATATTTTTTGCAGTCAGCCTTGCCTTTGCTGATTTCTTCCCCCAACTTAATAGTTTTCTGAATGAAAGTATCAGCCTCTGACACCTACCTTTGGAAGCATGGGGCTGATCCAAGCAGAAAAGCGTCTCGTTTTCGATCCCCAGTTTGCAGGGAGGCGTCGTGTTGCTTCCATTCAAGAGAAGGCTGTCCACATCCATCCTTGCTTTGCTGCTTTTCACCAAGCGCTGGCGAGCTGTTGAACTGCTCACTCTTGGCTCATTCCTCTAATGACCGACTGGAGAGTTTCCCAAATGGAACCTGCCGTGGAGGGGCAAGGGGGTTGGGGGAGTGATTGCCAGGTGTGGGCTTCTGAAGCCATTCTTAAAGGCGACTGGAGTTCCACACACTCAGGCCAGCTGGGCAAGCGTGTGCACTCCTGTCTTGGAAAGAGCAGCTGGTGCAAGGCAAGCCTGCTCCACCTTCCAGGCCCACCCCATTCCTGGGCCAGCCATGGGGCCCTGAGCACAGACAGCCTGATTGTAGCTTAACCCTTCCTGGAGTGTCGCTGCTTTTCCACACACATGCCCACAGGTGTGGACATACACACACATGGACACATTACCTCTCTTCTCTGTATAGGAACCTGTCACCGTTCCAGACATAGGCAGAGTAAAGCCCAAACTGGCCGTGTGAGACAGAAACAATTAACACAGTAACAGATACCGTAATGCAGAGCATCAGGACTAAAGGACACGGAGGGACTGTGTTTCTACCTCCTTATATAAAAGCAGTTAGTGCCTTTTTAGCTTTGGACTCACGCCCAGCAGTGTGTGTGGATATAACTACCGGTTGTTAAGTTCTTACCAACCACAGGGTTATTTCTCTGCCCTTGGAAACTGAAAGAAGGGGGGTACTTTGACTATAGGTGCCTGGATTCTTATTACAGAAACACTTGAGTAAGATTTTCCATTCGTTCATTTATTCACTCATCCCTTCGTTCAGCACGTGTTCATTGAGAGTCAGCCGTTTGCCAGGTACTTTTCTAAACACAGAAGCAGATAATGAATAAGATTATTTCAGATGTGTAAAGCACCACAGAGGAAGTCAAGCAGGAAGGCGTAATGGAGAGGGATGGATGCGGGGGGGTGCTAATTTAGGCAGGGTGGTCAGGAAGGGCCTCCCGCAGGAGGGGTCTGTGATCAGAAAGCTAGATGGCAAGGAGGAGGAAAGCTTGTGCCGATCTGGAGGAAGCTGCTTTTAGGCAGCAGGAGCAGTCTGCTTGACAGAGGTCACAGCAGGAGCAAAGGCCCTGAGGTGGGAATGAACTTGACCTGTTTGAGTTCAGTTAGAAGTAGGAATGAGGTGGGAGGTTAGGATAGAGAGGGGGACCTGGCCGGGAGCTCTAGGTTTTCTGTGAGGCTTTGTGGTGCCGGAAAACTCCTCCAGCCCTATTGTACACGTGCTCTCCTCAGTTGAGACCTTTGGGACAGCAGGTGACAGCAGAGGGCCCTGTGTTTCTCACATGTTGCTTGGCCCAGCTGAGACCTGGTCTAGACGCCTCTGGGACCCCTTGTGTTTTGACAGCTCTCTCAGTTGACAGAGCTACGTGTTATATATTTGCTGAATCCCTGCCGGACACAGATGAGCTGATGGACATTTTCACCATCCAGGCTCAGTGGAGCTGGGAAGAGAGTGGTACCTCTGTTCTCTGAAACCATGAACAGCTCACGTTGAGAGACTTAGTCATAAGAACTAGAAATTCGAGGAATGTTGGAGAAGCTAACAGTAATTATTAAGAAGACAAGCTTTAGCATCAGACAGACCCAGGATCACATCCTGGCTTCACTGGTTACCTGCCGGGAAATACTGGGCAGGTTTCTTAACCTAAGGCTCATTTCCTTCTTCTGTCAAATGGGGACCAAAATGACCTCATAGATATTTGTTATGAAGATTGATTGCCTCAGGACAGTGCCTGACACAGAAAAAGTGTTCCATAAATCACAGAGAATAATAACTATTATTATTATTTTCCTTTTACACACAAGGAAATTGACTCAGAGTGGCCATGTGATTTGCTGGCGAGAACCAGCTGTGGATACCCCCTCACTGGCCGGCAGCCCCATCCTCACTCCTCTCCCTGCAGCATAGAGCTTTCTTCACCGTCCTAGTGTCCTGTAGCCCGTTTGGAGCCAGAACCCGTGTCTCTGCCTGTCATTCCTGCCTCGGTTCCTGTTGGCTGAATCTTCTCATTCTGCAGACTGATACGGACCCTGCCCACTAGGAGGGGACCCTGTGCAATACTGTCCTGATTTGGAAAGGGATAAACATTCAGATTCTGAGCACTGGCTATAGCTAAATTTCACTGCACTGCTGTTCCCAGCAGCTGACTGCTTCAGCTGCTTTAAGTGGGCTGATATCACCGTCCATAGAGGGTGCTTCCTAAGGACGTTCCTCAGGCCCTTCGGTTGCGCTCCAGCCACTGTAGGGAACCTGCTGCTCAGGGTCCAAGAGCAGAGGGGCAGAGGGCTGGTGTCCACCTGCTCTGAACAGAAATGGAGCCCAATTTGGAGCATTTCTCCTCCTTTCCTTCCTCCCTCCCTCCCTCCCTTCTTTCCTTCCTCCCTCCCTTCCTTCCTCCTTCCCTCCCTTCTTTCCTTCCTTCCTCCCTCCCTTCCTTCCTTCCTTCCTTTTTTCCTTTTATCCTTTCTTCCTTCTTTCCTGCCTTTCTATTCTGTTCTGTTCATCCATTGGCAGGAAGAAAGGGTGGAGTGCAGGACAGTGGGTCCTCGAAGTTTTGTAAACTCACAAGGAGTAACTGTGGCACGTTTGAGTGCTGTGCTTTACGAACTTTAGTGCAAATCTGATCACTCGGCTTAGTGGTTAAAAATTGGGGATTCCCAGGCTCCCTTCCCAAGGATCCTGATCCTTCAGCCCCAAGCCTGGGAATCTGCACTTTTGTCCAGCATTCCTGGTGACTTGGAGGCCAGTGATCACAGGATTACCTCTCAGGAAGCTCCCTGGAAGCTGGTAAGTGTGTGAGAACAGGTGTCAGATGGCGGGAACCTAAGCCTGAACTTCACCCCAGTTGTGAACATGAACAAATTACCTGACTTTTCCGAGTCTCAGCTTTTCATCTGTAAAACAGGCATAATATAGCACTACCTCTAAACAAAGCAACACATGGAAAGCACCTCGAAAAATGCCTAGAACACAGGGCTGGACTCTAATTGTTATTATCAGTGGATAAGAGTAATCCTGGGAATGCTCTGTTTATCCCCGTTATCATGGTCAGGATAAGGGTTTGTGTCTCCAGTACATCAGCACAGTGCCTGGCATACAGTATGTGCTTGGGGAATGGGAATAAATAAGGAGTAAAAAATCAGGAGAGCCAATATTGCATTGCTTATTCTACCCTTCTATATCTCTATTACATCGGTTCTTTTCCTGGCCAGCTCTGGAGTTTTCAGTCTGACTTTCGGAGCCAGTGTTACCACAGAGTTAAATTTAAAAAGAGAGAATTCCAACAAGAGACATTAGGGCTATCAAGGGGAGAGCTGATGCATTTTTCAGGGCATTAGCCGTTACTTCGTTCCTCAGCACGCATTTATCGAATACCTTCTAAGCGCCAGGCAAGGTGTCAGGTGCTGGGGATAAGCCATGAACCAGGTGGATGGAATCCTGCCCTTGGGAAATTCTCCGTGCACTGTGAGAGGCAGGCGATAAACAGATGGGGCAAAATAAAAGTAGCCTTCTCGGGCTTCCCTGGTGGCGCAGTGGTTGAGAGTCCACCTGCCGATGCAGGGGACCCGGGTTCATGCCCCGGTCCGGGAAGATCCCACATGCCGCGGAGCTGCTGGGCCTGTGAGCCATGGCCGCTGAGCCTGCACGTCCGGAGCCTGTACTCCACAACGGGAGAGGCCGCAACAGTGAGAAGCCTGCGTACCGCAAAAAATACAAAACAAAACAAAAAAAAGTAGCCTTCTCGCCTTGGAGCCCTACCTTCTGACTGAGCAGAGGTCCAGGAGAATTGATAAAAATTTACTAAACTGAGTTGAAATGGTTTAAGTGCCTCCCCTCTCTCCGAGCCACAGAGTTTGGGTGTCTCCTGCAGTCCCCAAAGCCCTGTGGGTATTGAGGACATCTGGCAAACGCTCCCCACTAGGAAGACAGAACATGAGCAATCCTGATGGACCCCCTGGATAAAGAAATTGGTAGCTGTTCCCCAAACCATTCTCCATCTTAAGAAACAATTGTTCTAAAACACATAAAAGATTTATTTGGATTTTTTTCCTCATTGAATCATATGCTCATAATTCATGCTATGCACATTTTTTAAATAAAGAAAAATAGATAAGTAAAAATATTATACAAATACATTTCAGAGCCCCACATGATTTATCCTCAGAGAATCACAGTCCAGAAGCCAGAGGTAGTTAACAGGTAATGGTATGTTGCAGGATTCTCAATTCTTAGGGCAGCCTGACATTTCTTCAAATGATCTTGCCTCCCCTCTGCAATTTTCCCCCTCTCTGCTGCTCAAAATGTCACTCTCTAAGTTCCTTATTCCTCATTCTCTTTCTAAACTCACCCAGACTGCTGCCTACTAGGGTTTTTCTCTTTTCCTCCCTGTAACCATCTCAAATTTCTGGAAGAGCCTGACTGGGACTCCCCTCCCTCCTCACCCTGCACTGGCCACGTATGGGTTCCTCAGGAGGGTAGGTGCACTGAGCCCTGCTGCCCTCAGAGGCTTGTGTGCAACCCGCTCTGAAGTCCTTCTCCTACTGGCTGCCCTTCTTGAGAAATCATATTGGATCCTTTCTGACAAGTGAAAAACCCCTCCTTGCTACAGAGGAGGGCAGACATCATGTCTGTGTCTGATAAGGCTGTCACTTAACAAGTCATGGCTGAGTTTGGGCAGGTAGCTTTGCCTCGGTCTCCATTTCCTCACCTGTAAAATGGGTTAACAGAGGTAACACCTACCTCAGAGAGCTGCTGGGATATTACATGTCACAGTGTGTGTAAAGCACACAGCAGAGTGGTTGACATGTCATAAGGGCTCAGTAAATAACAATAATGATAGCAATAGTAATAGTAATAATAATAATAATATACCATGTTTCATGTTGATAGGAACATTAAAATCATCCTTAATACCACTGCCTCAAGATAGACATTTGTTTGTTTGTTTGTTTGTTTTTAAACATCTTTATTGGAGTATAATTGCTTTACAATGGTGTGTTAGTTTCTGCTTTATAACAAAGTGAATCAGCTATACATATACATATGCTCCCATGTGTCTTCCCTCTTGCGTCTCCCTCCCTCCCACTCTCCCTATCCCACCGCTCTAGGTGGTCACAAAGCACTGAGCTGATCTCCCTGTGCTATGCGGCTGCTTCCCACTAGCTATCTGAGAGAGTGGCATGGACATATATACACTACCAAAGATAAACGTTTGTTAAAGACTTGGTAGCTCTCCTTCCAGCCTTTACCTCTAATCACAGTTCATAAAAAGCAAATTTGAACTCCTACTTTATATACAGTATTCATCCTACTTACCACTTTTTGAAAATGTATTTTTAAGATAGAATTTTCTCTCAAAATGAGAAATATGGTTTTTGTAGGGTTCTGGAAATTTTATTTTATTTTTTTTAAATTTAGACAAGAAAGTAAAAAAAAAATTACAACTCCATCACCCAGAGAGTTTGAAAAGTGCTTTACACATATACTATTTTGTATATTCATTATTTTCATTTAGTATTTTTTCATCATCCTGTTTTGGTACTTCTCTATGGTATTATTTTTAGGGATGGCTATTATTTCATTCAGAACATGTACTCCAAATGACTAAAGTATTTCCATACAGTTGGGTACTTAGTTATTATTTGTAGCCTTCTGCTTTTATAAGTGACACTGTAGTGAACACTTGTGCATATATATATTTTGAGGCATTTGATGTACGTTGGCAACCTCGGGGCTGCCATCAGTACCACTCCAAGGGCAGAGCTCACGGTGAATGCACTGTCACTGCCACTTGTTAGAGCTGCCAATGAACGACGCCTGGCGCTGGTGGCCTGAGGCCTGGGCAAATAGCTTTCTAAAGGATCAGACTTGTTTATAAGGCAGCTGTTTATTAGTCCTGGTTTATTATCCATTTATCAGCATTTGATATTATGAGTTCACATTTTCAGTTTGCTAATTTAATCATTGAAAAAAAGCACCTCGTGGTTGCTTTAATTTACACTTTTTCTTTTAATTGAAGTATAGTTGATTTACAATACTACATTCATTTCAGATGTATTACATAGTGAGGCAATATTTTTATAGATTATAATCCCTTTACACTTATGTTAAAATGTTGGTTATATGCCCCGTGTTGTACATTACATCCTTGTATCTTATTTATTTTCTACCTAGCAGTTTGTACCTCTTAATCCCCTACCCCTATCTTGCTCCTCCCCCTATCCTTTTCCCCTCTGGTAACCACTAGTTTGTTCTCTGTATCTGTGAGTCTGTTTCTGTTTTGTTATATTCATTTGCTTGTTTTATTTTTTCAGATTCCACATGTAAGTGAAAACCTACAATGTTTGTCTTTGTCTGACTTATTTCCCTTAGCATAATGCCCTCCAGGTCCATCCATGTTGTTGTAAATGGCAAAATTTCAATCTTTTTTTATGGCTGAGTACTATAATTTGCATGTCTTTTATTACCAAAGATGCTCCATATTTTCCATGGGTTTGTTTACTAGTTGTATTTCTTCTGTCACTTACGTAAACCCAGGATAAGCCAGAGCATTTTTTATGAATTGTTTATGTGCTTTGTCCATTTCTTTGCTCAATCACCAAATATTTATTGAACACCTAGTACTTGGCAGGAACTGATGTAGGTACTGTTCACAGCAGTGAATAAAACAAAGTCCCTCTCCTTACTGAGCTCCCATCCTCGTGAGGGACACACAATAAACATAGACGTAAATAGAGCACATAATATCGGATAGTGATACGTGTTATGCAGGGATACAAAGCCAGATTAGGGGATGGAGAGTGATGGGTGACCAGAGAAGGCTTTCCTGAGGAGGTGACATTTGAGCAGAGATCAAAATAAATTGAGGGAATGAGTCTCATGACTATCTGGGAAAAGAACATTCCAGACGGGGTATTATTTGTCATCCTAAAATGTTTTTCTCATCACTTGACAGGAATCCTACCTAAAGAGGTGACAGCGATATTTAATTTACAATTTACTGTCATAAACTGCTGTGTGTAGCACAGACTGCTTCTCTCTCCCCCTTCTTATATAGTAATTGAAGCCCCGATTTTTAATTGGGTGCGTGGTTGGCTAGAATTAATGTTATGTATTTCTATTCTCCTTTGCAGCTAGATGTGGCTGTATGCCAAGGTCTGGCCAACGAGAAGTAAGCAGAAATGAATATACAGCTCCTGAGAAGTATCTTTACAGAGAAGGAGCATACCATTTTCTTTCCTTTTCATCCTTCCTCTGACTAGAATGAAGATGTGAGCACTGGAGCTGGAGCAGCCACCTTGTACCCCGAGGTGGGTGCCAAGAATTGAATGTAGCAGAAACCTGGATACTAATAGAAACCTAGATTCCTGATGGTCTTAAAATTTATATACTAGCCAGACCTGGACAGCTTACCTCCCAACTTCATTTATGTGAGAAAGAAAAATAAATTTATTTTATTAAGCCAGTGTTATTTTGGGTTTTCTGCCACTTGCAACCTAATCCTAACTGAAACAGTGTGAACTAGAGTCTGCATATTTAATTTCTGATCTAGTCTCACACGATTCCTCAGTTGCACTCAGGACGCATCATGATAGCGGTTACCTCACCGACTGGGCTTGCCAGCATGTCTGACTCCTTCCCACCTAATCAGGGTTTACCATTCTTCAGGGCCCAACTTCATCCCATCTCCAAGCAGCCTTCTCCAGCCCTCATGGCTCCGCCTTTTCTTTTTTTGTGTGTGCGGTACGCGGGCCTCTCACTGTTGTGCCCTCTCCCGTTGCGGAGCACAGGCTCCGGACGCGCAGGCTCAGCGGCCATGGCTCACGGGCCCAGCCGCTCCGCGGCATGTGGGATCTTCCCAGACCGGGGCGCGAGACCGTGTCCCCTGCATCGGCAGGCGGACTCTCAACCATTGCGCCACCAGGGAAGCCCTCTGCCTTTTCTTTTAACTGCCACAGCCTTTCCCACTGATCCCACCCATTGGGACTTAATCAAATTGCCTTATTCTTTCTCAGGTTGAAGATAAATTTCTGTCCCATTATTTCATCTCTCCATCTCCACTGCTCTACCCCAGTCCACGTGACCCATAACTGATGTTCCTACTTTCTCTATGACTTCTCCTATCCCTTCTCCATGCAGTAACCTGAGCCGTGGTTTCAAAACATAGACCAGGGGCTTCCCTGGTGGTGCAGTGGCTTCATCTTACAACCGCATGGCTTCATCTTACACTATTCCCCACCCACTCCCCGACTCTATGTGTGCCGACACACTTTCTCCTCCCTCCTGTGCCACACTCCTGGTCCACTCTCTTCCCCACAGTGTTTGCCCACATTGTTCTCCTGTCCGGGCTTTTCTGCCTGCCTGTTATCTCACCCTTACTTACCCCTACCCACTGATGCCACCTTCACAGGGAATTCTCCCCTGGACCCAGACTAGGACGACTTTTCCTGTTGGATGTTCATACAGCCTGCAGGATTCTTCTTTCACTTACTGTGTACTTACATAGCACTTACTGTAGCTTTGAATGTTACATTTGTGTGATTGTGTGGTCATCATCTGTCTCCCCATTAGCCTGAAGCTCTGCGAAGACCAGGGCTGTGTCTGTTTTGCACATCACTATAGTAACTCCTCAGTCGAAGTGTCCAGGACCAGTCCTCGTAAAACCTCTAGGAAGTAATAATTATCTATTACTATAATTTCATTTGGCAGATGAGGAAGATAAGCCACAAAGAGATTGGAAATGCAACATCAGTGTTCAGCCCCAAGTAGGACTGGGGCCAACATCTACGCTTGTTTCATGACATGACTACAGTATAAATACCACCTAACAATTCTCAGAGTCTTATGGCAAAAGAGACCAACAACTGACCGACTCCCACCCCGTCTGGTCCTCAGGACTGTTGTGGATGGGCTGTGAGTCTTTAAGACCCAAGGATATGACTCTCAGAATAGAATTTCACAGTGATGAGAGACACTGGGCGAGACACGTGGGGGCAGAGGATCTGGTAACCTGAGAGTCAGCAGGAAGACAGAATTAGCTTAGAACTTTCCCCACTCTTTCTTAGGGTCTCCAAGGACCACTCAGGGCAGGACATCCAGGGATGAACATGCCAGGACCCCTCCATGTGTCTTTACTGTGCCATCTCCATTATCTGGCCTCAGTTGGGTTCCACCCTTGACCTTCATGACTCTGAATATCCAGATCCTCATTCATAAAGTACTGATTATAATAGGAAGCTCACAGGCTCATATGAAGATCCCGTCGGATGGGGTATGTGTGTGAAAGTTCTGTCTGAACTCTAGAGAAATGTGTGAGTGATACAAGCACCATTTACTGAGCATGAACCCTCCTTTGGGTGCTTTATTCTGCCATTTCTATTCCTCACCCAACCCTGTGAGGTGGCTTTAATTATCCTATTTTACCAATGAGGGACTCAGAGTTCCAGGAAATAGACCTGCTGCCCCACCACGGAGCATCCTCCAGTTATGTGTGGGAGTCCTCAAAGCAGGGCTCAAGGGCACCTGCACACCATTCTCTTAGCTACCATTCCCTCCTGATGTCTATCATTTTATCTCCCACCCTGGATCTCACCATGGACATGTACTACCCTTGCAGCCACAGGCTATGGAAAAGACACTGTCTCCATATATTCCCACAGTGGCCAGTCCCTGGGCAGAGGTGGCGACCGAGCACCCAAATGGGCCAGAACCTCAGAAAGCCTCCTGTGAAAAGTGTTCCATCTGCCCCAGTCCCCAAATCCTGTCCAAAGTCCGCCCTGACCCTCCATCTCTCCATCTCCCGCTCTCCTGCTCTGCTCCTCAACCAAAAGCCTTTCCCCACACTGAGTTAAAAGACCACAGCCCCCAGGGACTTCCCTGGTGGTCCAGTGGGTAAGACTCCACGCTCCCAATGCAGGGGACCAAGGTTTGATCCCTGGTCAGGGAACTAGATCGCGCATGCACGCCACAACTAAGAGTCTGCATACTGCACCTAAGAAGCGCTCATGCTTCAATGAAAATCCCGTGTGCCGCAACTAAGACCCAGCACGGCCAAAATAAATAAATAAATATTAAAAACAATAAGGTCAATCCCAAGGTTGTTTTTTTTTTTTTTTTTTAAAAATGGACCACAGCCCCCAGAGATATCAGTGGCTGTGAAGAGCTGGATGTGCCTCCTGGGTGGTGGAAAGTCTGTGTCCCAACTCTGCCAGCCAAATGTCCTATTCCATTATTATTATCATCATTCAGTAAGATGTCCCAGTTACTCCAGGACAAGGCTGCTGCACACCATTAGGTCACTAAAAACTCCAGGTTCACATGGCTCAGAGGTGTGGGGAGCCATCAACACTGCTCTTATAGGGACCTCTTAGAGAGGTGTGCCTGCTGGCATCTGATCCACCCACATGTCCACTTGCTATCTGGGGACTGTAACAGCTACTGAATCCATTAACTGGACTAAAAATGAAAGCAGTTGGAAGCACAAGTGGCTTGAAATGTTTAAGCACCATAATACTGATCTGGCTTCATTACTGCCCAAAGTAGGGTCAGAACAGAACTCTTGATCTCAGCCCCCTTCATGGCCCAATACTTTAAAGGAGAAATGTCAGATTTAAGGATTAAAAAATATGATTTCTCTGCCTGTCAATAATAAAAGCTTGGATTTGAAATTCGGTTGTCTTAGAAAGGTACTAACAGGTCACAGAGTACTTACGGCACCTAAGCACCCAGGCTCAGAGCTTACAAGTCACCTTCCTTCCAGCTCCACGAAGTGGAGGGGGCATGGGGTCTGGGCTCCTTGAGGTCAGGGCCCCCTCAGCCACTTTTGCTGCAATTATATCTCCAGCTGTTCCTGCGATATCTAGTGCATTGTAAGCATTCACTAAATGCTTGCTGGGTAAATGCATGAACAGATGGGAGGATTGATATCATTGAATGTCATTTTATCATTCTTGTAGACAGAAGAAAATTTTAGAGTCTGACACTGTGAGATTTTCCAGACTGGATGGCATCGTCTTCCTTATTTTACTTGTGATATAACTGTTTAGAGAACTCAAGTCTCTTGAATGAAGGGCTTTTTCGAAGCCATTAATAATATAGCAGCAACAATGAAAGTAATAATAATACCTAACATTGATTGACTTCTGTTTCATGAGCTTTATAAACATTGACTCTTATAATCCTCATATAACCTCTGAGGGAGGAACTACTATGACCCCCATTTTCTGGAGAGGCTGAGTAACTTTCCATAAGACCACAACAGAAAAGAAACAAGTTCCACTAGAGCTGTTCATGACTTTCTTTGGGTCATAAATCCTCCTTAGGAATCCGACATTATGAGTTTCCACCTAAGGAAAAATGTGCACTCCTCAAAACATACACTACCATGCACAGTTTCAGCAAGTGCATGAACCTGCCAAAATCTGTTCATAAACCGTAGGTTAATAGCCAGTGTGACAATAACCTTAGGTTTTGGAATAAGACACACCTGGTTTCTTTCTCTTTTTTAAAAGTAATAATTGTTAATTAAGAACTAATACTGGGGACTTTCCTCGTGGCGCACTGGTTAAGAATCCACCTGCCAATGCAAGGGACACGGGTTCGAGCCCTGGTCCAGGAAGATCCCACATGCTGCAGAGCAACTAATCCCATGCACCACAACTACTGAGGCCACGTGCCTCAGCTACTGAAGCCTGCACACCTAGAGCCCTTGCTCTGCAACAAGAGAAGCCACCGCAATGAGAAGCCCACGCACCGCAGTGAAGAGTAGCCCCCGCTTGCCGCAACTAGGGAAAGCCCGCGCACAGCAAAGAAGACCCAACACAGCCAAAAAAAAAAACAAACCCTAATACTGAAGTACATGTTCTTTAGTGAAAATCCAAACATTAGAGGTAATATCTAAATTCCTTCTGACCAGTTAATTCCAGGACCCTTCTTAGAAGTAACCATTCTTATCGGTTCACTTTATATCCATTTTCTATACATTAAATACCTATCTATGTACCCATGGAAATTACTTGGTATGGTTGCCTGTTACTGGGGAGTTTACAAAAATGATATTATATTGCATCTTTTTTTCCTACAACTTGCTTTTGTTTACTTAAGAATCATCAGAGTTTTTCAGCCTATATAGATCTGCTGTATCCTTTAAGCGACTGCATAGTACTCCACAGTGTGGACACATTACACTATCACCATTTTCTTATTAAGTGACTTTAGATTGTTTCTAGATTTTTGCTCTTGCAGACAAAGCCATGGTGAACACTTTTATATGTACTTCTCAAGCATGTGAGCAGGTATTTGTCTTGAAGGACACCAAAAGTCTGGGATTGCTGGGTCATAGAATATGTGCATTTTGCTTTTGTTTTTTTGTGGTATGCAGGCCTCTCACTGTTGTGGCCTCTCCCGTTGTGGAGCACAGGCTCCGGACACGCAGGCTCAGCGGCCATGGCTCACGGGCCCAGCCGCTCTGCGGCATGTGGGATCTTCCCGGACCGGGGCACAGACCCATGTCCCCTGCTTCGGCAGGCGGACTCTCAACCACTGTGCCACCAGGGAAGCCCTGCATTTTAAAAATATAAACAAAACCACCAAATTTCCCTGGAAAATGATGCTGTCAATTTGTACCCCCTCCAACAATGTACACAATCCATTATTTATCCACATTCAACCATTACTTTTACCAATCAGTCCAGTTTTCCTTAATCCGATAGGGGAAAAAAGGTATTTTGTTTTATTTTGCATTTTTGATTACTAGTGATGTTGAGCATCTTTTTGTATTCTACTGATCGTTTGTATTTTTTCTTTTGTGAATTACCTGCTCATTTTTCTATGCATTTTCGTCTTGCCATTGATTTATGAGCTCTCTCTCATATTCTGATACTAAACATTTATTAACTAATGTTACAAATATTTTCTCTCCATCTATTTATTGTGCTTGTAATTTACACACCTGGATTAAAATCCCGGCACTAACACTGATTTCTGGATGACTTGAATAAATACTTACTCCTATGAGCCTGAGAGTCCTCAACTGTGAAATAGAAGTAGCATTTACCTTTAGGGTTGTTGCTAGGATTAAATGAGATAATGACTATAAAATGCTTGACTCAGTACCTGGCACAGAATAAATGCTCAAAGGTAATTAATGTTATTATTATTATTCATTTCTAATCTTTAAAAGATTCCCCCATGTTTGAGCTAAAATAATGCCTACCTTCAACTTTTACCCAGTGGTTTCAGACCTACAGGAAAACAAAAATGAAAGTTTGAAAGATCTTTTAGGATGAATGGTAGAAAAAACATCACATCTGACTTTAGTTTATAACTTCTATTATAGCTCTGTTTTATTTTCACTTCCAGCCAATGTTGAAGAAATCAAATTGTTAGCACAGCAAGGGAAAGCCTGAAGAGAAGTAAACATTGAAAAAAATGTTTCAAGCAAATTTATAAAAACATTTTTCATAACAGCTTGGAAAGATGCACAGACATCCTGTCTTCTCCCTGCTATAACATTACCTACAACACCATTGTTCTTCAAACCACCCATTTGTTCCTAAAGATCAAACAGCTCCTTCTGAATCAGAATCACCCTGAGACTTTTTGTATAACTTTGCTCTACAGGTCACAGACCGCCTCCTGAACTTGATTCCCCCGTAGGCTTCTAGAATAGGGAAGACAGGAAGAGCTCTGCCCCTCCAAACTTCCAAATAAGGAAACAGAGGCTCTGAGGCGAAGCCATCTCTGACTTTCCCAGTCTGACTTGGAGTCCCCTTCTAGGCACCTCCATCCCATCATGCACCTACCTTACCTCTATCAAACCACCTTCAAGTCAGGTATATATGTCTTGGTTTCCTTCACTACATGAGTTCCTTGTGAGCAGGAACTCTACCTTCTGTCTGTGCATCCTTAATCCCTGCCTAGCATGAATGCATAGATAACAGACGGATGAATTGATGGGTGGATGAATGGATGTCATACCTGCTAAAAAGTGGTACCCAGGTCTCCATAAGCCATACAGAGCATTTCATTTTTAGATGTATTAACACCAATTTTTAATGTCTTAAATGATCATACAGTACAGTAGACTTTGGGGGGAGTGCGTATATAGAGCTCTATGAATTTTAGGACACGTATAGATTCACATACTCGCAGCCACAATCAAGTGACAGAACTGTTCGATTGCCACTAAAAAAAACTCCCTTGTATCACCCTTTATAGTCACACCCTCCCCAACCCCTGGCAACCACTCGTCTATTCTCTATCACTAGCATTTTGTCTTTCCAGAACGTTGTACAGACCATAGAGAGCATGCTCTGTAAGGCACTGAATATCCTAGAGCTTAACTTTGGTGTTGCAGCTCCTGCCTCAGATATTTACCTTGCTATCCCCTTGGCCGCTTCCTGCTCCTGTCTTATTGGCAATTTGCCTCTCTTGCAGGAACTGACTTTTCGGCCCATCTCAGCCTGCTCTCACTTCCGGCTGCATTGAGTCTCTCATATTTTGAGCTTTCCAGATCCACTGAGGGGCTTTATTTATGATTAACATTTTCCACACTGTGTCTGTGCCCTGGATGTCTTTCTTCTTCGCTTTATTAAAACTGGATATGTTAACACTAGGTATTTTCATCTTTATTAATATACTGAAAAACAGCTTGTTTGTTATAATTTCATCTTCCCGGGACTCAGGGGTGAGTCCTTGGGTGCTGCGTCAGAGGGCAGACAATGGAAGTGACCATGGGATCTCATGTTGTGTTCAAATCCTCCCTCCACACTAACCCTGCTGAGCTTGGATCACATCTGCATACTTGACTCTACCCTGGGACAAGAGTTTTCCCAGGAGGATTTTCTATTCCTTATGTTAATAGGGTCTTGATATGATCCTCTCCACTACTCTTCCAGATGCAACTGAATCCTGGAGTAAAAGCCCACGGGAGTCCCTGCAAATATACTGGCATACAAGAGTGTTACACTGTTTTGTTGAAATAGCACGGGCTTTGCTGTCAGCTGGAGCTGGAATTGAAAGTGATTTTATCATGTGCTCAGTGTGTGACCTTGGCCAAAGTACTCAACCTTTCTGAGCCTTGGGTCCCTTATCTTCAGGAAAGGAAAGATGTTAGATTATGACTATTTGCACTCCCCACCCCCATACACACACACTCCACAATACAACGCGCCTGAAATGAGCAAGGATTCTTTGCCTGCTTTTGGGCTCTGGATTGGTTCCGCCAGGGTGAGAGGTGGAGAGGAGAATTAAAGAAACCAGAAAGGCCAGATTGCATTGTTTAAGAAAGATTTGAAGGGGCAGTGGTAAACCAGAAGGGAGCAAGCGGGAGCCTTTTTCATGGCCAACTACAAGGACGTGGGAGCTTAGGAGCTGGGGCTTAGATGTGTCATTTTGCATCTTCCGAGAAGCAGATGCCAAGATGGAATTAGAAATACAGATATTTATTAGGGAAAATGCCCGTAAAATAAAAGAGAGAGGAAGCAGGACACGCAGGAGGGAAGTTTGACACCTGTGAAGAAAGAGTGGGAAGGAAGGAGGATTGAATAAGAGCTTCAGTCTGCAGTACAGCTCTGAGGGAGTCTTGGCCAGGCTGATGGGAGCCCCAGACCAAAGACTTCCCAGTAGAGGAGTCCCCTGTTGGGCAGGAATGGCCAAGCTCAGGTACCCCTACCACTCACGTTGGCTGGGAGCAGTCCAGGGAGGGCAAGTTCTCTCTTTTTTTTTTTTTTTTTTTTTTTTTTTATGCGTTACGCGGGCCTCTCACTGTTGTGGCCTCTCCCGTTGCGGAGGACAGGCTCCGGACGCGCAGGCTCAGCGGCCATGGCTCACGGGCCCAGCCGCTCCGCGGCATGTGGGATCTTCCCAGACCGGGGCACGAACCCGTGTCCCCTGCATCGGCAGGCGGACTCTCAACCACTGCGCCACCAGGGAAGCCCGCAAGTTCTCTCTTGAAGGGAGATCAGAGAGGCATGCTCCAATGTCTGCCGTAGGCCGTGGTGTAAAGATGGCCCTACCCCATATACCCTCATGGCTGCAGGGCTGATGGTCACTGCTGCTGTGTTACCGTTCTATTGCTGCTCTTGACAATTACCAAAAACATAGTGGCTTGAAACAACACACGTTTATTATCTTACAGGCCTGTAAGTTTGAAGTCCAAGCAGAGTCTCACTGGGCTAAAGGCAGGTGTTGGCAGGGCTGTGTTTCCTTCTGGAGGATCTAGGGGAGAATGCGTCTCCTGGTCTTTCCCAGGTCCAAAGGCTCACAGCCTGCTTCCTCCATCTTCAAAGCCAGCAGCAGCAGATGGACGCTTCTTACATCCCATCACTCTGACCTTTTTTTCTGTACTCACATCTTCCGCCCTGTCTCCTCTTCTGCCTCCCTCTTCAACTTTTATGGACCCATGTGATTACATTGGGGTCGCCCAGATAATTCTAGAAAATCTCCCCATCTCAAGGTCCTTAACTTAGTCATACCTGCAAAGTCCTGTTGGCTGTTCAGAGCAGCCTATTCATAGGTTCCGGGGGTTGGGACGTGGACATCATTATTCTGCCTCTCATGGTGGCTGTGAGTTTTCAGTCTGGATTCTGTGTCCCATCAGAAACACAGTCTGTGGAGCCAGCCATTGACAGAGAGGGAAGCAGCTGGGTTGTGTGGCAAATAGATGAACTCCAAAGTTGGATTCTTATCAAGAATTATGTGGGAAGTTAATGATGGATATTTCTTACAAGCCATGTACTAAAAATAGTTTTGTTCAGGCAAAAATGGGAAGGGGATGATCAATTTGAGGGCAGAGGCAATGCTAACAGAATTTCGTCTACAAAAGAAAAATACAAGTGTAACCAGTTTGTGGGATGCTTTCATCTGAAGTTGGTTCTTTTTGTCCAGCAGCCTTTTCCCCCAGAGTACCTAAATATCCTCCACATAATCAAAATTTCAAGAGAAACATATTCACAATAAAGCACATATCTGTTTACGAAGAAGAATCTTGAAATGTAGTGAATCTGAAACAGCTTAAATTCTTTTGCTTAAAAAGAGTAAGTTCATACTGTGGGGAATGCATTGAGAGTAAGGGTTATGGGATGGCCTTCATCAATGTTCAAAATCTTATCAATGCCACAGAATTCATAACGGAATAAAAATCTGGGAATAAAATGAATGTAGGGAGATTTTCAGCGATGGCTGTCATCTTACTCAACATCAAGGACAATATGCTGGAGAAAAATGCTGTGGCTATAATAAATGCAAGAAGGCTTTCAGCCAGTGCTCAATGTTTACTCTCTATTGGAGAATTCATATTGTGGATAAAGCCTATGAATGTAATGGGTACAGAAAACCTTTTAGCAAGTTCTCAGACCTTACTAGGCACCAAAGAATTAATAATGAAGTTGAAACCTATGAGTTTCATCACTGTAAGGCTGGAGTAATGACTGTGAGAAGACAAGACCTTCAGCCATGCCTCCAGCCTTGCCTAAAGTGAGAGAATTCATGTTGGAGGAAAGCCCTACAAATGTAATGATTGTAGGATGTCCCTTAGACAGAGCTCAAACAATGAGCAACATTTCAGAATTCTCATGTGAGTAATGAATGCAGAGAAGACTTTAATAGATACTGGCAATTCATGTATTGAACAAACCCTATAAATACAGAGAACGTGGGGACACCTTTAGTCTGTGTCACTCCTTACTCATATCAGAGGATTCATATTGGGGAATGAAGGTGGAGCTTGTCTTAGTTATAAATTTCATTGATTTAACATCAGAAAAAAGGCACAGCAATGTGAAACCTCTGAATTCGGCAATGCCTTTGGTCATAGCTCAATCTTATTGACAAGCAGAGAATTCTGATCTGGGAGAAATCCAAATCACAGAGCAAGTGAGTAATTTGAATACACAGGTAAAGCCTGAGAAACGTGAAGAGATCCATTTGTCTGTGTAAATACTTGATTTTCATTATCATTTCACAGAAAATATTGGCAAATCAAGCCAAAGAGCAAGGATATTGAGGACTTTTGTCTTAGAGTCAAAATCAGTAGAGGTAGCGGCTGCAGACAGAAGGCAATTTCTCTGTTATAAGGAAAGCCTAGTACGTTTGTTCTTAAAAGCCTTGTCTTTTGGGACTTCACTGGTGGCGCAGTGGTTAAGAATTGGCCTTCCAGTGCAGGGGACATGGGTTCGAGCCCTGGTCCAGGAAGATCCCACATGCTGCCAAGCAACTAAGCCCGTGTGCCACAACTACTGAGCCCTCATGCCACAATTACTGAAACCCATGCGCCTAGAGCCCCTGCTAAGCAACAAGAGAAGCCACCATAGTGAGAAGCCCGCACACCACAACAAAGAGTAGCCCCTGCTCACCACAACTAGAGAAAGCCCACACGCGGCAACAAAGACCCAACACAGCCAAAAATAAATAAATAAATATATTAAAAATTAATTAATTAATAAAAATAGATAAAAGCCTTGTCTTTTAATAATGTGTATTGTAGGAATCATGAATGAACTCATTTTTTAATGGATAAAGTTTTTTGGGTTTTTTTAACATTTTTATTGGAGTATAATTGCTTTACAATGGTGTGTTAGTTTCTGCTGTATAACAAAGTGAATCAGCTATACATATACGTATGTCCCCATATCCCCTCCCTCTTGAGCCTCCCTCCCAATCTCCCTATCCCACCCCTCTAGGTGGACACAAAGCACCGAGCTGATCTCCCTGTGTTGTGTGGCTGCTTCCCACTAGCTATCGATTTTACATTTAGTAGTGTATATATGTCCATGCCTCTCTCACTTCGTCTAATGGATAAAGTTTTGAATCTATTCCAAATGGCTCTGAGGAGACAATGAAGAACGAATCATCCAGAATGAAAAGTTTCCAAGTGAAAAGTCTTGATACACAGGAGGAGACACCATTTTGTGATGATGAGTGTAAAAAGGAAGATGTAGGAGCAGAATGGGGGAACCTAGTGATTTTAGAGGAAACAGTAGACTCACAGTGGTGGTGAGCATTGACTTATGGGGAGAAGAAACAAGGACAAGCTTCAGGATGGAGATCTGTGGAAGCTGAGGGAACTATTTTCTTTGCTATCAGAAACCATGTAGAGAAGCAAGTGTGACCAAGGCAAATGGGAATGAAGGGCCAAGGTCCTCGGGGGAGACTGTGGCAGGACTCTCATTTAATCCACAGTGAACATGAAAGTTGGGGATTATGTTATTGTTTCACTTGAAAGTAATTTAATGTATTGTATAAAGGAAAAGGTTTTTTTGGAAAAAAAAGAAGAAAAATATTGGACTACCACAGTGGGGAAAAGATTTGCAAATGGAAGGAAGAGAGGGCTAGGGAGCACCAGGAGGCTGAGAAAGCATGGCCCTATGGAGAGGGAGAAGAGGGATCCTGATACTCAGATCCTTGAGGAACAGATTTTAATTACGGAGAGCGGGTCTGTGGTGATTGCTCAACGTAATTCCTTCTTTATTCCCCATCCTGCTTCCACCCTAATACAACCTTCAGTAAAGTTCACATTGCTTTCAGTGCCAGCAGATCAGATTCGTGCTTCTTTTAAGGTGGCCTTGTTTTATTTGGGTTATGCGTAAAAGCACGATTAGCATCTACCTTTTGGTCATAAGGGATACGTAAAGCGAAGCACGTGGAATTGCTTGACACAGAGCATACTGAGCATCTAAGATGTACCTGTCACTATTCTATGTGCTAGGAATGGAGCAATAGGCAGGACGGTCTTGCCCTTGTGGATCTTCACAAGTGGTCATTCTTCTTAGCTTCCTTCTCAGGAAACATTCAGTTTAGGAGATAATGCGACCAAAAGGACATTTAGGATCTCTTTGATTTCACACCTGCATAGACAGGCAAGCCCCTTGAGTGGTATGATATTGACCAGTTATGATAATAATCTTGGCTAATATTTGTTGCTTGAACTTGGGGAGTTTTTATGTGTGAATGTGTTGAATCCCCACATCGTGCTCGTAAAGCAAGTATCTGTGTCACCCCCATTCTGAAGATAAGGACGATGGAGCACAGAGGTCTCGAAGCACTTAGCAGGGATTGGGCAGAGGTGAGATTTAAACCAGATGTTAGCCTTCAAAGCTGCCACTCTGTGGAGACACCATTCTACCACTGGAGTGAAAAGGCCTATTCCCTCCCGAGAAGTAAGTGTTATCTAATGCCCCTACCCACGCAGCCCTTAATGAGTTAACTGTTGGGCAAATGTTTGCTTTTCATAAAACAAACTTTAATGCCTTTATCTTTCCAAATGTGTGTAGTGCTGACAAGGCCATTCAGGGAGCCAGGGAACAGAAGCAGGCCGAGTAAGCCTTTATTTACGTTTTGAGAAGACAGTTCAGCATTTTTCTTGTCTACAGAAGAACCCTAATATCTGTCTGCAGAGCTCGTTCTGGGTTCCCGCCACTGTTTGCTCCCCAACCCCGCTGCCAAGATAAAGTCCTCCCCTTAATCCTCAGGTTGCTGAGACTGCCCTTGCCCCAACTTCCAGACAGATATTTTCTGTGCCAATGCCAGGAATAATTCTTCAGCAGATTGCTGTATTAGTCCTTCATTTGTGGCCCAGGTTAATTTTTTTTTCCCACTGCCATATTCATTTCTCCTGTGAATGACACACCTTCTTCTGGATTCATTTCTGTCTACTTTTTCCCTCTTTCATTTAGTTTTTTCTTCCTGTTATTCAAGGTTAATAGTGATATTAATATCTTCTATTTGCACAGTGCTCTCTGAATTACAAATGTTTTCACTTACTTACTTTAATCCTCTCGAGAGTTTTATGAGATGAGCATTTTACACCCATTATAGAGATGAGAAAACTGAGACTCAGGTATTTTTGGCGATTTGTCCAATGTGATTGTAGTGGGCATTTGTTGTTCGCCTAGCATCTGTTTCCCCTTTTTCTAACACCGTTCCAATTTTTATTGCCGTTGACTTCCCCGGTCTTAGGGCGTGAGGTCCTTGTGAAGCTGAGTCAGCTAATGGTTCCACAAATGGCTATTAGAGTAATATACCACCTGAGCATCATTGAAAATTGGTCAGTGACCTCCATAGAGGTGTCAAAAGGTCATCTTGGGAGTGATCTGGAGAAGGGCCTTCTTTTTTACTGAACATGAATCTTTGAGGACCCACAGGAGAAAAGAGATGACTGAAAATGGAGTTGATGCAGAAGGACGCAGAGCTGAAGACAGTCAGCGTCTTTATAAGCTGGATCCTGCTAGAAGTTCCGGTTGAGAGAGCCAACACCCACCCCTTCTGACTTAAGCCAGGTGGGTTAGGTTTCTGTGGCTGAGTCCTGATCACACCCCACATGCTCAAAGCAGCAAACTGATGTGACCCAGCTCACCTGACTCCACACCTAGTGTGTTTGCCCCTGTTCAGAGTCACCTTCAAAGGACCAGCGACCCACCCACCTGAGTGTGACTGGAGAGCATAAGGGGTCACTTCATTACAGTGTCACCCCCTTCCTGCACACCCCCAGAACTTCATCTTTATCCCGGCAGCTGCATTTCTACTTAAGGATCTTCTCTAAGATCTTTAGAGATCTTAGTGATTAAAAACAGAGTTAAAAATGTCCAGCCTGCAAGCCCAAGGTCACTCTTTTTTCATTTTGAGTGGAAGGGTGAGCTTCCTCATTTTCTGAGAGTTTCCTTTATCCTTCCGAAGAACTACAAAATAATAGTTAATAGCTTTGCAGTAATATCTTCCCATTCCCTGAATTCCTTAGAATAAATGCCATCAAGCTTGGCTAATTGGAGTGTGTTCAGCTTCTAAATAATCACTGTCATTCTTTCATTTACAGAGACAGAGATTAAAGAGAAAACAGTTAAGGGCTGCCAACTTTAGTAATGCTATTTTTTGTCTATCTCTTTTACATTTTGTTTTGTTTTTCTCTAATTTTTATTGCAAAATTAATACATGTTTCCTGCAAAAATTTAAAATAAAGCACATAATATTAAAAACATACTCCCACTCTCCATTAGCCCACTTCCCAGTTCAACTCTCGAGAAATAATCACAGAACAGGGAATCAAAAAACATAACAAATTATATTTGAGTCTTTCCTAATATTTTTTAAATGCATTTCAAACGTATTCTTTGGGAAAAAAAGCACATATATGTATAGAAAATACTCCTTTTCTCCACTATCAAATTTCACTCCCTTAGGGTAGCAACTGGGTATTTTATACTGTTCTGTGATAGTTTTTGTTTTTACTTAAGAATATATGATGGACACTTTCCAGATCAACATACATAGTTCTACCTTATCCTTCCCAAAGGCTGCATGATCGTTCACAGTCTATTTATACTATGATTTATTTAACCATTCTCCAATTGATGAGCACTTCAATTGTGTCTATTTTCTATGATTATGAACAATAAAGCAATAAATATCCTCATACATGTATCTTTATACACACCGGCACAAGTATTTCTGAAGGCTCAATTTCTGAAAGTGGAATTTCTGGGTCATAGATGAAATATATATATACATATGCATATATATATGCATATGTATATATATATATATATATATATATATATATATATATATATATACATATATATATCCTTTTTTAGATGTTGTCAAGTAATGCTCCAAAAAGGCTTTAGCAGTTTATATTGCCATCAAAGTATATAAAAGTGCCTGTTTCTCAACATGCTTGCCAATACCAGAGGTAATCAATTTTTTACATTTTGCCAGACAACAGGTGGAAAAAGGAATCTTGTGGCTATCTTATTTTTATTTATTTATTATATATATATATATATATATTTTTTTTAACATCTTTATTGGGGTATAATTGCTTTACAATTGTGTGTTAGTTTCTGCTTTATAACAAAGTGAATCAATTATACATATACATATGTTCCCATATCTCTTCCCTCTTGCGTCTCCTCCCCTCCCACCCTCCCTACTTGTGACTATTTTAAATCCTCTTCTTTTACTATTAGGAGGAGTTTGCTCCTTTTTAATATGTACTTACCATTAATATTTCTTCAGTGAATTTCCTTAATATATCATTTGACCATATTTCTATTGAGTTGTTTGACTTTTTCTTACTGATTTTGTAGGACTCTTTATATTATTTATTTGTTTGTCCTTTTGTCTCACATCCCATGAAAGCTTTCAGCTTATTGGATTATTTATATTGTGATCCATGGTGACTCATTTTACTCTAATTTTCCAGATAGACGATTTCCCCCATTTTTATGTACTCAAATTGATCTGTTTTTCCTAATATAGTAGTCTTCTCAGTTTCATTTCATTATTAGGAAAATCTACTGCAATTAATAATTGATTTTTCTCCAATATATTTGTTAACCTTTCTTAGTTTATTTTTATTTTATTTGGTGTGAAGTAGGAACTTCATTTAAATTTAATAAATTGGTTGTCAATTATTCCAACACACTCTATTGAATAAATCACATTGTTTCTTCTGATCTGAAATACCACCTTTATCATATTTCCTAAACCTGTCTTTATTCTAATTCTGGACTCCCTGTTCTGTTCTAGCAATATATGTGTGTATTCTGAACAAGTGTTGCAGTATATCTATGCTCTACGTTATCCATTACACATACTACAGAGTTAAAAGCACAGGCTCTGGAATCAGACTGCTTGGCTTCAAATCCCGGCTACACCACTTATTAGCTGTGTGACTTCGGGCCAGGTACTAAATCTTTCTTGACTTTGCTTTCCTTATCTGGAAAATGTGACCAATAATAGTATCAGTCTCACGATGTTGTTGAGATGCTTAAATGAGATAAGATATGCCCAGCATTTAGTTGAATGCCTAGCCCATTAAAAGTAGTACATTCCTAGGGAACTTCAAGTCTGAGACCAACCAAGTGCTGTGTGCTCCTTTTACAGATATGTTTTTTAATCTCCACTTTAAAAATAATAATAAGTGAGATTTAGAAATTTTAAGAAACTTGCCTGATGTGTGATGTGGTGGAACCCTGATTCTAAACTATGTCTCACTGTAAGACATGTGCCCTTTCCACTGTATTATCCTCCTTTTAAACAACAGGCACTTTGCAATAGTGGTAATTTGTGACTCACCTCCTTCCTTTTTTGTTTTTTGAATTTAATTTAATTTAATTTTTTTATGCAGCAGGTTCTTATTAGTAATCTATTTTATACATATTAGTATATATATATGTCAATCCCAATCTCCCAATTCATCCCACCACCACCACCCCCCAACCGGCTTTCCCCCCTTGGTGTCCATATGTTTGTTCTCTACATCTGTGTCTCTATTTCTGCCTTGCAAACCGGTTCATCTGTACCATTTTTCATATTCATTTATATCATAGTCTTATTGCTAGTCCCATTAGTCTGAAATCGGCTTTCCCAAAAACCACTGTTTTTTACCCTCTCTTGACCCCCTGGCTTCCATGCTGAGGAAGGATGCCAGTGTTAAAGTTAGTTCTCCTGGGCTTCCCTGGTGGTGCAGTGGTTGAGAGTCCGCCTGCCGATGCAGGGGACACGGGTTCGTGCCCCGGTCCAGGAAGATCCCACATGCCGCGGAATGACTGGGCCCGTGAGCCACGGCCGCCGAGCCTGCGCATCCGGAGCCTGTGCTCCGCAACGGGAGGGGCCACAACAGTGAGAGGCCCGCGTACCGCAAAAAAAAAAAAAAAGTTAGTTCTCCTAAAAGTCTAAGTCTCCTTAGACTTCCCATGCACTAAGAATTGGGGACAACAAACAAGGCCTAAAACATTTTCTCTTCTGGTGGTTTTCATAGCTATGTTACCCAAAAGAATATTCAACATAGGCTGTTGGCCAAAGCTTAAAATTATTTTAATTCCACTGACTTTTAAAAATGATATTCCTAGTAATAGATTTGGTCATGGTGCTCTTGGTTTGCCCTCTGTTCTGAGTTCCCAGGACATCCTACACCCTGCCACCCTCTACTCTCTTTGACAGTTTGTTGAGCATCCCCCTCACTTGGTTCCAGTGCTTCTAGGATTGTTCTTTCCTAGATCAGGGATCCTTTATGTTGAAAACTCACTGCAGTAGGGACCAGCTAGATGTTCACCAATCCCGTTTCCTCTTCTTAGACACATGGGACAATTATATTCCCTGCCTTCCCTTATGGGTAGAGCTGGGCCTTAGGATGAGTTATGGCCAATGAAATGTGGTCAGAAGTGATGCACACTACTTCCAGGTCTGACAAGAGTAGACTGTGTGTGATGGTTAATCTTATGTGTCAACTTGATCAGGCCATAGTTCCCAGATATGTGATCAAACATTATTCTGGATGTTTCTGTAAGGGTATTTTCGGATGAGATTAACATTTAATCGATGGACTTTGAGCAAAGCAGATTGCTCTCCATAATGTGGGTGGGCTTCATCCAATCAGTGGAAGGTCTTAATAAAACAAAAGACTGGCCTCCTCCAAGCAAGAAGAAGTTCTGCCAGCAGATGGCCTCAGCACCAGCTCTTCCCTGGACTCCAGCCCACCCACCCTACAGATTTTGGAATTGTCAGACTCTATAATTACATGAGCTAATTCCTTAAAATAAATCTTTTTTTCCTCTCTACACACACATTCTATTGGTTCTGTTTCTCTGGAGGACCCTAATTAATACACTGTGCCATTCTCCATGCTATTTTGTTCCCCAGCTGCGTGGCTAGAAGTAAAGTCCTCCAAGAATAGGGAGCCACGTGACAGGAGGAGCTTGGATCCATCCCTGCCTGAGTCACCATAAAAGGCATTCTGCCCAATAACATCATCTGGCTGTATCAGGCTTTGTATGAGCTGGAAATAAATGCTTTTTTTGTTTTGTTTTGTTAAGTCACTGAGATGTGTTACAGCAGCTGGAGTTACTTGTCCTAACTAATATACACACTTATATCATTGTTGTCTAGAAAATCCAATGAAAATGTCTGACTTTTCTGAAGTCCTTTCTTTTTTTTTTTTTTTTTTTTTTTTTGCGGTACGCGGGCCTCTCGCTGTTGTGACCTCTCCCGTTGCACAGCACAGGCTCCAGACGCACAGGCTCAGCGGCCATGGCTCACGGGCCCAGCCACTCCGCGGCATGTGAGATCTTCCCGGACCGGGGCACGAACCCGCGTCCCCTGCATCGGCAGGTGGACTCTCAACCACTGCGCCACCAGGGAAGCCCCTGAAGCCCTTTCTTGAAACTAGGAATTTTGCTTGAAAGCTATCCTGACCCTGGGATTCTATCACACTTGAGTGATAATCCTGGTGCTCAACTATGTGATCCTAATAATTTTTTTCTTCCAGTTTTATTGAGATATAATTGACATACAGCCCTGGATAAATTTAAGGTATATAGCATAATGATTTGGTTTACATACATCATGAAGTGATTATCATAATAAATTTAATGAACATCCATCATTTCACATAGGTACAAAATTAAAGAAATAGAAAAAAAATTTTTTTCTTGTGATGAGTGATCCTAATAATTTTGTCATATTTTCTATAGTAGACTAATTAAATAATCTACAAACATTATTTTATTAATTTATTCAAGAAGTATCTACAGAGTGCCTACCAAGTTCCAGGCACTGTTCGTGTTAAGGACACAGTGGTGAATAAGATATGTATGATGCCTGTCCCATAGAATATACAATCTAGTGGGGGATTTATGTCTCTCAGAACCTTGCAAGGTTCACATTATCATCTCTACAGATGAGGAAAAGGAAGCACACAGAAGTTAGGTGGCTCTATTAAGCTCTTTCCGGGTAAGGAGATCTCTCTCATTGACTCACTAAGCCACCCTAGATGCGGGCTTCCAGTGAGCAGTACCTATTTCTGGTTTCAGCTTCCAGTAGCATTTGATTCAGGAGGAGAGCATTGTTTACCACTTCTTTTGCACGCTTATTCCTGAGCTCTTCCACTTTCCATACAGAAGTGTCCAGTGGGCCAAGGAAACCATAGGCTTCTTCTCTACTGGTGTGCACATCCAAATGTATCATCAAGGCTTGTGACCGCAAGCAACAGAAACTAAGTTTGGTTAACTAGGGCAGAAAAGAGAATCATTAGAAGGATATTCTATTTCCAACAGAAATGATGGATGATTTAGAGAGCAAGTTGAAAAAAAGCTGCAGGAACCCAGGTTAGCAGAAACATAGCCATGACCGCATCTCAGGAACTTTCTGGCGAGGTTACCATTGCCACTGTGGCCACTGGATTAAAAACTGCCATTTTTGCTTTGAATACTGTTTCTGCATCTTTGTGTCATCGTCTGGATGAGATAATTGAGTTTCAAAATCTGGGCCAGGAATCCATGCTAAAGTAGCCAGGGATCAGGGAGAAGGATCCCTTTGAATAGAGATGGTGTGGTGAACAGATTCTGGGTAGCCAAAAGTAATGAATGCCCACTCCATCAAGACAGTCCCAGGTGAGACTGGGGTACAGAGGAAAGCCATGACCATAAGAAACTCTCAGCATTGATGACCCCAGAAGCCAGGCATTGGCAGGGTTTTAATTCTGGGGTAGAGGGGATCCATCAAGTGTGGAGCAGTAGTAATCAAAATTCGGAGTTTTAAGAAGTAGAAACAAACTCTTTTACCTTAAGCAAAAAAGGGAATTTATTGCCCAATGACATGAAAACGTACAAGAATATTTTGGCTTTAAATATGTCTTGGTCCAGAGATTCAAATGACGTCACTAGAATCCAGTCTTGCCATCTCTGAGCAAACTCTCCTGTATGTTTACTCTATTCTCAGGCTCTACTTTGTGGCAAGATGGCTACCAGCAGCCCCAGGCCCACATTCTCCCAGCAGAAAACAGTGTGTGCCCCTCTCCAGAAAGTTCCAGTAGAAGCCTAATTATGTCTTGTTGGTTTCTACCGGTGACATGCCCATCCATTAAATCATCAGTATGGTTAGGGAAAGATGATATCTGATTGGTTAATCCCAAGTCACATGCCCACCCTAGAGCTGGAATAGAATTAAGTCTATTTGGCACAAGGACAGAAAATGGGGGAGGAACTGGCCCTTCAGAGAAAAACCAGAAGACGGCAAGTGCATGTTAATAGCAAAAGCAAGATGTCCACTTTGAAGTAGGACCCCAGACAGTGGTGGAACATACAGGCTAGAAGGTCTAACCTGGCAGATAAATAGGGGGTTCGTCCAAGTGGGGAACCCTAATGAAAACCAAGGAGGTGATGCAGAAGGGACCTGGGAATTGAGCAAACACAGAGAAGGCTTATGGACCAGAAGCTGGCCTGGTGGGCCAGAGCTTCCTCAGGCAAAACATATACTTGTCCTGCAAAACACACTTTAGACTCCAGCTGCTGGTCAGTGTGAGCTGATTGTCTGGTAAGAATCAACCCAGGGACTGCAAGAGAATGAGTGACTGGGCTCTCGTGGAGCCAGAGAGGCTGGGGCCCAACCCAGCTTACTCAGGAAGCAGGAGGGCAGTGTAGGTAGCTGGATCAGTAGGACTAGCCCAACCTCCCTTGGTCCTTTGCTTATATTCATACTTCTCCAAGTACCCCTGCCCTTCCACCTAATCTTGCTGACATCCTCATTTCTCCCTCTTACCCTATTTCTCTGTGATGAGCTGGGTTTCTTGCTCCCCTCACTTGCCATCTGGCTCTGATCCATAGCTTGTTTTGGCTGTCAGGCAACCAGATGAGAACTCAGGAATCAGGCACTGACCTCAGCCAGACTCTAGTCTTTGATGTCTCCTTGCTCCTTGTAATGGATTGAATAGTGCCATCTCCCCAGTCATGTCTACCTGGAACCCCAGAATGTGACCTTATTTGGAAATGGAGTCTTGACAGATTCAAGTAAGTTAAGGCTCTCAGAGTGAGATCATCTTGGATTTAGGGTGGGTCTTACATCCAGTGACAAACATCCTTATAAGAAATACAGAGGATGCAGAGACACACATCAAAGAAGGTGATGTGAAGATGGAGGCGGAGACTGGAGTGATGAGTGTGCAAGCTGAGGAAGGCCAAGGATTGCAGGCCGCCACGGGAAGCTAGGAGACAGGCCTGGAACAGATTCTCCCATTGAACCTCCGGAAGGAACCAACCCTGCTAACACCTTGATTTCAGATTTCTGACCTCCAGAACTGTGAGAGAACAAATGTTTTCTGTTTCAAGCCACCCAGTTTGTGGTAATTTGTTATGGCAGCCCTAGGAAATTAACACCCCCCTTCAGGCCCTGCTGTGGCTGTTTTTCTGTATACATTGCTCAATGTTAAACAGCCAGTTAGTGGTTGAATAGAGTTTGAAGCTGGTCTTTATGATACCTGAATTAAAACTCTTGCCTCTACCTCTTGAGGCTTTAGGAAGCACCTGATTAACGTGGAGGATGAGGCAGCAGGGAGCAAAAGCCCTTGATATCATCAACCCTGACAAAGTGACTCCACTTCCTGGTTCATAGACGGTTGTTTTCTCCATGTCCTCACATGGATGAAGGGGCCAGGGAGTTCTCCTGGATCTCTTTTTAAGGGCACTAATCATCACGGACTTCCTGGTTCAGTATACTTGTTGCCTAATTTCCAACCTTCCTCCAAGGTGAAGAAGGGAGACTGCAAAACCTGTTCAACACAATGAAAGAGAAAAATTCTGTTCATCACCCTGGTTTTTATTTGCTAGTTCCAAACAGCTTAATAACAGAATTCTCTAACTGCCATCAGGATGTGTTTGCTTGGCCCAGGTACGGACAGGCTCAGATGTCTCCATAGTTGGCTTTGTTGGAGGAAAAACAATTAGAACGATGACTCAATGCAAAAATCACATTACTTTAAATGATATGAATAGCAGTCAAGGCAAGAATACAATTATCTGCAGGTGGAATCAGAAAGCAGAGGTTCACTGTCACAGTCCAGAAGGAGGTTTGTTGTTGTCTGAGTTCCTTCCTCTTCCAGACAATTTCATTGACTGTTGATCAATCAAACACAGTCGAGAACACAGAAACTGACCCCAGTGTATCTAAGAAAATAAGATGGTATCTTGGTCTGTGTGGGCTGCTGTAACAGAATACCATGGACAAAGTGGCTTATGAGCAACAGAAATTTATTTCTCACAGTTTTGGAGGCTGGGAAGTCCAGGATCAGCAGGTCAGCAGATTCAGTGTCTGGTGAGACTCCACTTCCTGGTTCATAGACAGTTGTTTTCTCCATGTCCTCACATAGATGAAGGGGCCAGGGAGTTCTCCTGGATCTCCTTTTAAGGGCACTAATCCTATCCATTAGGGCTCCACCCTCATGACCTAAGTACTTCCCAAAGAGCCCACCTCCAAATATCACACTGGGGATTGGGATTTCAACATATAAATTTTGGGGGGACATAAACATTCAGTCTATAGCAGATGGCATTTCAAGTTAGTTGAGGGAAAACAGATTATTCTTATCATTCAACAATTCATATAGGATCAATTGATTATTTGAAAAAAGTTAAGTTCTATTCTTACTGCACAGCATACTTGAAATAGTCGGTGTACTTGGATGCAGACAATAGAATCCTCTCTAGTTAGTTTAAGTAGAAAAGGAAATGATTAAATTATTGAAGGATATTAAGTGGCCCTGAGACTCTCTTAAGAAGGCCAGGAATCAGGCCTGAGGACTATGCGGCCAGGGAATAACCCAAATTACAATACAGCCCAGCTCGAATGGAAATCCTACTGCTCCCCTCCTAAGTATGGACCTCCAGACTTCACCACTGTAGCTGCGCAAAAGCTGGTGACCCCAGAACCTCTGCCATCGCTGCCTCTGAGATCCGGAGGCCTGTGCCGCCACCCTGCTCAGGGTGGATCTTTGGAGGCCTCTACTCCAATCATCACTGGTTTCTAAGTTGAAATTTTACATGGATTGGTAAAGCATTGCTTGTGCCCTATTTGCAAAGGCAGCTGAACATCAGACTTCTGACTTCTACCATGAGGGAAGTACAAACAGATAAGGTGAGAACAGCCCCTAAACACACACACACACTAGAAGGAGTGTGTCCAAGTTGCTGGTTAGCCAAAAACACGATAAATATTCACTATAATACTTCAGAATAAATTCTAGGAATTACAGAGTTAACTGTAAAGAAGGGAGCCCTAAAAAGACTGGGAGAAGATACAGGCAAATATTGAACCAATCTTGAGACAAGGAAAGACTTCCTGAGCATAAAAGCAATAGAAGAAATCACAAAGGAACAGATCAATAGATTCAGCTACTTAAAAATCTAATCCTTCTTACATCAAGCAAACCATGAACTATTTGACTGATCACCCCATGTGGCACTTGCCTCCTTTAAAATACACACGTGTAAGGCCAAAGTCAACTGAATAAAATATATTTGGAAAGTCATCAGACATCACACAATTTGAGTCTAAATGAAACTATTTCAGTCCTCTCAGATTACCTAAAAACCAGCTCTGTTCTACTCCAGAGGATTATTTATATTTCTAAAGAAGAAGCTCTTGTTTTTCCCAGTCTCTTAAGAATTGCTCTTACATATTAGGAAAGTTTGTTTATTTTTATTGTCCAAATTACTTTCTGCCTTTTAGAGGAATTTAAGTTAATCCATGTCTAGACTTATGAGATTCTTTTAATTAGAAAGAGAAATGACTGGGTCACAATGTCGATTTTTCCTGCAGTTCCCTCAGCTCTGTTTATAAGGTTATTGCTGAATGTATTATTGCTAAAGTGGAGACCGATGTGGGGCGGTTAAAAGGAATCCTCTTTATTCCTTTTCTTTACAGCTATTGGAGAATGCTGGGACTCGGCTTTTGTGGCTAGCTGGGCTCTGACAAGTGCTTTTTACTGACAATATAAAATATATGTTTTTTGACTACTTGTCAGATTTCAAATGTATCATTCAGATGATAATAAACTTAATCTGCAAGGAAAATGAGGAAAGAAGAGCAGATCAGGGTCTTGACACAGAGATGTGCTGATGTATGTGAGGCTGGTGGTCTGAGCCTAGAGCAGTGCAGATGTGGGGGGACATATCCCACACGCTGACCCACTCACTCCGCGGTAGGTGAGGGGATAAACAATATCCCACAGATGCGGAGGAGATAAAGAAAGGCTATCTGACCAATGTGATCTTAATTGTTTTGGAGTTTGTGATCTAAGATTAAACAAAAAAGGGTACTTGTAAGCAGATATGAAAACCAGGGTCTATTCCCAGCCAGTAGTTTCCATCCTGTGCATTTCTACCCCTGTAAGCTTACCAATACCCATTTCATCACAAAACACAGAAAAAGTCAGAAAACTTTATTCTGGCATCTATATGCCAAGCACTTTGAATAGGTAACAGGAAAATAATTTTGCTGTTGACAACACTTTTTTCAAGATGACAGGTGTGGTGGATTAAAGATGGTGCAAATTCTAATCTGAGTTGGCTCTAGCTTTGACCAATAGAAGGTAATAGAAACTTTTACCTTAAAACATCCAAGGCTGAGCTTTAAGAGAGCTGCAGCTTCTGCTTTTAAGTGTTGGGAATGTTCCTTCTTGGAATCCAATTGCCATACTATGAGAAGCCCAAGCAAGTGGAGAGGCCACATGAAGGGGAGCTGTGTGGCTCCAGTTCAGCTCCCAGCAGAGACACAGCACCAACTGCCAACCATGTGAGTAAACCATCTTGGACATTTCATCCTCCTGATGCCGGTAAGGCCAGCTTACACCATGTGGAGCAGAGGAACCACATGGCTGAGCCCAACCAACCCAAAGAACTGTGACAGGGATAATAAATACTTGTTGTTATGTTAAACCAGTGAGTTTTGGGGTGGTTTATGCAGCAATAGGTAATCAAAATAGTGAGTCCTGATAAAATGACTGGAGGACCCTTTGTTTCCTGAGCAGTGTGTCAAGTTTACATGTGTTAGTGTAAAATTCAGACCTGGCTTAGAACCAAAGTCATATGGTAATAAAAGTTTGGTAGAATTGCTTAGGGTGAAAGATACTGGAGAGAGAGGAGTAGAGGCAAAAAAAGAAAAAAAAAAGAGAGAGAAAGAGAATGAGAAAGGAAAAGAAAGATAGATGGATAGAGAGAGATAGAGAGAGAAGCTCTGCCCCATCCCTTCTGGTGGCAGGTTAGCAGAGAAAGGAGTTGGAGAAAGAAACACTAGGTCATTCGCTATTCTTCATTGCCTCTACACAACCTTCATTAAAGTCTACATTACTTACAAATGTTTCTGGGCAAGTGCAACAGTCAGACACAGTGGCTGCCCACAGTTACTCCAGAGCCACAGGACAAGAAGGCAGAGTGCAGGGCACAGGCAATAGGCAGCATCTCATCTTGTCAGCTGCCCTGTGAGATAGGTATCATTCAACCCATCGGCAGATGAGCAAATCGATGCTTTGAGGTGTGATGTTTCCAAAGTAGTGCAGAGTAAAAGTGACAGCAGCGGGATGATTCACCTCTAATACCATTCTCTCTGATACCATCGCTTGAATTCTTTCCACCTCACCTTGTTTTCTGTGCCTCCTCTCATCTTTTACGGTTCAGATAAGCAATCTTCAAGACTTAAACAAGGGTTTCATATGCCTTTTATCCCTTGGTTTCTCAAGGCTTTTATTCTCTATAAATTCAATGCCCTAGTAGTATTTAAATGTTGTTTGAGAGGCTATTAGCCTAATGGCCACATGCATAGATTCTGGAGCCAGACTACCTTGGTTCACAGCTCACATCTATCACTTACTGACTTTCTGAAATTCGGCAACTTCCGTAACCTTTCTTGTGCCTCTGTTTCCTCATCAGTAAAATGGGGATGATATTTTTTAACCTCTCCAGGTTGTTGAACATTTTCAATGAGTTAATGCCTAAAGTTCTTATGGCAGTACCTAGCACACAGTAAATGCTATGCAAGTATTAGCTATTGTTACTACACTACCCACATTGTATCAGCACCTTCTGGAAGATGGGAAACTAAACTTTTCCAGTCATTCTGATGATTACTGCTGGTATTCTTGGTTTGTATTGGAGATGACAGGAGGCAGGATGCCCTCTCCTTGTTGTGAGCTGCACTGCCTGCTGAAGTGGTCAGCTTGTCCCCGGCAAGTGGACAGTGAATTCTGTCACAGGAGAGCAACTGAGGACCAATGAAGAAGTCCGTTTAAAACTTCCTTTTTCTTTGTGGGACGAAAAGAAATAAGCTCCTCTATAATTTAAGGAGACATCAGAAGAGCAAACAAACAAGCTTATTAAGCGAAAACTCTAAACAAATTTCTGCATGGCACTAATTTTCGTTCATTAAAGGAAAAGAGGCAGTGACTTTGGTTGGCATACCTCATCTGTTTCCATGTGAAGGGAACAGCATTACAAGGTCATGTCAAAGATCTCAGATGTGATTTGGGGATTTGTCTCCAGGATTCCCCCATGAGAGAAAATGTAAAAACAGTTCAGGAAGACTATCAAAATACTAAAGGTGAGAAATTTGAAACTTTCTAAGATCAGGTAAAAGATGTCCCCTCACACCACTCGTTTTCAACATCTTACCGGAAGTTCCAGCTAATACAATAAAGCAAGAAAAGAGAATAAAAGATATACAGATTGGGAAGGAAGAATTAAAACTATCTTTGTTTCCAGATGACATGATCTGGAAAGTGTGAGAAAACACTCCTGGAACTAATAAGTGAATATAGCAAGGTTGCAGGATACAAGGTTGTTATACGAAAGTCAATTACTTTTCCACATACCAACAATGAACAAGTGGAATTTGAAATTAAAAACACAGTATCATTTACATTAGCATCCAAAAAATTCAACCTAGGTGTAAATCTAACAAAATATGTACAAAATCTATATGAAGACAACTACAAAACTCTAAGTAAAATCAAAAAAGAATGAAATGAATGGAGACATATCCATGTTTATGGATAGGAAGACCAAATATTGTCAAGATGTGAGTTCTTCCCAACTTGATCTATGGAGTCAGTGCAATCCCAGTGAACATTCCAGCAAGTTATTTTGTGGATATCAACAAACTAATTCTAAAGTTTATATAGAGAGGCAAAAGACCCAGAATAGCCAACACAATAGTGAAGGAGAAGAACAAAGTTGGGGGACTGACACTACCTGACTTCAAGACTTATTATAAAGCTGTAGTAATCAAGACAGTATAGTATTGGCAAAAGAATAAACAAAGAGATCAATGGAACAAAATAGAACTCAGAAATAGATTCACATAAATATAGTTAACTGATCTTTGACAAAGAATCAAGGGCAATACAATGGGGCAAATATAGTTTCTTCACCAAGTGGTGCTAGAACAACTGGACATCCACATGCAAAAAATTGAATCTAGACACAGCTTACACTCTTCAAAAAATTAACTCGAAGTGGATCACAGATCTATATGTAAAACATAAAACTATAAAAGTGCTACAGGATAACATAGGAGAAAATCTAGATGAATTTAGGTAAGATGATGCCTTTAAAAATTTTTTTCTTTTGACGTCGACTATTATTTTTAAAGTCTTTATTGAATTTGTTACAATATTGCTTCTGTTTTGTTTTGGTTTTTTGGCTGTGAGGCATGTGGGATCTTATCTCCCTGACCAAGGATCGAACCCACACCCCCTGCTTTGGAACCACCAGGGAAGTCCCTGATGATGTCTTTTTATTTTTTTAAACTTTTTATTTTGTTTTTTTAAAAATTTTATTTATTTATTTTTACTTTTACTTTTTTTTGGCTGCGTTGGGTTGTCATTGCTGTGCGCGGGCTTTCTCTAGTTGTGGTGAGCAGGGGCTACTCTTCGTTGCGGTGCACAGCCTTCTCATTGCGGTGGCTTCTCTTGTTGCAGAGCATGGGCTCTAAGTGCGCGGGTTTCAGTAGTTGTGACACATGGGCTCAGCACTTGTGGCTCGTGGGCTCTAGAGCGCAGGCTCAGTTGTTGTGGCACATGGGCTTAGTTGCTCCACAGCATGTGGGATCTTCCCGGACCAGGGATCAAACCCCTGTCCCCTGCATTGGCAGGCAGATTCTTAACCACTTCACCACCAGGGAAGTCCGATGCCTTTTTAGATACAACACAAAAGACACAATCCATGAAAGAAATAATTGATAAGCTGGACTTTATTAAAATTAAAACTTGTGCTCTGCAAAAGACAATGTCAAGAGAATGAAAAGAGAAGCCACAGACTGTGAGAAAATATTTCTAAAAGACCCATCTAATAAAGGACTGTTATGAAAATATACAGATAACTCTTAAAACTTAACAATAAGAAAACAAACAACCCAATTAAAAAATGGCCCAACGACCTTAACAGAAACCTCACCAGAGAAGATATACAAGTGGTAAATAAGCAAATGAAAAGATGCTCCACATCACATGTCGTCAGGAAAATGCAAATAAAACAACAATGAGATACTAACACACACCTTTTAAAATGCCCGAAATCTGGAACACTGACAATACCAAATGCTGGTGAGAATGTGGAGCAACAGGAACTCTCATACATTGCTGATGGAAGTACAAAATGGTACAGTCAGTTCGGAAGACAGTTTGGTGGTTTCTTACAAAGCTAAACAGCCTCTTACATTGTGATCCAGCAATCACTCTTGGTTTTTATTCAAAGCAGTTGAAAACTTATGTCCACACAAAAACCTACCTGCAGATGTTTATAGCAGTTTATTCATAATGGCTGAAACCTGAAAGCAGCCAAGAGGTCCTTCAGTAGGTGAATGGATAAACTGTGGTCCATCCAGACAATGGAATAGTATTCAGCACTAAAGAGAAATGAGCTAGTAAGCCATGAAAAGACATGGAGGAATCTTAAATGTATATTACTAACTGAAAGAAGTCAATCTGAAAATGTTACATGCTGTATGATTCCAACTGTATGACATTCTGGAAAAGGCATATCTATGGTGACAGTAGAAAGATCAGTGGTTGCCAAGAGTTGGCTGGGGGTGGGGGATGAATAGGCTGAAACAGGATTTTTAGGGCAATGAAAATATACCCTAAGTTGTTGTGACAACTCTTATCCAGGGGCAGGCTTTAATTTCTGTTATAAGACCTGGGGACCAGAATGCTCCATTGCCAATTGTTCTGCCTTAATGATAATAATAGTTGTAATTATTATCATTAATAATAACAAAATGACTATACTGGTATATTATTATTATTGCTACTACTACAATTGGTTCTAATCATTTGCAATAATTATGTTCTAAAGAGTTACTGAGAACTTTAAATTAGTCGATACTGAACAATTGCTCCTAGGGGAAATATAGGGTTAGGCACCTATAAACCTATGTTCACAACATTTTCATCAATCAATCAATACATACCTTATTTCATGTATGTTTCTGTTTAAAGATACCTCAGTTAGCATATATTGTTGATTAGTTAACATTGAACTCGTGGCCAATAGCACCATAACTCATGCCTAAATGACTCTTTATTTATTTATTTATTTTTGGCTGTGTTGGGTCTTCATTGCTGCTTGCGGGCCTTCTCTAGTTTTGGTGAGCAGGGGGTCACTCGTTGTGGTGCACGGGCTTCTCATCGCGGTGGCTTCTCTTGCTGCGGAGCACGGGCTCTAGGCACGCAGGCTTCAGTAGTTGTGGCTCGCGGGTTCTAGAGTGCAGGCTCAGTAGGCGTGGCGCACGGGCTTAGTTGCTCCGCAGCATGTGGGATCTTCCCGGACCAGGGCTCGAACCCGTGTCCCCTGCATTGGCAGGCAGATTCCTAACCACTGCGCCACCCCAGAAGTCCATGCCTGGATGACTCTTATCTCACACATGTATTTTCTCTACAGGGCGTAGCACAGCCTTCTTGCACTTAGGGACACTAGACATCACTTCACCGTTACACATGGGGATTATTCTAAACAGACATCACCAGAAAAAGCAGAAAAATGCAAAAATCTTGGCACTAAATAGACTGCAAAAGGCGATAGGTTACAGTATGAGAGCTGAAACAAGGAGGCAGAGCATTGCCTGGTTCAACCTCAGCTGGAAGCGTGATCACTGAGTTCCTCCCTAATTTAAAGAGACAAATACATAGCAGAAGAGCAAATAAACAGTTAGCTAAAAAAGAACTCCTTTATATTATTTCTCAATTAGCCCAGAACTTACTGGGCCCTGGCATGTACCCCAACACACAGTAGGAACTTAAAATCCCTGGAATCTGAAACAGTTGAAAATTTCATCTCTGATTCCTGAAATTGTCTGAGCTACCCCTTTGTCAAACAGAGTTTCTCAGAGAAAGGAGATGCTTTTTACAGCAAACTGTTATAGAAGCCACCTGGCAAGTCACAGTAACCCTTCAAGGCCTGGCTTGCAATTTCATTGTATTAACTACAATATGCTGGGGCTGGCTTTAGCACATCAGGACCACCCATTTCACTGTCCTTGGCACACAGACTTAACAGGGCTCCCTGCTTCTATCAGGACTAAATGATATTCAAACACCGACCAGGAACCGGGTTGGCCATTGCAAGCTGGATATATTTTCTTTGTTTTGTTTCAGAGCATATTGTCAGTCTCCCCGGGGCACTTTATATTCAGAAAAGATCTTCCCCGGGAGCAGTAGGTAGCTCTTACAATTTGGCAATGTGGATACAGTACTGGGTTTGAGGTGGCTGAAATGAAGTAAAATCTAAACGTCATTTTCATTCCAAACTCTTAGTTTACCTTAAATCAGCAGCAGGCTGCCTACAAAATCAGAGCATTTAACCCAGAGGAACATGAAAGGGAAAGTCCAGGTTAGATTTTCTAGCAAATTCATCCTCTTGTTAGGGCCCCTTTTGAAAGCTTTTTGTTGATTACAAACATAAGCCTAAAATCATGTTTATTTATTTATTAACGCTTTAGAAGCAGTTTAGACATCTCTGTTCTAGAATAGAATGATGGCAGAAGATCTTTCTTGTTGAACATTTAGTCTGTCTGAGCACAGTCTTAGGCACTTTCACAGATAATATTCCATTTAACCTCCACAATGACTGCAAATTGCATATTATCACTCCATTTTACTGGTAAAGGTTTAAACCTGTAATGTAATTTGCCCACAGCAGCTCAGTTAGTAATGGGAGAAATGGAAGGAGAATCAAAGTCTCTAAGACCAGGAGTAGAATAAGAATTTCTTTTTGGACCCAGAGTCAAAAGCATCACAAACTTGACTACATTAAACAAACAAACAACAACAAAAACCTTTTACGAAAACACTATAAGCAAAGCAATATGTCAAGAGCCCCTACATTTCAAAGTGAGGTGCTGGACCAAATATGCAGGACTTGCAAAAGGTATTTAGAAAAAATTATTTTGTGACCCCCAAATTGAGTGATCTGGAGAGTCAGCGTTGGGGAGAGAGTTGCATATGCTGTGCATTCTGTCTTCCTTTGATGCGGGTGGGGAGGAGAGCGCTGTCTTTCCACCGTAAGCCACATTCTGCAGGTTGCAAGAGAGCATGGCATGTGTCCCTTGGAGTTGAAGGCACACAGGGATTTGTATTTGACCCAATTCTGAAAAATTTACAGGCAAGTGCTGGGTGATGCCGCTTGAGGCAACTGAATAGAAAGGTCCACACTGGGAGTAAACTACAGTTCACTGATGGGGGAGCACAGATGCTTCCTGGGGGACCAGGGGGGACTAATTGGAAGATTCCAGCTTGGAGTCATCTTGGACTCCACCTGAGAGAACCTTCCAGAGGTGTAATGTGACTCCAACAGAGGGAGTGGACAGTCAGATGCCCACAGGCTTAGGAGGAGTTATAAGTAGCCAGTGAAAGGGGGGAATTCTCCACATTAAGGAAGCTGTGATCACATGGGGCATCTCTGGAAATCCATGAAAGCATCCCATGAAAAAAAGAATCTGCTCTGGGAATCTCCATACAGTAGAGACAGTGCTATGCATTCCAACTCCCGGGTACCCAGACCACACTTTCCAGCTACACTAGCAGTTTGGTGGGATCATGTGACTGAGTTACAGCCAATGGAGTGTGAGCAGGAGTGGTACCACAGACACCTTCCCAACTAAAATACATCCACAGGATCTTCTGTGCTTTTTCTCTTTTCCACCAATAGCAGAGCAGGATAATGTCCTAGAAAATGGAGAAGCCACAGACTGAAAGAAGTGGGGCTTTGAGTGCTACCAAATATTGGTCCTCTTCTGGCTTGTAACGTCCCTCTACCTCACTCTTATAAGGACACTAGCCATTGGATTTAGGGCCCTTCTGGATAATTTAGGATGATTTCTTCATCTCAAGATTTTCAACCTAACTATATCTGCAAAGACCCTTTTCCCAAATAAGTTAACCTTCACAGGTTCCAGGGATTAGGACGGAGACATATCTCTTGGGAGCCACCATTTACCTCACTACAAGTTGATTAAAACTTTAAAAAATCTTTACTAACCTTATAGATGAAAAAATATGTTCTAGGTATTTTTGCTGAAAACATCTTTGCCACAAGCATTTTTGTCACCTAAAAATGCCCATTTTTCTTACATCTGTGGGCTCACACCTATGCTCTTCCTCTCCAACATATTTAGGTCTCTTTGGTGCCTCTTCCTTTCTATTCAAGCATACATACCTCGATCCTCCCTTGAAATCAAACACATAAGAGCATCCTCATTTAACCCTGTAACCTCCTCTGGCTGAGATTCTATTTTTCTCCTTTTTATTGCTAAATTTCTGGACTAAGTAGGCATCAAATGGTCTCTCTGTCGCTTGAATAATTGCAACTTCATTGCCATATTTTGTCATAAAAGATAAAATAATGAAACTTAAAAGAGGGACATTAAAAAGGACATAATGAAGCAAGAAAAATGAATAATAAAATTAAAAAGGCTTCCTTGCAAAATACAAAATATCTGAATACATTTAAAATGTGTGCAGATTCATGGCAATACTGTGCAAATAACTGATTGTATTTTGTGGTTCATATCTAAGCCCTTGTCTTCCAAGTCTTTTGTTCATAGTATTTTATACTTTTTTTTCCTGCTTATTGATTTGTGTCCTTGTTTGGCATCACACTTTTTCTTTTTTGCTAAAATTTCTTCCTTCATTAAGAGAGGTATTGGTTTCCACTACTGAGTCAGAATCAGCATTTTAACAAGATCCCCATGTGTCAGAAGAGTATGAAAGTTTGAAGAAGCACCTGTCATATTCCACTCTCCCTACTAAAAATAAAATATGTGCTTTCTCATTAAAAAAAGAGAGGTATCAGTTTCCACATGAGAGGATGCATGTGTGTAACTGAGCTTTGTGTTGCATTGTGAAAGCCTACACTGTTGCTTGTTCTTGGCAGATTGTCACATGTCCATTGATAGATGTTCCAAAGTTGTATGGGAAAAGGGGTTCAACTCCATGCCTTTGAGGCCCTTGGCCTCTTTCTCCTTCAGTGTTTCAAAATAAGAAACCCACCACTGGGGCAAATCATCATCATCTGTCAGCTCAATAAAGCCATCAGTAATGTTACTAACTGGAGGAAATGCTAGCATATTTCAACCAGTTGAAACCAAACTGTCAACCCATTATTTCTCTTTCGTGGAAAAATTGCCTTAGGCAAATTAGCTAAGTGGCAAAAATGCCTGTGGTAAAAGTGTCTATAGCAAAGAAACTTAAGTGAAAATACCGGACAGACCAAAAAAAAAAAAAAAAGATTACCTCTATATACTCCTCTCTCTTTTTTTTTTTTTTTTTTTTTTTTTTTTGTGGTACGCGGGCCTCTCACTGCTGTGGCCTCTCCCGTTGCAGAGCACAGGCTCCGGACGCGCAGGCTCAGCGGCCATGGCTCACGGGCCCAGCCGCTGCGCGGCATGTGGGATCTTCCCAGACCGGGGCACGAACCCGAGTCAGGCAGGCAGACTCTCAACCACTGCGCCACCAGGGAAGACCCTCCTCCGTTCTTAAAATGCCCTTGTGCCTTGATGTGTGCAACATCCCTCTCTCGAGTCCTTTTTTGGCTGTTCTTTTTCAGTCACATTTGCTGGTCTCCCCTCATTTCCTCCTTTATCTCCCCAGGAGATACTCTTGAGAGCTCCTGTCTCCTCTATCTTTATGCTTTTCCTCCATCTGACCTCAACCAGTCCCATGGTTTGAAATACCACCTTTCTGTGCCCACGCTCCTACATTTATATGTCTTGCTCCAGTTTTTCTCTGTACCCTAGTCTATGCTGAGACTCGACATTTCCTCCTGGATGTGGTACCCGGACAAGCATATTGGAGCCTAAGGCAAAAGGAAACAGGTGAGCCCCCATATATGTTTATCAAAATATACGCTAGTGTTTTGAACCAAGTGAAAAAAATGTTAAAAGTTCTACATTTAAAAAAAGGAGTATCTGTGGGACTTCCCCGGTGGTCGACTCCATGCTTCCACTGCAGGGGGCACAGGTTCAATCCCTGGTCAGGGAGCTAAGATCCTGCTGCTGCAAGGCGTGGCAAAAAAACCACAAAGATTATTTGTAAAGCTTTGTGTTGTGTCATCTGTTCAAATGCCATTGTCAACCCTTGCAAAGTGGGGTAAGGTGTTCCCTGAGGAACCACAGGCTGGTGGAAATGATGGCTCCTGTTGAATAATAGTGCAGGGTCTGAAAGCAAACAAATAACATTGTTTAACATTTTGATATTTTGTTCAACATCAAGTTTTGCATTAATTTTAAAATACTGTATTACAATATTATTTATGCTGATTGTTGAGTTTTTTGGTGCCCCTTAAATTTTCTGCCCAAGACAAGTGCCACCTTTGTTTCCCCCTGATCCTGGCCCGGCTTGATATGTGAAACCAAACTCTGCATTCGCCACCCCGTCCCCTTCTACCCCACCCCAATCTCAAACTTGTTCCTTGTTCGTCTCTGTAAATGTTGGCTCATTCTCCTGCAACTCCTTGAGTCATCCTTGAGGCCTATCCTCCATATCTAATCCATCAGTAAATCTTGTCAGTCCTACCTCCAAAATTACCCACAGTCTGAGCACATCCCTGGACTTCCAACACTACCCACTTAGTCTAAGGCACCACGGTCTCTCAACTGTATCACTGCAAAAGCCTCCCAAATGGTCTTTCTGCCATTACCTTCTAGTGACTTCCAGGCTAACACGGAACAAGATCCAAAGCCATTTTATGTCTCAGTAGACCCTTACATGATCCAGGCACCCACACTCCCAGTCTACCAACTCTCTGACTTCTTCTCCTCCTCCTTCCTTCTCCTACCCCCTGCCCCCAGGCTCCAGCCACACTGGCCTTCTTACTATTTCTCAAATATGGCAAGCTACTCCTGCCTCAGAGCCTTTGCACTTGCTGTCTCTCTGCCTAAGAAGCATTCCTACAGCACTCCAATAAGACCTCTGCTCAAATACCACTTCAAGACAGTCTTCTTGACTATTATTTCTAAAATAATACAATCCCCCCACCTTCTACTCCCCATTATTCTCTACCCTATCACCTGCTTTTATTTTCTTCATAATGACCAATAACCGCCCAATATCATATATCTATTCATAGGTTTATTTACTTCTTTTGTTGTCCGTCACCTCCCACTAGATTTAAATCCATGAAGATGGGGAATTTCTATTATTCAGTCATATATCTCCTGTGCCTAGAACAGGATCTGTCTTGGAGTAATTTCTTGGAGCAAATATGCTCAAACCTGGCTCTCACCCTAAAAGCAGTTAAATATATTATTCTTTGTCTTATTTCTAGCTACCTACATGGCCTATTGAAGTTTATGTATTCTGGATGTCTCTCTTTCTGTAAGCAAGATCAGATCTTTCTGGTGTTTCTCTCTCTCTCTCTCTCTCTCTCTCTCTCTCTCTCTCTCTCTCTCTCCTGCTTAGCACTCCTTTAGGAAGTTAATAAAAATCTGATGATGATAATGATTTTCTCATTACATCAAGAAGATGAAGTACTGGTAGACTGAGAGCTGGCTGAAAGTCACCCTGGAGAATCACGTTGATTGGTACCTCGTGAGTTAGAGGTCAAAATGACTTAGTTCTTATTATGTGAATGAAAACATTTCAAAGCTTGTTTATATTGCTTATTGATTACTCCACTGAGTCTTGTTGTTAACACATTGGGGAAAATAAATGTAATTCAAAGTCACCTTTACCAAAGAGAAAATGATCCATCAAAACTAAAAATAAACTCCAAAGGGAACAAGTGAGATAATTTTGGGGGAAAACAAATGGCAGTGAGTCGGGTTGTGAAAGACTTGATTGTACAAAGGACAGATGGAGGCTTGACATCTTAGTGCAACTCACACTGGACCCAACCCTCTAGCAAGAGAGCAGCCGGCATTCGTTGGGTACTTTTTAAAAGAGACGGGCACAGTGGAATCCTATAAGATAGATAATATTATCACCCCCATTTAACTGACAAGAAAACTGAGGTTCACAGAGGTTGGTAAGTTCTCCCAGGTCACAAGGCTATAAAGGGCACACCCAGCCTGGGACTGAATATATGCCCAAGGGAATCACAAGCAAACTGAGGAAGCTCTTCTTATCTTGAGTTAGAGCTTTGGGTCCAAATTTATTCTATTTGAGACAGAATTTGACACAACCTGAGAAGGAGCCAAAAAAAAAAATGGCTTAAAGGAATGGAAATGTGTGAAGAAAGCATAAAAAGCAATCTATTCATGGTAAAGGAAGGGAAGAGTTGCAAGGATGTTTCCTAAACATTCCTGCTCTAAAATGATTTCTTACCTTGCAACTGAGAAAAAGGCATGCTGACTGGCCACTTTGTTTGAACTTACGAATGGTCAGGCAATAGAATAGAAAAGGGTAATTGAAAGATTGTAAAAACTGCACTGCATTTTTTTTTTTTTTTTTTTTTGCTGTACGTGGGCCTCTCACTGCTGTGGCCTCTCCCGTTGCGGAGCACAGGCTCCGGACGCACAGGCTCAGTGGCCATGGCTCACGGGCCCAGCCGCTCCGTGACATGTGGGATCCTCCCAGACCGGGGCATGAACCCGTGTCCCCTGCATTGGCAGGCGGACTCTCAACCACTGCGCCACCAGGGAAGCCCAGCACCCACTTCTTTTTTATCTCATAGTTCCTGTGCTATATGGTTTGTTGATTTCACTTATAATAAATAATTGGCACCAATTTTCATATTAATTAAAGAAAAATTAGACACTCTCGCCCCCCAAAACATCTGTGAATTGTGGTTGAGCCAACATATATTAGTCAGGACTCTGTCAGTTGTTAGGGGCCGAATTGGCTGAAGTTATCATGGATCCTACAATAGGTGGTTCACGAAATTAAAGCGAGCCTTGTAGGAATCATGGCAGCTCCAGGGACATCTGTGATTGGAACTAGACCCCGAAGCCCCAGGACTCTACATCATCTGCCCATCATATTTCCAGTCTCTGTTTACTCTCACCTATTGAAGATGAGCTTTCTCCATGTGGAAGGGAAGAGGGCCACCAGCAGCTCCAGTTCCACATTTTTTACCTCCTGTCCCTTCAACTCCAAATGGACAAATCCCAGGGAAAGGCCATGTTTGGCCCAGCCTGGTCACTTTCTTACCTTGGAACCATTCTCTATGGCCAGGGGAATGAGAGACTGTGGCCTTCTACAGAGGAATGGCTGAGGGACTGGGGAAGGGGGTAAGGGAGGGGTATCACTCAACTGGAGAAGGAAGGTTCATTCCTCTACTTGGAGGAGGCGTCCTACATGAACAAAAACAATAGATAATCACCTCAGAAATGTCTTATTATTTGGGATAAATCTTACATCAGTAGATACTTACTGAGTTTCCAAAGGTTGACACTGAAGGTTGGGAACAGCAAAAGTTTGAGACCCAATGTCAAGGAGCTGGGGGGCCCAAAGAACATGCTGATTTCACCGACTCATCCTTCAGACATCAGCTCAAATGTCAGTTTCGTCAGTCTTGAAATTGAGGCCTATTCCTTTGTTATATACTCTTGTAGAGTTGTGTCCCTTTCCTTAAGGTAACTTTCATTGATACATTTCCTCTTAGGCTCTTCTGAATAAGTTGGTGTCCTCTAGAGTGTAAGCCCCATGATAGGAGGCAGGGCCACATTGGTTTAAGCTCCATTGTATCCCCAGCACGGAGCACACAGTACTTAGAATAAAGGATGGATATAATTGCTGAAGATGTCAACATGAATAACCTATTTGAGGAAGTGTGAAGTGATAGCAAAGCTGAGAGCCAGGGACTGAGCTTAGAGAGGGCCTAAATTAATTTGAGTAAGAGGAAGAAGAAACGGATGGTGAGCCAGACAGAGATGAGCTAGAGAAGGGAGATTTGGCTTACCAAGCCAAGATAGGATAGACTTTCATTGAAAATGGAGAGGTGGCAATGTTTACTGCAGTGAATCAGAAAAGGATACAAACAATTTTAAGTCACAGCCCCCAGGTTTGTTCTGGAAGAGAGAGGTGAGACTCAGTGCACCACCACAGTCCGTCTTGACCCAAATCAGAACTGTTCCCCCAAGGATTAAGGAAAGCTCTCCCACTTAGAAAAAGCCTGAGCACTTGGCCTTGAGCCCAGCCTATGAATTTGATCTGGGGTCTTTGTAGCCTTTAAGAAAAATGAATAATTTCAAAGCTTCTGCTGGTTATTTGTTTTGTTAAAGGTCATCAGTTGGGATTCACTTCTAGTGAAAGCAAGGAGAGATTAAATCTCTGTGCAAAACAGAACTCAAACTCATACTGGAATTGAGAAGCTGAAATAGTGGGCAGGGAAGCTGGGACTTCTTTACTCTGGCTGCATATTGAACCACATGGGGAGCTTTTAAAACATAACCATATCCTGACCCTGATTCAGAATCATGTGAATCAGAATCTCTGCAGGCACAGTCCAATCACTGGAATTTTTAAAAAGTCCCAAGTGACTCTAGTGTGTAATCAGGATCAGGCTAAACTTAACTAAACTGTTTTATATGTTTGTATGAGCTTTTGGAAATTTACCTTCCTCTGCCTGGGGCTAGAGATGGGGAGCTAGAACTTGGGAGAGAGAGAAGATAAGAGGGGGCCTTTTGTCTGATTGAGGAGGGGACCCTCAGCATCACTGTGACTGACCTTGGACTAAGGAAGTAGACAGCCTATATTGGATGTCCCCCCAGTCCCCTCTCCCTCATTGCCCCCCATGAAAGGGCCAGTTGGTAAACTTTAGGATTTGTGATTTGTAACTTATGACTGATACATAGTTAATTCTTTTGTCTTCTGTGATAATTCCTCACAGTAAACTTGTGTTAGCAGGGCCATAGGGAATGAGAGAAGGGGCTGTGTCCACACCTGGGCAAGGGTGGCAAGATGGCAAGAGGTAACCACTAGAACAGCCTGGTACAACCATCTTGAGGATGGTGACAAGCATCTTCCATCACTAATCTTCAGCTAGATCTGGCAAGACACTGGATTTCTCATAATAATGCAGAACAAGGGCAAAAGATTTTATCTGAATATAGTTTTTAAAACTAGTCCAGGTGAGCAATAAATTTGATTGGGGACGAGGAGATCAAGGACCAAGGAAGGATTTTTAGATTTGGCATTAAGATCTGTGGGAACACCCAAACCATCAGTTTCAGAGGAATGGAGTCGTATTTGTAGGCTCTTACCAACAGGGTCTGTGTGTGCACGCACTTGCTGGGGGTGGTGGTGAGGACAAAAGAAAAGCAACGAAGGTGCAATTATTCAAGCAACAGAGGCACCATTTAATGCCCACTTGGTCCAGGAATTTGGCAATAAAAAGGAGAAAAATAGAATATTAGCCAGAGGAGGTTAAAGCATCAAATAAGGATGCTCTTATGTGTTTGATTTCAAGACAGGATGGGAGTATGCATGCTTGGAAAGAAAGGAAGAGGAACCAAGGGGAACTAAAGATGTTCGAGAGGGAGGGCATAAGTGTGAGAAAAATAGGCTTTTTTTAGGTGCGTGGTCTTGAAACTTCTGATTGTGCCATTCCTATCAATATAATATATTTGAGGGTTTACTTTGAATTCAACTATGTTTATTTACTTATCAAGTGCTTATGTGACATGATTATTTTATATTATATTATATATTAATAAAATTGGCAAATGGGTATTTTTAAATGATGATATAAAATAAAATATTTTAAAACAGTTTTAATTATGATACTACATAAATCTTTTGTTTTCGAAATATTATTTATATCCATGACTACATATTATTAATAGTAAAAATATTTTTAATCACAGCAAAGTAATCAAATATGCTTCACTATTTTTGAAAATCTTGATTTAACTTTTTGTATTATGTAATTCCAAGGTCTGGTTCTAATTTCAACCTATTTTGATACTTGATTTTATGTCTGTGAGAGCCAAAAAAGATACCTCACAAAGATACATAGATCTGACTGGAAGTAGGGTATCATTTGCTTTGCTTGTCAATTCGTGATACTCATTTTTTATTGCCACCCATCAATTATGCAAGGGTTGTTCTAGAAATTCAGCTAGGAAATTTTCATCTTCCCTGATGTCAATCATTTGTTCTTGTAAACTAATTGTAAGGCATCCTGTCTCTATTTTTAACAAATGGGTTTAAAATCCACTGAAATTATTTGTTTAGGGAAAAACTTCTGTTTTATTGAGTGATAACACACATGGTAAAATACACTGATCTTAACCTCAATAGAGGATTTTTAAGCAGTAGAAAATTCAGTTTCCAAGTTTTTCAAGGGTGCAAATATGGCTGCTTTTACAGATAACAAACATAAATCGTTTGGAGCAGCAACATGAAATAATTGTGGGAAACTCCCAGTACCAGTTTCCAAACTGATCCCTCCGTAGCATCAATACATTTTAAAAAACAATGACAGTTTTTTTCTCATCATTAAAAATCTCACTCACCTTAGGGCTTCCCTGGTGGCGCAGTGGTTGAGAGTCCGCCTGCCGATTCAGGGGACACGGGTTCATGCCCCGGTCCGGGAAGATCCCACGTGCCGCAGAGAGTCTGGGCCCGTGAGCCATGGCCGCTGAGCCTGCGCATCCGGAGCCTGTGCTCCACGACAGGAGAGGCCACAACAGTGAGAGGCCCGCATACCGCCAAAAAGATAAATAAATAAAAATAAAAATAAAAAAATCTCCCTCACCTTAAAGGGACAGATTAAACAGACTTACTTGTTTCAAAAATATTTGCTAGGTAGCATTCTAGTGACATTTACTTGTCATCACAGAAAAGGTCAGTAGATTTGTAATATTTATGGTTTTTTTGTAAAAGAAAAATAAGTATCATCTTTAAGTTTGACAGTGATTTTGCTTTGAGGTAACTGCTTTGTATGTGGGGTACCAAATTAGTCTACTGTTGCTGCAATGATGCGGCATTACAAACAACCACAGGACCTCAGTGGTCTAAGGCATAAGCAGTGTTTCTTTTTTTTTTTTAAACATCTTTATTGGGGTATAATTGCTTTACAATGGTGTGTTAGTTTCTGCTTTATAACAAAGTGAATCAGTTATACATATACATATGTTCCCATATCTCTTCCCTCTTGCGTCTCCCTCCCTCCCACCCTCCCTATCCCACCCCTCCAGGCGGTCACAAAGCACCGAGCTAATATCCCTGTGCCTTGCGGCTGCTTCCCCCTAGCTATCTACCTTACTACGTTTGTTAGTGTGTATATGTCCATGACTCTCTCTCGCCCTGTCAAAGCTCACCCTTCCCCCTCCCCATATCCTCAAGTCCGTTCTCCAGTAGGTCTGCGTCTTTATTCCTGTCTTACCCCTAGGTTCTTCATGACATTTTTTCCCCCTTAAATTCCATATATATGTGTTAGCATACGGTATTTGTCTTTTTCTTTCTGACTTACTTCACTCTGTATGACAGACTCTAGGTCTATCCATCTCATTACAAATAGCTCAATTTCATTTATAAGCAGTGTTTCTTGCTCACATGTCTGGGGAGACCCTGGTCCTGGTTGTATGTGACTGAACTTGGCTCTGGGCTGCTTCATGTGTCTCATTCGGAACCCAGGCTGCCAGAAAACAGCAATTTAGGGCCTAGTCTTCTCATGGTTGTAGAAGTAAGCAGGACTTGCATCTTAAGCCTCTGCTCATGTGACAGCCTCTAACACCCTATTGGCCAAAGCGAGTCACACACTAAACCCAAAATCAAGAGTGGAAAGAATACTCCGTCTATTATGAGTCTAAGTCAAGTGTATTGAAGTTAATTTTCCAGACTGAAGAATTGAGACCAATCATTCAGTTCACCACAGGCTCCTAAGATTTTTGTGGTCATTTCTCATCTCTCTAAAACATATTATACAAACACTACCACAGGGAGTGCTGTATTTGTAATCTTTCCACAGAATGTGTTTACGTATTCCTCAATGCTCTGGCCCCATCAGTAGTTTGCACTAACACAGCTTTAACTAAAACATCTCTTTCTCTCTCTCTCTTTGTTTTTGAATGGAAGGCATTCCTTTTTTTTTTTTTTTCAAAACAAACAACTTTTTATTGAAGTGTAGATGATTTACAATGTCGTGTTAGTTTCAGGTGTACAGCAAAGTGATTTAGTACGCATAATATATATTCTTTTTCAGATTATTTTCCATTATAGGTTATTACAAGATATTGAATATAGTTCTCTGTGCCATACAGTAGGTCCATGTTGTTTATCTATTTTATATATAGTAGTGTGTATGTGTTAATCCCAAACTCCTAATTTATCCCTCCCCCAAGGCATTTCCCATTGAATTCACTCGAATTCTTCTGCTGGATGCCTTTCCTCAGAGGTTCTCACACACACACAAAAGTAGTCAGTCCTTCCTCTGTTCTTTACTGAAACAGAACCCCCAAAACCTTGTGAAGTGAAGCGTGCTGGCGTGACTCTGTTTTCCTCTGACAGAGTAGCAAACTTCCCATACTGCTTAACTCGAACTAATACTAATTTATTCAATTTTACAGCAATTTTTGGTTATATATTCCAACAATATTTTCTGACAGATGAATATGTATTGTTTGTAATCCTATTGCTTTCAACATATCATTTCAGCCATTTCACCACCACGGGAAGAACAAGTGTTTCCACCTATGGTGTGTAGCTTGCTTGCTTTCAATCTAAACATTTCAAATGAGCATTCTAAATATTTATCACTCAATTTAACAAAATGTCATGAAGTACTAAATTGATATCACATGATTTTAACTATTGCTGAAAAGTAGTAGTTTTCATGTTTTGCCTGCTTGATTTTTTATGTGACTTGGTGTACTGTCAAAGGAGAATATCCACTATATCTGGTAAGGATACTAAAACACTCCTCCCTTTTCCAGTTACATATCTGTGTGACACTGGATTTTTTTCATCAACCCAAAACAATGTAGCACCAAAGATTGAATACCATAGCAGATTGAAGAATCCAGCTGTCTTCTGTTAAGTCAGACATCAAAAACTGTGCAGAAATCTAAAACAATGCCTCTTTTCTCACTAATTTTTGTTTCTGAAAATACATTTCTTTTAAATTAAAATATGTAGGTTAATATATAACAGTTTGTTATTGTTATTTTTAAATGAATTAATAGACAGTTTTTTATTGTGGTAAAGTGTACATAACAAAATTTACCATCTTAACCATTTTTAAATGTACCATTCAGTGATATTAATAAACATTCATATTTTTGTGCAGCTATCACCACCATCCATCTCCAGAACTCTTTTCATCTTGCAAAACTGAAACTATACCCATTAAACAAAAACTGCCTTCCCCTCTCTCACCAGTTCCTGGCATCCACCATTCTACTCTGTCTCTATGATTCTGACTGCTCTAAAGTACCTCATGTAAGTGGAGTCACATAGCATTTGCCTTTTTTGCGCCAAGCTTATTTTACTTAGTATAATGTCTTTAAAGTTCATCCTTATTGTTGCATATGTCAGAATTTCCTTCCTTTTTGAGACTGAATAATACTCCATTTTATGCATATACCACATTTTGTTTATTCTTTCATCTGTCAATGGGCACTTGGTTTGCTTCAGTTCTTTACCTATTGTTAACAATTCTTCTATGAATGTGGATGTACAGGTATCTCCTCAAGACCTTGCTTTATATCCTTTAGGGTATACCCAGAAGTAGAATTGCTGGATCATATAATAGATCTCATTCTTGGGCTGGCGTCTTCCAGTAAAGTGAGATGTTTCCAGTATAATTCCCAAGATTTAAAGGCTTCTTTTTCCTTCTTTTTCAAGGTTATGTTATCGTTGTGACCTAAACAAAATAATCTGTACAGTACAATTTAGAAGTTTCTTGAATTTTTTGTGTTTGGCTACAATTTGTACCTTTGAAGATGAGCTATGACTTTTCTTTGCTGTTTATGGCAGAACTATCTATTTTGCTACTTTCAGCTCTGGCCAAGTCAAGAATGCCATTTAAAATTAGTCATTTTTTCCTTCCTGGGCTTAATAGACACCTATTTATGTAAAGACAGAGAATGGATCTTTGCATTTCCAGGAAATAGGGACAATTATGAGACTGTGCAAAGAGTGGTCCCAGACAACACAGTGGTCCCAGTGGCTAACAGAATTTTATGCCATTCAGGAAATAGGAAAGCAACATGAGCAAGTTAGAGAGCAAATTATGGATAGATTTCTTTTCCTAACAAAGTGTCCAAAGAATTAGACAAGGGACATTAAGCCCCATAAGGAGAATGAAGAACAATTTGACATAATAGACCCTGAATTATCGGGAAATTAGGAAAGTTTATCTTTAGACATCCAGCCTCCTCCTTTTATTAATGACTCTCTCTAATAACTTTACAGCACTTTGCAATTTACATAGAGCTTTTCTTGTTGGTGGCACCCTCCTCCTCATGTTTTCCCCTGGTCCCCCTGGGCGTTCTCCAAATCTGATCTCAGAAATGCAATTGCACGACTCATCCCCAGAAAGCAGCTTCAAATCCTTTACGCAACAAGACAGGGTCATACTGGAAAAAAAAAATTCATTCAAACAAAGGTAAAAATGACTGATAATGTTTAATATGTGACCTTTCCAGAGGCATTGTATTTTACCCGAAGATAAGGTCTTAAGTTAAACAGATGATTCTGTAATTCTATAGGTCGGGCAGCAGGAGAGATTTTCTGGGGGAAGGGAGGGCATAGGATTTGAAGTGTCTTTTTTGATATCTCTAAAATGAAACTATTTAGGAAGCCATTTTGCTCTCTTGGAAAGTATTTCTCTGTCTAGTTCTGTAAAACTGATGGCGTACATTTCTTAGATTAGTTGAATTTAATTGGTTAGAATGCAGATTTTCAAACCATCCAAAAATATAGACTCAGAATTTTAGAGATTGGGACTACAAACAGCAAATGCTGGAGAGGGTGTGGAGAAAAGGGAACCCTCCTGCACTGTTGGTGGGAATGTAAATTGATACAGCCACTATGGAGAACAGTATGGAGGTTCCTTCAAAAACTACAAATAGAACTACCATATGACACAGCAATCCCACTCCTGGGCATATACCCAGAGAAAAGCATAATTCAAAAAGAGACATGCACACCAATGTTCATTGCAGCACTATTTACAATAGCCAGGTCATGGAAGCAACCTAAATGCCCATCGACAGACGAATGGATAATGAAGATGTGGTATATATGTAAAATGGAATATTACACAGCCATAAAAAGGAATGAAATTGGTTCATTTGTTGAGACGTAGATGGGTCTAGAGACTGTCATACAGAGTGAAGTAAGTCAGAAAGAGAAAAACAAATATCGTATATTAACGTACATATGTGGAACCTAGAAAAGTGGTACAGATGAACCAGTTTGCAGGGCAGAAATTGAGACACAGATGTAGAGAACAGACGTATGGACACCAAGGGGGGAAAGTGGCAGGGGAAGGGGTGGTGACAGTGTGATGGATTGGGATTGACATGTATACACTAATATGTATAAAATGGGTAACTAATAAGAAAGTGCTGGAAAAAAAAGTAAATAAAATTAAATTAAAAAAAATAGGAAATATCCCAACATGCTTTCAAAAAAAAGAATTTCAGAGATTGGGAGAATCTTACAGCTATTTTGAACAAACCCCTTATTTTATAAATAAGAACATTGAGAGGCAGAAAGTCTAAATCTGATTAGAGCCACAAGATCCAAATGCTTTATTAATCAAAGAAGCCAACGATGTAAAGACTAAACCTCAGATTGGTGAAGAAAATCCGAGAGGCCAGGTTTTGTATGTTTGATTGTGGTTGTGGTTCCATAAATCCAACTGAAGTGCATCCAAGCTGTAGGTGACACGGTTCTAGTGCTTACCAAGGTGTTGCTTTGATCGAGCACAATCATTACCTTTTTTCCCTAGATTAATCATTATTACTTACATTAATCTTTTTCTCTCTATATATATTTATGAAATTTAACATATAGCAGGATACTAGAGAAGTCAACAGATCCTCTTTAATCCTGAGTTCTTTCATCACATTACCAAAAATGTCCTTCCTTAAAATACAGTATTGTTGACCTGCTGGATTCCTTGCTGGCTTTACACCGTCGTAGATTTTTGATGGAAGATCTTTAAAGATCATCTTGTTTAGACACATGTGGCTAAACAGATGAGACACTGAGACCCAAAGAGCTGCATCCAGAATTGAAAGTTTGGATGCCCTGTATCTGCGTCCATGTCTCTGTCCGTCGTACCACGTGGCACCATTTTACAACAAGCCCAGAGGCCTCTGGTGGCTCCAGAGAGACACTTATCCTATATACTTCAAAACTGGGGAAGGTTGACCGGCATGATCCCTTTGGAGTAAATCCAGTTCTGGAAGAGAGAGGAGACTAAAGTATTCTTTTGCCAGGCTTTATGAGATCCCTGGAAACGTTCTCAGATGATGTGTTAGTCGCTAAGAGTTTGATTTTTTTCCATTTTGCTCCTTTTTGTTTTGCTTGGCCTAACAAGGAAGGAAAACACTTAACTGGGTGATAAAACCAATAACATCTAAATTGGCTGCTTGTTTTATGTTTTCCTCGTTCAGTATTTCCATTTGTGTTAAAATTCAGAAGCTCATCTTAAAGAGCAAAGGTTACATTCAAGATTAATGTCAAAGAATTCCTAAAATAACTGACTGAACTACCAAGATCCTGGTCCTTGGAGGAGCTGTTCTTTCCAAGAAAAGTCTGATAACTCGTGTTGGTTGTAGGAGTTTGTAATTTGCCATGAAAATTGAGAATTTATGATTTAAAGTTTTCCTTGGCTACATCTACCCTAAATTATTTGGAGGAAAATTGGAAAAAGAAAAAACCAACCAAACGATTAATTGTCTGGGTATTTTGGCTCCATAATGACAAACATATAGCTGTTCTGCAAGTACCATATGACTGCCTGAATTTTTTATCATCTAGATTTACAGTCACGCACACATTTGAATTCAAACCTGCATTACCATCAAGGAACAATTTGTTTCTACCTGGCATATAATTGGAAATTTAAGGCACAGATTTTGATAATTACTAGCTTAATGAATGAACATAACTTAGTTGAATATGAAACAGCATGACTCATAGAATCAAAAATTAGTTGAAAGAAAACTATTATGTCAGAGAAAGGATTGAAGCAATCCAGCTGCAACTTATAATCAGAGCCAGCGTATTGTCTGCATAATGAGGTGTATTTTAAACTTAAATGTTGATTAAGACAATCATTTGAAAAGTTTCATTATAAAGGCAGGGTCTCTGGAACCTAAGCCCTGAGTTCTACTGATTACTAACAGGAAGGAACATCCACACATAACTTGCAGGTCAAGGGTTCACACTCACCTATCCAAGAGTTCAGCCAAGGAATCCCTGGTGCCCAGAAAACAGGGGAGGAAAAACACACAAAAACAGGAGATTGTACTAAATGAGAAGGGTCTGTTCTGACCCACATCTATTCATCGGTCTTCAGAGGCTTTACTGCTCATATCTACCAAACTTCTAACCACTAGCAGCTTGGGCTTGGTTTCTTTTGTTTTTCCGTTTGTTCATCCAAGCTAATACCTTTAATTTTGTATCATATTAATTATTTGGATGACGAATACTATTTGACGTTGATGACTAAGTAACCTGGGTTGGCCTTGTCAAATATCATTGCTTAGAGATCACTGATTAGAGATGCCTTCCCTAATCACCCAATCTACATATCAGACACCTCTACCCATCACAGTGTTTTATTTTCTTCAAAGCAACCATGTTCATCTAAAATTGTCTTTAAAAAAAATTGATGGGGCTTCCCTGGTGGTGCAGTGGTTGAGAGTCCACCTGCCGATGCAGGGGACACAGGTTCGTGCCCCGGTCTGGGAAGATCGCACATGCCGCGGAGCGGCTGGGCCCGTGAGCCATGGCCGATGAGCCTGCGCGTCCGGAGCCTGTGCTCTGCAACGGGAGAGGCCACAACAGTGAGAGGCCCGGGTACCACAAAAAAAAAAAAAAAAAAATTGGTCATGCATTTACAGTACATTTTCTAGAGTAGCACTGTAAGATCAGGGTCCTGGATGGTCCAGTTCATTGCTGGGTATCTCGTGCCCAGGACCTAACCTGGTACAGGAAAGACACTCAATAAATATCTGTTTAATAAATATCTGCCTAAGGCACATGGCCTTAATTAGATCTCTTTCTTTCCTTTGGAAGGGAAAAAACCCTCTAAGACAAACTGAGAGATTGGAAAGAAGTTAGGAATAACTAAAAACAAGATGGAACAAAACAAGCAGAGCAGTTGATTGAAAAATAAAAATTCAATGACTATTATTATTCAATGATTAGGAAATAATTTATTTAAGTGATTTTACAGGTAAAACTCCAAAAGATAGTGAAAAGGTTAAAAAGTAGAAGTAAATTTGGCCAAAAAAATAAATAAAGAAAAGATATTGGGTGGAAGGTTTGAACTGCAGGCTTGGCATATTCCCTGCAGGGATCCTCGGGAATTAGAATCTTGGATGGGCCAGAAGCACGGAGGATCTGGATCTTCCTGGCACTGTAAATAAGAGCCCAATCATTGGAAGCAACCCAGGTTCAAATCCTGGAAAGTGTAGATAATTCTGAGATGAACCTTAAGTGAGATAAACCTGTATAGGTCTTAGCACTATACCTGCTTCTTAGAGAGTATTCAAAACTGCCAGTTCTTATGATGTTTTTTTAAATCAGTAAACAGGCTGTGATGAGCAGAGCTGGTGGACCTCCCTGCCGGCATCCCATCAGCCACCAGGTTGCTCCCAAAGTTGGAGTGGAGATTTGTCCAGAACATCAACGACATCTTGCAGGCGACATTTTGTGCTATCCCCTTTCCTCACTATTGGGTACTTGAGTTTCCCAAGGACCGTACATCTAGAATGGAAAAAAATTCATAAGAAAGGTTCCACTTAAAAGCTCTTATTCAGACACATGTAACTGATCATGAAAGGCTTCCTCACCTCCTGTGCTATATTTTCTCCATAATCTCTCCCTGCTTCTGTTATGGCACTTAGCACCTGCAGCTGTGTTTATAACCGTTTCTCCTACAGCAAATCCCTCCAGGACAGAAGCATGTGTTACTCATTGTTATGGACTGAATTATGTCTCCCTGCCCTCAAATTCACATGTTGAAGCCCTAACTCCCCGTGTGACTGTATTTGCAGATAGAACCTCCAAAGAGGTCATTAAGGTTAAATGAGGTCATAAAACTGAGGCCCTAATCCAATAGTACTGACTTCCTTATAAGAAGAAGAGATGCCAAGGATGGTCAAGTGCGCAGATGAAAGGCCATGTGAGGACACAGTGAGAAGCAGCCACATGGAGCCAAGGAGAGAAGGCTTAGGAGAAACCAAAACTGGCAGTCCCTTGATCTTGAACTTTCTGCCTCCAGAACTGCGAGAAATAGATTTTTGTTGGTTAAGCCATCCAGTGTGTGGTATTTTATTCTGGTAGCTTCGGCTGACTAATACCGCCATCTGTGGTGGAAGTGGTAGATTGGCACTCAGCATCCCTTGCAGTCCCCTTCCAGTGTGTCTTCCTGTACTGTAGAGGAAAAGAGCTCGAAGTGTTCTCTTTCAGTCTTGAATGTAAATGAGTTTCCTCAATCAGAGGCCCTTACGGGAGATTTGGAAGGTGGAAGCGAGGCAGAGGCCGTCTTCTGGCGGCTGAGGATGTTGCTGGGGCAAGCACAGTCAGGAAGATGCTGAGTTGTTCTGCCATAGCATTCTAGTATCCAGAACTTAACTTCAAGGGTATTGAGAGATAGCTGTTGGCAGTGGTTGAGACAGCCTCTTGATTGCTAGATGGCCGCTAAGGCAGTGTATCCTCAAACTCAACTGTTCCTGAGGGTGATCTGATTCCCCCTCCCCTGACTGTGGCAGAGGCTGCAGCTGCCTTGGTGGGTCCCCTTGACAATGTTGTTCTGAGAAACGTTTCTGGAGCCCTGGTTAGAACTTGCTTCTCAAGGTTTTCCTATTTCCCAAGTATTTAATGGTCTGGATAAAATCTCCTCCTGCTTAAGAAAGCTAGAGGGGTTTCTGTTCTTTGCAACTGAATCCAGACGGACGCATTCTCCTCTGTGTCATTAGCCTTGAGCACAATGCCTGGCGCGTGTAAAAGGTGAACACATGTTTATTGTTGTAGTCTAAACTAACGGTTATTAATCTTTGATGTGTATCACCAACACCTGGAAGGCTAATAAAGAACACGAAGTCCCAGGCTCATTGAGGTGGAATAGGGCCCTCATTTTTATATTTTTATCAAGTTCCTTAGGAGATTCTAATACTCACCAAAGTTTGAGCAGCTCTGGCTGAAACATTCTCTGAGGCCTCCCAGGGACCAGAGCATGCTTCTAAGCACTTAATACTCAGTGACTCATTGAAGTCTCGTAGTAACATTAACAGTTGGAAGTAGTATTATCCCCATTTTACAGATGTGAAAACTGAGGCATAAAGAGCTTAGAAAAGTCCCCCAAATCACACCGCAAGTGGTAGATCCTAGCATCTAACCGAAGCATCAAGGAGCTTAGATCATGAGCCCAAGCTCATGACCACTATAGTCTTCTGCTTGGATGATCTCTCTTTGCAGAGCCTAAAGATGGATCTCATTTAAATTTACATCATATTCCTCCGAGTAATTTTTAAAAAACTTAACGATATCTCAGTCTCTCTGACCAGGTCCTTCAGTTACTAAAGAAAAATATTGAGCTAACAAAAATCTTTCCAGCAAAACAACAGTCTCTTGGATAAATGCCAACATATTTCAAAGTCTAATAAAACCTATTTAAATCAAGGAATAGCTTGAAGGAATAATTGCCCTCAGATACAAAACTAATAATTCCCTGAATTTTATTATCTTTGAAGTGAAGAATAACAAAACTGACCCTTAGGTCCAACCATTTATTAGAGAAAGCATTTATACATTTTCAAGAAGAATATATGAATATAGTATTATTTAGCTACAGAGTCTCACACTCCTTTTTCCTTACTAATCATGTTCCTTACATTCTCAAGATTACATCCCTAAGATTTAATAAAATCTGATTATTTCTCTAATACGTAGAAATTAATAATGTCAAAAAAGATATTAGACGATGTCTAGAGGAACTTCTTATAGAGACGTACACAATGAATAAAAGGAAATATTCTCCCCTCACATGCTTTGTAACCTCTTGGTCAAGAGAAGCTCTCACATTTAAATTTTATCATTATTAAAAGGGAGGGGGCTTCCCTGGTGGCGCAGTGGTTTGGGGTCCGCCTGCCGATGCAGGGGACATGGGCTCATACCCCGGTCCGGGAGGATCCTGCATGCCGCGGAGCGGCTGGGCCCGTGGGCCGTGGCCGCTGGGCCTGCGCGTCCGGAGCCTGTGCTCTGTGACGGGAGAGGCCACAGCGGTGAGAGGCCCGCGTACCGCAAAAAAAAAAAAAAAAGAGGATTTCTGAAAACTTTTGAAATTTTCATTCCTATCACTAGTGGGGCTTGTAAGACAAAAGTGGGACCTGAATATTTTTGAGGCAAAAATTACCCTCATTTTTCCCAGAGAGGAAATATGAGGCCAAACAAGCTGGGTTCAAATCCCAGCTCTGTTATTATGAACTTTATTGTGACTTTTGACAAGTTACCTAAGATTCAAGTTTTAGTTTCTATAAAACTTAGGGAGGGACTTCCCTGCTGGTGCAGTGGTTAAGAATCCGCCTGCCAATGCAGGGGACAGGGGTTCGATCCCTGGTCCGGGAAGATCCCACATGGCCCGGAGCAACTAAGCCCGTGCGCCACAACTACTGAGCCTGCACTCTAGAGCCCATGAGCCACAACTGCTGAGCCCACGCACCACAACTACTGAAGCCCGTGCGCCTAGAGCCCATGCTCCACAACAAGAGAAGCCACGGCAGTGAGAAGCCCGTGCAACACAACAAAGAGTAGCCCCTGCTCACCGCAACTAGAGAAAGCCTGAGTGCAGCAACAAAGACCCAACGCAGCCATAAATAAATTTATATATATTAAAAAAAAACTTAGGGAAAATAACCCAGACCTTATGAGGTGTTACAAGGGTTAAGTGAGATAATATTAGTTTATTTCCCTCCATGTTGAATCTCTGAAGTTCTGAAACAAAAGAATGAAGGAAGGAAGGAAAGAAGGGAGGGAAGGAGGGAGGGAGGAAGGGAGGGAGAGTGGAAGGAATGGAAGAAAAGGAAAGAAAAAAGATGATGACAACAAACATCACTCACCAAAATAAAAGTTCTGGAATCATGGGAATGCATGGGATAAATTGTCAGAAAACTCGGGTGTAAATTTGGAGTTCTGCCTCCATCTTCTTATGTGACTTGAAGCAGTTCTTTAATTTTACTGTTGGAAAGAGCAACTTTTCACTCTTGTCAAAAGGAAATGAAATTTTTTTTTTTTTAGGAAATGAAATTTTTGACCTCCCAGCTTTGTTCTAATTCTGACAATCTGTGCTGCAGGAATCTAAAAATTAATCCTTAAAATTTATTTTAAAATTTCCACCTTTACTCATATCCTGAAAATCTTAAAATGTGCTTTTCAACCATCTACATTTCCTGTCCCTTTTCTTTATTTGTACTGTCAAGAGAAGTTGTTCCAGCAAATGAGTCAGTTGAGACGGAAACATTTATTTTCTGATGTAATGTGTCAATGATGCTCTTTTAAAGTGTTTCCTGTATGTTTTGATATTAAGTAACATCACACACACACACACACACACACACACACACACACACACACACACATGGTCTGAGTAAAATACTAATGGTAAATCAGAGCCACTCTTCCCTTCTCCTTAGAGACTCTAGTTTGATTTTGCCATCTTCCCTTTCTCTTAACAAAAGTGCTGTTTGACATACATTTCATGTTTAGTTCTATGAATTAACTTTGTTTTGCTTTGGGACTCTCATACATTACTTGGGACCCAGCAAAATGGACCATTGGGCCCAGATGCCCAGTCTTGGAAAGGGTTGTGGACCCAGCACAAGAAGTCAGTCCCCAAAAATGCAGTCCAGTTCAGCAGGGACACACCAAGAACAAAAGAACAATGCAGCAGGGTAAAGTGCCAAAGAGTCCCAACAGAAAATCAGAATGGAAATTCTATAGAGAGAGACAGGATGTTAGGGAGACAATGAGGGGTCAAAGTAGAATGGGACTCCAAGGAGGGAGGAATGTACAAGGGCTGTTAAAGACCTATGTTAAGAACATGAATACCTCTTGTGTTGGTTAATTTTATGTGTCACCCTGGCTAGACATGTCCTAACACTAATTTGGTCAAACCCTAATCTAGAAGTTGCTGTGAAGGTCTTTGGTAGATACGGTTAGCCTCTACAGTCTGTTGACTTTAAGTAAAGCAGGTTGGCCTCCATAATGTGGGTGGGCCTCATTCAATCCGTTGTAGACCTTAAGAGCAAAAACGGAGGTTTCCTGGAGAAGAAGCAATTCTGCCTCAAGACTATAACCTAGAAATTTTGCTTGAGTTTCCAGACCGTTGCCCTGTGGATTTTGGACTCAAGATTACCACATCAACTCTTACTTGAATTTCCAGCCTGCTGACCTGCTGTACAGATTTCAGGCTTTCCAAGCCCCACAGTCATATGAGTCAATTTCTTAAAATCAGTCTATCTGTATCTGTATCTGTGAGTATAGATTTCTATCTCTATATCTATGGGTTCTCTTCCTCTAGAAAATCCTGACTGATAAGATCTCTGTTGTCATTGTTCTTCTCTAATGCAAGGATATACAGTTTGGAAGACTCTCCTGGCCTGAAAATTTGGGTTTAAAGCTGAAAGACCCCAGCCAAGCAGCCCTGCCTGGAGAAAATTGGAAATGGTCATTTTTTTTCTTTGACCAGCCCCTAAGAAATGTCTGCTACCTTCCAGGAACCTTATTTGGTGCCAGACTTATTTTGGTTCCCCCCAAAGCAGACTCTGAAATAAGAATTTGAGTGTAAATAGTGTGGGGAAGTAGGGAAGTGAGACAGGATAGGAAGACAAACAGGGTATGTTAGTAAGTAGGGTACAGTTGCAGGCTAAAGTTCAATGCCACAGAGACTTCTAGAACACTGTATGCTCTGGGGGCATACAGCTGTGTATCAAGGATACAAATTTTGCATTAATTTTCTAGATGTTGCACTATTTAAAATATTTTTACATTAAAATAAACAGACGCATATCTTGGAATACCTACACAGTCTTGTGAATTTTTGAGATAAAGCATGAAAACTCAAAGTATTTTGAGCTATTTGAGAACCACTCTTTTAGTTCAGTCTTTGTCTTTTCCGCTCTTTATCAAACATGTAACTCAGTTTCCCATTTGAAGGCTTCTCCTTGCTGTGACATCCACTTCATTCCAGGGTTCATGGCCTTGCTCCTTCCACTGCATAGAGCTTATCTCAGGCTTAAGTCCTGGTAACAGACCTGTCAGCCCCTTCCCCAGGACCCCTTCTTGTTAACAGCCTCTGCAGTGGGCCTGCTGGTTATTCACTACACGGCCGTGCTCTGCCCTTCACTGGCTCTGCTCCCAGATGACTGGGTCTCTGACATATGGTTTTTGATATTCTTCCCAGGTCTATGACTTGATCCTAATTCCTCATCTGCATCCATAGGGACAACTTGTTTCCTTCCATAGTGGATAGAGACAGGCCCTACTACGATCTTCAATTGGGTCTCTAGGACTTAATATTGTAGCTGTCTTATTCTGATATATATGCTTGTCTTGTAAATGTCACTATGCCTTCAAGAAAACTGCAAAAACAACAACAACAAAAAGATGGCAAGGAGGTGCTGCAGGGAAGGCCACATAAAATGGAGAAGAAGCAGAGTTGTAATCATAGAAATGAAGAGAAAACGAGCTAGGTAGATCCTGCTCTACTTGGTTCCCTGAAACTTAGAGGAAGAGCCTGGAGAAACTAGGACATCACTTGGCAGCAGTAAATCTCTTTCTCCCCAAGCACTGCAGCTTGTATTGAAGAATAGGTTTTTTCTAATGTTCACTTCTGCTTGTACCACCAGAGAGAATAACCTAGAATTTCAATAGAGTGGTTGCTAGATACAGAGAGCCCTTCATCGAAAGTCATTTATGCACAGAAATATAGATCAATGGAACGGGATAGAAAGCCCAGAGATAAACCCATGCACATATAACTTATCTTTGGTAAAGGAGGCAAGAATATACAGTGGAGAAAAGACAGCCTCTTCAATAAGTGGTGCTGGGAAAACTGGACAGCTACATGTAAAAGAATGAAATTAGAACACTTCCTAACATCATACAGCAAAATAAACTCAAAATGGATTAAAGACCTAAATGTAAGGCCAGACACTATAAAACTCTTAGAGGAAAACATAGCCAGAACACTCTATGACATAAATCACAGCAAGATCCTGTTTGACCCACCTCCTAGAGAAATGGAACTAAAAACAAAAATAAACAAATGGGACATAATGAAACTTAAAAGCCTTTTGCACAGTAAAGGAAAGCATAAACAAGACGAAAAGACAACCCTCAGAATGGGAGAAAATATTTGCAGATGAAGCAAATGATAAAGGATTAATCTCCAGAATTTACAAGCAGCTCATGCAGCTCAGTATCAAAAAAACAAACAACCCAAACCAAAAATGGGCAGAATACCTAAACAGACATTGCTCCAAAGAAGATATACAGACTGCCAAACAAACACATGAAAGAATGCTCAACATCATTAATCATTAGAGAAATGCAAATCAAAACTACAATGAGATATCACCTCACACTGGTCAGAATGGCCATCATCAAAAAATCTACAAACAATAAATGCTGGAGAGGGTGTGGAGAAAAGGGAACCCTCTTGCACTGTTGGTGGGAATGTAAATTGATACAGCCACTATGGAGAATAGTATGGAGGTTCCTTAAAAAACTAAAACTAGAACTACCATATGACCCAGCAATCCCACTACTGGGCATATACCCTGAGAAAACCACAATTCCAAAAGAGTCATGTACCAAAATGTTCATTGAAGCTCTATTTACAATAGCTAGGACATGGAAGCAACCTAAGTGCCCATCAACAGATGAATGGATAAAGAAGGTGTGGCATGTATATACAACGGAATATTGCTCAGCCATAAAAAGAAATGAAATTGAGCTGTTTGTAGTGAGGTGGATGGACCTAGAGTCTGTCATACAGAGTGAAGTAAGTCAGAAAGAGAAAAACAAATACCATATGCTAACACATATATATGGAATCTAAAAAAAAATGGTCATGAAGAACCTAGGGGCAAGATGGGAATGAAGTCGCAGACCTACTAGAGAATGGACTTGAGGATATGGGGAGGGGGAAGGGTAAGCTGTGACAAAGTGAGAGAGTGGAATGGACATATATACACTGCCAAATGTAAAACAGATAGCTAGTGGGAAGCAGCCGCATAGCACCGGGAGATCAGCTTGGTGCTTTGTGACCACCTAGAGGGCTGGGAGGGAGGGAGACGCAAGAGAGAAGAGCTATGGGAACATATGTATATGTATAACTGATTCACTTTGTTATAAAGCAGAAACTAACACACCATTGTAAAGCAATTATACTCCAATAAAGATGTTAAAAAAAAAAAAAAAGAAAGTCATTTATGCAGAAGCTGCTTTCTTCACATGTCACCAAGTTTTTTGTTTTTGTTTTTTTTTTTTTACGGTACTAGGGCCTCTCACTGTTGTGGCCTCTCCCGTTGTGGAGCACAGGCTCCGGACGCGCAGGCTCAGTGGCCATGGTTCACGGGCCCAGCCGCTCCGCGGCATGTGGGATCTTCCAGGACCCGTGGGCAGGAACCCATGTCCCCTGCAGCGGCAGGCGGACTCTCAACCACTGTGCCGTCAGGGAAGCCCACATGTCACCAATTTTTGTCTTCTTTTTTTTTTTTACAATAACATTTACAGATATTTTGCTCTTGCCACATAATCTTTTACTCATAGACCTTATTTTACAAGTGGGTCTTCTTACTTGGTTTTAGCTTTTAAAATAGCGTCATGATACTGAGAAGTTGCTACATTGAGAAGTACTATAATTTAGATTCTGGGTCTTAAACTGCACACGATCAACTCTGTGTGAATGGTAAGGGATCGGAATACTGCCTAACTCTAATGGTTTTAATTTATTTGTAGTTTGGTTCACTCTAACATGTCAGATTTTCCCAATCCTCAACCACACTAGGTAGAGTAAGAATTTCCAAGGTTAAGTTCTCCCTTGAGGGATAAATATGGGAATCTGCACCTTCAATGACTCTAAAGTAATAAAATGTCCAGATACACAGGTGGGAGGGGCCTGTCTACAATTCCAGCTCTTTATGTGCTGGCCTTACCATCCCTTTGGGACTGAGAATTCCTTGAGAGAGAGGACCATTTCTTACTTGTATTCCTTGCCATTCCTAGCACAGAGCAGGTGTTCTGAAAAGTCTGGCTAAATCAAATTGAAAAAAAACAGAGAACCGAGGGCATTCTAGAATTGAATTATACTCCAACACACCCGCTTCTATGTACGTGAGAAACACTTTTTTAATGTTAGGATTAAATTTTGTTTTTGCTTGGGCATGCCTTCAGAATCAAATCTGAACTTCTTTTTTTTTTTTTTAAACTTTTTTTTTTTTTTTTTTTAATTTATTTATTCATTTATTTATTTTTGGCTGTGTTGGGTCTTCGTTTCTGTGCGAGGGCTTTCTCCAGTGGCGGCAAGCGGGGGCCACTCTTCATCGCGGTGCGCGGGCCTCTCACTGTCGCGGCCTCTCTTGCTGCGGAGCACAGGCTCCAGACGCGCAGAGCTCAGTATCTGTAGCTCACGGGCCCAGCTGCTCCGTGGCACGTGGGATCTTCCCAGACCAGGGCTCGAACCCGTGTCCCCTGCATTGGCAGGCAGACTCTCAACCACTGCGCCACCAGGGAAGCCCTGAACTTCTTAATTGCTGCTTTAAGACTGAAAATTGTTTTCTCTTTAAAAGAAAAGTTTTTAAAGCCTCTATCTGTGCAAAGAATTGTGCTGGCTACTTTCACATGTTTTGCTACATTTCTTTAGGTACTTTCTATTCCCTTGTCAATTGAACTGAGCATTGTTTTTGCCAAATTATCTCAATTTAATATTTATTGATTTTTAATACTAGGTACACTATCCCCTCAGGTGGGTATTTTATCCTCTTGTTACAGATGAGAAAGCTGAAACTCTGATGACGGAAGGGACTCATGCAGTTCCAAGGCTACAGAGTAGGAGGGAAGCTAGACCATCTTCTGACTCGACGCACCATGCCTTTTCTTCGGCTCCATGGTTTCATTTCTTTCCCTTTAGTTAGCTCTTTAGTTATTAATCACTTCACCCTTTTCAATCTCAAAAGAACTTTCTCCACAGTTTTCTTTTTTTGTTCATAGTGATGTTTGTGCCGCAGATTCCTGAATGGGTGGGGTGTTGGGATGGAGGGACTGTAAAGAGTTGAAGAGATGTACTCATCTACGAGTTTGAGAAATTCTGAGTTGTGGGAGAACGTTTTGTAGAGTCTGTCATTAATTGCCTTAAGTACTTTTTTGTTCCTTGCCTGCCTCATTCCAAAGATGTTTTAATAAACGAACCTGACCAAACAGGTTATTTGGAATTTGTATTTACCATCACAATATTCTGAACAGTTGTGTTGTGAAGACCAGGGTACTGTGCATAGATGCCAGAGGTCCGGTCCCTTTGAATTGTTATTGTTTACCTGGTTTAGTCCTTTGCTATTCAGAATATAGTCCTTGGGCCACCAGGGTCACCATCTCCTGGGAGCTTGCCAGAAATGCAGATTAGCAGGTCCCACCAGAGGCCTATTGAATCAAAAGCTCTCTCTTGATGCCTAAGCACATTAAAATTTAATGCACTAGTTTTTGCAGCAATCTTGGTCTGTTTTCTTGGAATCTACACCTTCTCTGCTTAAAATATATGCACACACACGTTTGAAATTAATTCTTTATTATTTTGGTGAGGTTATTCTAATACATGTATTGTTCCATAGGCCTTATATTAGCTGGCTTTTGGAATGCCATTCAACTAATTAAATCAGCTACTTCTAGTTCTCTTAAAAAATTTTGCTATGTTACTTTGATGTCAAGAACCATGTTTTATTTACCTTTGTGTCCACAGTTTCTTGTATGTAAATGCTCAATAGGTTGAAAGCTGAATGACTTTTGAATTGATTTTTGATTGAACGAATGACTGCATGGAAGAAGAGAAATCTAGATGGCACATTCCTTAAGGCTGGGACAATGTCTTAGCTATCCTGGAATTGCCAATGCTTCACAGAAAACCTATCAATAAATGCTTCTTGGTTAAGTTGTAGCTGTTAGATAAGGAGATGCTGTCTATTTATTCCTGGCATAAGACCCCAGAGAACAGAATGAGAAGGGGGAAAAAATGGAGTGCTAAGTATAGTACTAGGCCCCCTCACAATTGTTACCTCAGCTAATCATCAGAGTATCTTGTCAACCGGGTATTATTTTACTAAGGCGGAAACTGAGTTCTGAAATTTAAGCACCTCGCCCAAGTTCACACAGCTAGCATCACAGCCTCATAATTTTTGGAAGTCATTTGCCACGTCTTTGTGTGCACTGCCCTGGTTCTGTAGAGATTGGAAGGTTATTATTTTCCTTTACAATATTTTCCTTTATAATAAAACACAAAATACACAACTTTCTGATTTCCCCTGGTGCATCAGAGGCGCTGTGGCTCTAGAGGAAAGAGCTCCTCCTCTTGCCTTTCAACAACAGACCAAGCAGGAACAATGGAGTGAAAAGCTACTCCCCTCCCCCCACCCCGCAGGTCGTTTTCTGCCAGCGGAACGCAGGGGCTGGAACCTTCAGGCGTGGGGGGGACCAGAGAGGAACGGACGCACGGCCCGGCAGTTGCCTGGTAACGCCCGCTGGAGGAGTCCCTGCGTAATAAGGTCCCCGAGAAGTGTCACTGGCCCTGATTGGGACCCCGTACGTAGCCGGTTCTCTCCCCGCTAGCGGCCTGCCCCCGCTGCTTGGCGGGCTAGGACAGGGGAAATGTTGCAGGAGGAGTCGGATCTCGCTCTCATTATTGCCCAGATAGTCCAAAAGCTCAAGGGCTCCAATTTGTACGCTCAGTTGGAACGGCAGGCCTGGGTAAGTGAGGCTGAGTGGGAAGGGATGGAGACCAGCGGGGCCGTGGCGGTGCTTCGGCCTCCTTCTGCACCCCGCTGACCTAAGCCGAAGCCCGCCTCGGGTCTCTCCAGCTCCGCTCCTGGGCAGGGAAAAACCTCCCTTCCAGGTGTAAGCTCCTCTTGCTCAGCTTCGGGCGTGAGAGTAATAGATTTTTTTTTTTTTTTTTAAAGAAAGGTGGGGCACGTCACGCCTTTCTTCAGGCCAGAGAACCGCTGAGGCTATTCATTCATATTGTAGTCTTTTACAGGGTCTAATTTTTTAAGCTGCTGGCGTCAGTGGAGGTAGGTTGGACTACTTTTTCCATCCTGTAGGTGGGTTTGAGCCCCCAGGTACATTTTGGCTTTCGCGTCTATATATCACCTTCTTGCACTTCTACCCTCCCTGCAATGATTGCCCGTCTAACCGCCCACTGGGCGTTTATCGAGTATTTTCTAATATGCTAAGTTCTTTGGATGCAGAGATTGATCAGGAGATCTTTCCCTTTTTTTTGTGAATGTGATAAATGGAATCATACAGTATGTAAAATTTTGTGCCTGGTTTCTGTCATTTTGCATAATGCTTTTGAAATTCATTCGTGTTGTTGGTATTTCAGTAGTTCTGTTCCTTTTTATTGTTGAGTAATATTTCATTGTTTGGATGTACTACGATTTGTTTATCCATTCATTTGTTGCTGGGCAGTTTTGGTTATAGAGCTAAGGGTTGTTTTTGTTTATAGAGATTATGAGTAAAGCCAATACATGTTTACTGGTATAGGTTTTTTTTTTTTTTTTTTTGCGGTACGCGGGCCTCTCACAGCTGTGGCCTCTCCCGTTGCGGAGCACAGGCTCCGGACGCGCAGGCTCAGCGGCCATGGCTCACGGGCCCAGCCGCTCCGCGGCATGTGGGATCTTCCCGGACCGGGGCACGAACCCGTGTTCCCTGCATCGGCAGGCGGAGTCTCAACCGCTGCGCCACCAGGGAAGCCCTTTGTTTTGGTTTTCAGTTTTCTTTTCTCTTGGATAAATACCTAGGAGTGGAATTGCTGAGTTGTATGGTAAGTGTATGTCTATAAGAATCTGCCAAACTTTTCCAAAGTGGCTGTATTATTTTGCACTTCCACCAGCAGTTTTGAGGATTGTTCTGCTTCCTTGCTAGTGCTTGATGTCAGTTTTTAATTAATTAATTTTTATTTATAATTACACTCCTCTAGTAGGAGCATAATGATATCCCATTGTGGCTTTAACTGCATTTGCCAAATGACTAAAGATATTGAGCATCTTATCAAATGTTTATATCTCCTTTGGTGAAGTAGTCTGTTCAAATCTTTTGCCTATTAAAAAAAATTGTGTTTATTCTCATATTGTTGAATTGTAAGGATTTTTTATATATGGCATAAGTCCCTTATCAGATATGCAGCTTGCAAATACTTTCTCCCAGTCTGTGGTTTATCTTTTCATTTTCTTAACTGGGTCTTTCAAAGAGCAGAAATTTAGAATTTTGAAGACATACATTTTTATCAATTTCTTTCATGATTTGTGCTTTTTGTGCCCTGCCTAAGAATCTTTGCCTCCCCCAAGGTCTCAAAAAGCTTCTCCACAGTATGGAGGTTCCTTAAAAAACTAAAAATAGAACTACCATACAACCCAGCAATCCCACTACTGGGCATATACCCTGAGAAAACCATAATTCCAAAAGAGTCATGTACCAAAATGTTCATTGCAGCTCTATTTACAATAGCCACGACATGGAAGCAACCTAAGTGCCCATCAACAGATGAATGGATAAAATAGATGTGGCACATATATACAATGGAATATTACTCAGCCATAAAAAGAAACGAAATTGAGTTATTTGTAGTGAGGTAGATGGACCTAGAGTCTGTCATACAGAGCAAAGTAAGTCAGAAAGAGAAAAACAAACACTGTATGCTAACACATATATATGGAATCTAAGAAAAAAAAAAAAAGGTCATGAAGAACCTAGGGGTAAAACGGGAACAAAGACACAGACCTACTAGAGAATGGATTTGAAGATATGGGGAAGGGGAAGGGTAAGCTGTGACAAAGTGAGAGAGTGGCATGGACATATATACACTACCAAACGTAAAGTAGATAGCTAGTGGGAAGCAGCCGTATCATAGCACAGGGAGATCAGCTCAGTGCTTTGTGACCACCTAGACGGGTGGGAGGGAGGGAGACGCAAGAGGGAAGAGCTATGGGAACATATGTATATGTATAACTGATTCACTTTGTTATAAAGCAGAAACTAACACACCATTGTAAAGCAATTATACTCCAATAAAGATGTTAAAAAATAAAAAAAAATAAATGGATCATGTCAGGAGGGAAAACCAGAAAACGATAAATTCCATATGTTTAAAAAAAAGAAAAGAAAAAAAAGCTTCTCCTATGTTTTGTTCTAGAAGGTTTATTAGTTTTAGCTTGCACATTTAGATCTAGAATCCATTTTAAGTCAATATTTGTATATGATGTAATGTAAAGCTTTTTGTTGTTGTTGTTTTTTGCATGTGTATGTCTAATACCATACCTATTTCTAGTACTTATTTGTTGACAAATCTATCCTTTCTCCACTAATTTTCTTGGCACCTTTGCTGAAAATTGATTTAGTATACACACACACACACACACACACGTGCACGCATGCATGCGCAAATATTTCTTACTCTGTTCTGTTCCATTGATCTATTTGTCTATTATTATGCTAATACCACACTATTTTGATTTTTATAACTTTATAGTAAGTCTTGAAATCAGGTAATTAGTCGTCCAACTTTGTTTCTCTTTTTCAATATTGTTTTGACTACTCTAGGTACTTTGCCATATGAATTTTAGAATTATCTTGTAAATTACTACAAAAAACTTACTGGGATTTGTATTGGGGTTATGTTGAATGTAGAGATCAATTTGGGGAGACTTGACATCTTAACAGTATTGAATTTTCTGGCCAATGAACATGCTTTGTGTCTCCATTTATTCTTATCTGCATTTTCTCTCATCACTGTTTTATAGTTAAGTGCACAAATATTGCACATATTTTATTAAGATTTTCCCCAAGTATTTCATGTTTTTTTGATACTATTAACATGCTGACTTTTTTTCTCATTTCAGTTTCCAATTACTTGTTAGTATACAGAAATAAAATTGATATTTGTATATTTACCATGTATCCTGGGGACTTACTAAACTTACTTGTTAGTTATAGTACCGTTTTTGTAGATTGCATAGTATTTTCCAAGTATATGTGTCATTTGCGAATAAAGATGTTTTACTTCTTCCTTTCCAATCAGTGTGCCTTTTAGTTCTTTTTCTTGCCTTGTTACACTGGCTAGTGACACCAGTGCAATGTTGTATAGATACTTTTTGTTAGGTTGAAGAAGCTGTCTTCTATTCCTGGTTTTCTGAGTGTTTTATTACTAATTGATGTTGAATTTTGTTAAATACTTTTCTTGTATCTGCTCATGTGATTTTTAAAAATATGTTGATATGGTGAATAATACTATTTGGTTTTGATTGTTGAACCAATTTTGCATTCCTAAGATAAATTCTACTTGGCTATAATGCATTGTCCTTATATATTTCTTGATTCAACTTGCTAATACTTTGTTGAAGATTTTGTGAGTATTTTTATAAAGGATATTGGTTTATAGTTTTACTTTAACATCTTTGTCTAGATTTGATATCAGGTAATGCTGATCTCTTAAATTGAGTTGAGAAGTGATCCCTTCTCTCCTGTTTTCTGGAAGAATTTGTATAGAATTGATATTATTTCCTCCTTAAATGTTTGGTAGAATTCCCAATAACGTTATTGGGGGCTGGAGTTTTCTTTGCGGGAACATTTTTTTTTTTTTTGCGGTACGCGGGCCTCTCACTGCTGTGGCCTCTCCCGTTGCGGAGCACAGGCTCTGGACGCGCAGGCTCAGCGGCCATGGCTCACCGGCCCAGCCGCTCCACGGCATGTGGGAATCTTCCCAGACCGGGGCACGAGCCCGTGTCCCCTGCATCGACAGGCAGACTCTCAACCACTGTGCCACCAGGGAAGCTCACGGGAACATTTTTTAATAAAGAACTTAATTTTTAAAACATGTGTGAGGCCATTCAGATTATCTTGTTGAATGTTCCACATGCCCTTGGAAAGCATGAGCATTCTGCTGTTACTGTACTATACATGTCAATTAGGTCAAGTATATTGACAATTTTGTTCAAGTGTTCTATATCTTTACTGAGTATGGAGGCTTCAGTCAGTACAGTCAGGAGCCAAGCTAGGCTTGAGTTTTGTTATTACTGTCATTAGCTTCAGTGTACCACAAGCTTCAAATTCAGTGGGCTGCTGTAACTTTGTGCTTAGAAATAGTCCTGCGGTACTGGAGGGTTTTTCTCAGTGTCTGTATCCTCAGTTTTCATTTGTCTCGTTTGCCTGTGCCACAGAGGGAGGTCTCTCTCCATGCTCTGATCCCTTCCTCAGCAGTAGTCTGTTGTTTGTTACTCAGTCCTAAGCTCATGGTAGATACAGGCGTTTTCTGTCCTCCCGGTCCTGTCTCAGGTGCCCTGGGAGTGGGTCTTTGACAATGTTCCTTTCTCTTCTGCTTTTGGCAGCCAAACTTTGCCTTGTGGCAAATAATGGGTGAAAGAGAGATTCCTGCCTCTTTCTAGTTGTGGCTTACCTCTGCTATGTACTGGTACAGGATTTGGGGCCCGTGAGAGTTTTCTTATGTTTCCTCGAGGAAGACAGTTTTTGTATCTATCTCACCCCCAGAAGCAACAAATTATTGCCTCCCTCAGAGGTTTAAGGCCTCTTCCTCAAATGAGAGGAGAGTTTGGGCAAGGTGGCATGGTTGCATGCTTATTTTGTAGTGGTAGCCTATCCTTTCTTGCACACCTGTGCCACAGAAGGGGGCTCTCTGCAGTTCCTGCTCTCCGTCCTGATGGAGACCTATGGAAGAGAGCATGCAAGTGAGTGTGAATTCCCCTTGGGTTCTGAGCTCCCAGTGTTTCTCAATTGACATGCTAGCCCACATCTCATCAATAACAGTTAACAATTTTAGCTGAATTCTTCGGTAGCCTCCTTTTCCTCCTGTGCTTTGCCAAATATGAAATAGTCTGGAGTCCCATCTGTCTTTAGGGGGCTTGTTACTCTTTGGAATTTAGTTCACTTGATTGTCTTAAAACTTCAGTTTTTTGGTGAGTTGAAAAGTTATGATTTTGTAGATTATACCACTTTTTCTCATTGTTAGGGTGGGAGTGATGTTCCTTATTCTGGCTGTCCACATCCTATGCATTAGCAGAAGTCCAATAGTAAGTGCTGAAGGATTGAATCTACGTCAGTGAGAAAGATTGGTCTGTAATTTTCCTTTCTTGTAATGTCTTTGACAAGTTTTATATCAAGGTTATACTGGCCTGATAAAATGGTAGGGAAGTGCTCCCACCTTTTTTCTTTTCTATTTGATACAAAAATGTTTAACTGTGTTATTTCTTTCTTAAATGTTTGGAAGAATTCTCCATTGAAGCCTGTGTCTCAGATTTTCTTTTGAGAAGGTTTTTTATTTTGTTGTGTTTTGTTTTTAATTAGTAGACTTTATTTTTTAGAATGGTTTTAGGCTTACAGGAAAATTAAGTAAAAGGTACAGAGTTCCCATACATCCCCTTTCCTTATATACTGTTTCCCTTATTATTGGCATCTTGCATTAGTGTGGTACATTTGTTACTATTGGTGGACCAATCGATATTGGTACATTATTATTAAAGTCCACAGTTTTCATCAGGGTTCACTGTTTGTGTTGTACAGGTCTATGGGTTTTGACAAATGTATGATACCGTGTATCTACTATTCCAGTATCTTACAGAATAGTTTTACAGTCCTAAAAAAAAATCCCCTGTGCTCCACCTACGCATCCCTCCCTCCTTCTAAGCCCCTGGCAACGACTTGGTTTTTACTGTCTCTATAGTTTTGCCTTTGAGAATGTCCTATAGTTGTAATCATAACAGTATGTAGCTTCTTCAAATTGACTTCTTTCACTTGGCAATGTCCGTTATGTTACTGTATGTCTTTTTGTTTCTTGATAGCTTTTTTTTTTCTGGATAATCTTATATTGTGGGAATGTATCAATTTGTTTATACATTCACTATCTGTTGAAGGACATCTTGGTTGCTTCCAAGATTGGCAGTTATGAATAAAACTGGTATAAACATTCCTGGGTAGATTTTTGTGTTGACATAAGTTTTCAGCTAATTTCGGTAAATACCAAGAAGCATGATTTCTGGCTTGTATGGTAAAAATTTGGTAGAAACTGACAACTTGTCTTCCATTGTGGCTATACCATTTTTGCATTCTGACCAGCACTGATTGAGAGTTCCTGTTGCTGTACATTCTCACCCGCATTTGGTGTTATCAGTGTTTTAGATTTTGGCCATTCTGATAGGTGTGTTGTGATATCTCACTGTTGTTTTAATCTGCAATTCCCTAGTAACATGTGATATTGAATATCTTTTCATATGTTTATTTGCTGTCTGTATGTCTTCTTTGGTGAGGTGTCCCTTCAGGTCTTTTGCCCATTTTTAATTGGGTGTTCTTATTGTTGAGTTTTAGGAGTCTGTTTTATGTTTTGGGTACAAGTCCTTTATCAGATATGTGCTTTGCAAATATCTTCTCCCAATCTGTGGCCAGTCTTTTCATTCTCTTAGTAGTATCTTTCTCAGAGAAGTTTTTAATTTTAATGAAGTCCAGCTTATCAATTTTTTTCTTTTATGGATCATGCTTTTGGTGTTATGTCTAAGAATTAATCACCAAACTTAGATTTTATCCTATGTTATCTTTTAGAAGTCTTATGGATCTGGGTTTTACATTTATGATCCTTTTTTTTTTTTTGCATGTGGATGACCAGTTGTTCCAGTACAATTTGTTGAAAAGACTGTCTTTGCTCCATTGAATTGCCTTTGCTCTTTTTTCAAAGATCAGTTGACTATATTTGTGTTGGTATTTCTGAGTCTCTATTCTATTCCATTGATCTACTTGTCTATTTTTTAACATTACCACATTGTCTTGATTTTGGTAGCTTTATAATAAGTTGAAGTTTGTCAGTCCTCCAGTTTTGTTCTGCTTCAGCATTGTGTTGGAAAGATTTTAAAGAACAGATTCCATTTTTAATAGATATAGGAGTATTCAGATTTTCTATTCCTTCTATTGTCAGCTTTGGTAAATTGTGTTTTTCAAAGAATTTGTTCATTTAAATGATATAAATAATTGGCTTAAAGTTGTCTATAATAAGCTATTATTTCCTTTTAATGTCTGAAAAGTCTGTCACAGTTTCTGATTATGAAAATTTGTGTGCATGTGTGTCTTTGAACAGTTTTGCTAGGTGTTTATCTATTTAATTGATCTCATCAAAGAACCAGTTTCAGCTTTGCAGTTTTCTCTTAATTTTGGATCACATCTTTATTATTAATTTTCTCCTATTTTCTTTGGGATTGATTTGCTGTTCTTTTTTTAGTTTCTTGAGATGGAAACTTAGATCATGGATTTCAAGACTTTTTTCTTTTCTAAAATATGCATTTAAGGCTATGATTTTTCCCCTAAGCACTACTTTAATTGCATTCCACAGTTTTAATGAGTTATATTTTTACTATCCTTTTGTATAAAACATTTCCTAATTTTTTTTGTCATTTAAAAAATTTGACCCAAGGCCTATCCTGAAGTATATTGCTTAATTTACAAGCCATTAATATTTTCTTTTTTTTTGTACTTTTTTTGAAGTACAGTTACTGTACAATATTATATGTTATAGGTGTAAAATATAGTGATTCACAATTTTTAAAAGTTGTACTCCACTTATAGTTGTTATAAAATATTGGCTATATTCACCACGTGGTACAATATATCCTTGTAGTTATTTTATACCTAATAGTTTATACCTCTTAATCCCCTACTCCTATATTGCTCCTCCCTTCCCTCTCCCCACTGGTAATGACTAGTTTGTTTTCTGTGTCTGTGAGTATGCTTCTTTTTTGTTTATTCACTAGTTTAAAATTTTTTTAGATTTCACATATAAGTGATATCATATAGCATTTGTCTTTCTGTATGACCTATTTCACTTAGCATAATGACTTCCAAGTCCATCGATGTTCCTGCAAATGGCAAAATTTTGTTCTTTTTTATGGCTGAGTAGTATTCCATTGCATGCATATATATATATATGTGTGTGTGTGTGTGTGTGTATGTGTATATATATGTGTGTGTGTATATATAATATATATATATATATAATCTCCCATCTTCTTTATCCATTCATCTAATGATGAACACTTAGGTGGCTTCCATATCTTGGCAATTGCAAATAATGCTGCTATGAACATTGAGGTGCATGTATCTTTTGGAATTAGTGTTTTTTGTTTTTTTGGATATGTACCCAGGAGTGGAATTGCTGGATCATATGGTAGTTCTATTTTTAGTTTTTTGAAAAACTGCCATACTGTTTTCCATAGTGGCTGTACCAATTTACATTCCCACTAACAGTGTAGGAGGGTTCCCTTTTCTCCACATCCTCGCCAACATTTGTAACTTGTGTTCTTCATGATAACTATTCTGACAGGTATGAGCTTTCGATGTGCATTTCCCTGATGATTAACCATGTTGAGCATCTTTTCATGTGCCTTTTGGCCATCTGCATTTCTTCATTCAAAAAATGTCTATTCAGTTCTGCCCATTTTTTAATCAGGTAGTGTTTTTTTATATTGAGTTGTATGAGCTGTTTATATATGTTGCATATTAATCCCTTATCAGACATATCGTTTGCAAATATTTTCTCCCATTCAGTAGGTTGTCTTTTTGCTTTGTCAATGGTTTTCTTTGCTGTGCCAAAGCTTTTAAATTTAATTAGACTGCATTTGTTTATTTGCTTTTATTTCCTATGATTTAGGAGATGGATCCAAAGAGTGATTTATGTCAAAGAGTGTTCTGCTTATATTTTTCTCTAGGAGTTTTATAGTATCTGGTCTTACATTTAGGTCTTTAATTCATCTTGAGTTTATTTTTGTATATGGTGTTACAGAATGTTCAAATTTGTTTTTTTACATGTAGCTGTCCAGGTTTCCCAGTACCACTTATTGAAGAGACTGTTTTTTCTCTGTTGTATATTCTTGCCTCCTTTGTTGCAGATTAATTGACCTTAAGTGTGTGGGTTTATTTCTGGGCTGTCTATCATGTTGCATTGATATATATATGTGTCTTTTTTTTTTTTTTTTTTTTTTTTTTTTTTTTGCGGTACGCGGACCTCTCACTGTTGTGGCCTCTCCCATTGCGGAGCACAGGCTCCGGACGTGCAGGCTCAGCGGCCATGGCTCACAGGCCCAGCCGCTCCGCGGCATGTGGGATCTTCCCGGACCAGGGCACAAACCCGTGTCCCCTGCATTGGCAGGTGGACTCTCAACCACTGTGCCACCAGGGAAGCCCTATGTGTCTGTTTTTGTGCCAATACTATACTGTTTTGATTACTGTAGCTTTGTAGTATGAAGTCAGGGAGCATGATTCCTCAGCTCTGTTCTTTTTCTCAAGATTTTCTTGGCTGTTTGGGGTCTTTTGTATTTCCATACAAAATTTAAAATTATTTGTTCTAGTTCTGTGAAAAATACCATTGGTATTTTGATAGGGATTGCACTGAACCTGTAGATTGCCTTGGGTAGTATGGTTATTTTGACAATATTGATTCTTCCAATTCAAGAACACAGTGTATCTTTCCATCTGTTTGTGTTGTCTTCAGTTTCTTTTAACAATGTCTAGCAGTTTTCTGAGTATAGGTCTTTTACTTCCTTAGGTAGGTTTATTCTGAGGTATTTTATTGGTTTTGATGTGATGGTAAATGGGATTGTTTCCTTAATTTCTCTTTCTGATTGTTGTTAGTGTACAGAAATGCAATAGATTTCTGTATGTTAATTTTGTATCCTTCAACTTTATTCTATTCATTGATGAGCTCTTGTTTTCTGGCGGCATCTTTAAGATTTTCTATGTATAGTATCATGTCAATGTTATTGATTTCCAGCTTAATGTCAGTGTTGTCAGAGAACATTCTCTGACTGATTAACTATTTTAAAATTCGTTGAGGCTTGCTTTACAATCTAGTATGTAGTCAATTTTGCTGCGTGTTCCACATGCACTTGTAAATAATGTGTATCTGTCACTGTTGGGTCAGGTTGGCTGTATATGTCACTGAATTCCAGGTGTCAGTTATGCTGTTCAGCTTTTCTATAATCTTATTGAATTTTTTTCTGTTTGTTACCAGCTATTCAAAGATATATGTTTAAATCTCCCATCATGCTTGATATTTGTCTATTTCTTTTAATTCTCTAAATTTATTTTAATTTTAAGGCTATTTCATTGGTTGTATATAGCTTTATATTGTGATAGCTTCCTGGTGGATTAACCCCTTAATTTTATGAAATGTCCTTCTTTATCTCTAATAAGGTTCTTGCCTTAAAGTCTGTTTTGTCCAATGTTAGTATAGCCATAACAGCTTTTTTTGGTTAGTGGTTGCATGGTATGACTTTTTCCATACTTTTATTTTCACCCTTTCTGCATCAGCGTCCTTGTATAGTTGTTTTTTAAATCCAGGCTGACAAATCTTTTTATTTTATTATTTAGTATATTTACATTTAATGAATTTACTGATATATTTGGTTTTATATTTCTGGTCTTAATATTTGCTTTTTTAATTTGATACATTTGCTTCACATTCTGCTTTCTCTCTTTTCTTGTATTCTTTTGGATTATTCAAATATTTTTGTTGTTCTATTTTTGTCTCCATTAATGTGATAGTTACACATTATTTTACTGTTATTTATGTAGCTACCCTAGAGGTTACAGCGTTTATTCTTGATTAATTGTAGTCTTGAATAAACTAATTTTTTTTTTTTACTATGTCCCTGTAATGTAATGCTAGAACTTAGAACACTTTACTTATTTACACCTCTTTCCTTTGTGTTATTTTTGTTATGCATTTTATTTTAAATTCCACAAGACATTGCTATTATTCTTTTGTAGCATAAGTATTTAGTCAGTATTTGCTGGGGTTTATTTTTGGTTTTTTTGGTTTTGCATTTTAGTATTTTTAATGGTATTGCCAGCATCAGTGCATTCATTATGTGATTTTTCAGAAAGGAGTCGAAATCCTCTGACCTCGATTCTGATTGCTTCTGATTTGTAGCTGAACTGCCTGAATGGGAAAGTTAAGACTATCTTAAGAAAGAAAAAAAGTAATATTTACTCATTTTTAACCAATTTTTATCCTTTTTGTTTCTCCTTATTCCCTCCTGCTTTTCTGTATTTACCCTGGGATTATTTTTCTTCTGCTATAACAACTCTTTTTAGTATTTGTTTCAGTGCAAGTTTCTGGGTGACAAGCTGCTCAGTTTTACTTGTCTGATGATGTCTTTATTTTTGAAGGATTTTTTTTTTTTTTCTGTGCATAAATTTCAAAGTTGTCAGTAATTTTTTTGTCAGCCTGTTGAAACATTTCATTGCTTTCTGGCCTCTTTGTTTTCTGTTGTAAAGTCAGCCATCAGGCTTTTTGTTACCCACTGAATGTATGTCCCTCACCTTCACTCTGGCTGTTTTAACATTTTCTATCTTTGATTTTCAGCAGTCTTGTTAAGATGTGCCTTGGTGTGTTATTATTGTTGTTTGCATTATTATTATTATCATTTAATTTATTCTGGTTTGAGTTTGTGGGGCTTCTTAAATCTGGGGTTGATATCTTTCTCCAGTTTTGAAAAATTCTTGGTCATTATCTGTTTGAATATTTGTTCTGCCACATTTTTCTCTCCTTTCTTTCTGAGACTCCAATTTGTATGCCTATTAGATTTTTCACTGAGTCTTACTTATCTCTAGTACTCTTTTTCTTTACTTTACATTATTTTTTTCCTCTGTGCTTCAGTTTGGAAATTTTCTTTTGGCCTTCTTTCAATTCACCAATCCTGTTTTATGCTATTTTATATCTCTTGGTAAATCCATCTAATGAATTCTTATTTACATTTAGTGTATTTTTCAATGGTTCTCTTTTATTGATTCCAGTTCTCAGGTAAAATTACCTGCTTTTCATCTACTTTGTCCAGTTTTTCTCTTTTAAAAAAATATAACTCAATTGTTTTAAAGTCTTTGTCAGTTAACACCAAAATCTGGATCACATGTGGATCTCTGTCTATGGTGTTATTTTCTCTTATCTTTTATTCATCTGATTTTGTCTGCTGGCATGCCTAGTAACTTTTATTTGTTGCCAGACATTGTGTCCAAAAAACTGTAATGCCTCCTTTCTTGAGGGTTCACTCTCCCCTCCACTGGGCAGATAGTCCTGTGACTGATTCCCTTAATCCAGTTAGGGAGTGTGCTGGTTTGAGGCTGAGTTTTACTTTCAGGCTCAATTTTCCTCTGGTTCTTTCCTGGCTCTCACAAGTTTTCAGCTAAGAATTTGATATACTCTAAGGGTCTTTGCCCTTTGGGTCCCAGACTCTAACCTTTTTCTTGTCAGACTGCTAAAAAACTTTTTCACAGGTTTCATGCTTAGGTTTGTAACCTTCTACCCCACAGAGTTCTAGTATTCAAAAAGTTTCTTGAGAAAACTGGCCATGTGCGTAAGATCTCCAAGTCTATGCAACACCTCTGCTTATTTCTCTGTCCAACCTTGGTAGCCCTCCACTAGGCTTTGTACTGGGTTTGTCCTGATTCTCAGCCTTCTGTTCATGCTCAGAATAATGATCCCAGGGAAAATGTTGCTACAGAAGCCAGTTCGTCTCTCAAGATTTTTTTCTCTTTTTGTTTCTCTAGTTCTTGTTCTCTCAACAACTCTTTTCTGTCTTCAGATATTTGGATTTTTGTTTGTTTGGTTGGTTCTACTAGTTGTTGTACATAGGGATGCTGATCGACCACCAGCTCCTACATACAACTTGGAAGCATAAAGCCTATTTTGTGAGGACTGAACAAGATAATATGCCAGGCACATAGTAAGTACTCAGTAAATAGAAGTCTGAGTTAAAAGTCCAAATGGAATATCACTCCTTTTTCTAAAACCCCTCAGTGCTTTTCATTGCCCTTGGAAAAAAGTACAGAGTCCTTGATTAGGCCTACAAAGCTTGGTGGCACTGTTCTTCACACTCTACTCTTCAGCCATAACTGTCTAAGCTTTATAGGTCTTCCATAACCTTACAGTTTAGTTTAGGTACTTCTTTTTTTGTGATCCATAGTACCTGGAACTTTATTTTTTGTAGTATTTAAACATCCGCCTTCCCCGCTAAAGTCTGTTTCATGAAGGCAAGAAAAGACTGTGTCTCTTGTCCTGCTCTTTTTTACACCTAGCATAATGACTGGCCTGAGAAGGGTGCTCAACATATCTTTATTAAATGGAAAAAATCCCAATTCTTCTTTTTTAATGTTCATTCTAACAGTATATATTGAGTACCTACTATGTGCCAGTTACTTTACTAAATGATAAAATAATACAAAAAGCATCTCTACCTTAAGGAATTCAAAGTCTGCTGTGGCACTCTGCTTTTCTTTAAAAATGTTTTTCCTTTAAATATTTCTTTTTATTCTAATTTGGGATCTAATAAGTCAATAGCTGTTTCTCAATTTTGTAAGAAAGCCTGAAGTTTCAGAGAATAAGCAGTAATGACAAAACTTTTTTTGAAGATTTTTATATTTCACAGTTGCAAATAAGAGATTCATGACCTATATAAATTATAACTTCATTTGGATATTACTGCCCTGAAGACATATTCTTGTTCCTTTCTGTTTTGAACTCCACTTCTATTAGTTCAATGTGATTCTTTATTTTGATTATTCAACAAATATTTATTGAGTGTTTACTATGTGTCAGGCACAATTCTAGGCCCAGGGGATAAAACAATGAATAAGATAAAGTTCTGCCCTCATGGCAAGATGATAGTATTACAAATAAATACAGGTTTATAATCCCTTGTCCAAAACCTGGGGAAGATATGTTTTGGAATTCACATTTTTCAAATTTTAGAAAGGTAATTCATGCATATTTGTATGTTATTTAATATCCTTACCATTGTCTTACAGCACCTTGTAATTATACACATTAATATTAATGTAGCAAAATGTATGAATTTTTACACTAAGTGTGATAAATATGGACTATAAATAGTCTCATGTCTATTCAGGTCAGATCAGATTTTGCTACCAAATGAGTTCAAGTCAGGACAGATTTCTGCCACTAATTCAGTTATGAAAAAACTTTGGTTTTCAAAGCTTTTCAGGTTTTGGAATTTCCTGTAAAGGATTATGTATCTATGTAACATTAGGCAGTTAATTGTCTTGAGGTAATAAAACGTAGAGCAAGGAGGAAAGATAAAGGAGGGTAAGGAGATGGTTACATGGGAAACTCAAAAACATGTATTTGGCTGATTCTTAAGATAAAATAAGAGATCTATAACATTATAGATTCATACTTTAAAAGAATATAATTATAAATCCTTTAAAAGTAATATAATGTGGTCTTGGGCTTGAAAAAATAAGTGATAATGATTTTGCCTTAGTTTATATCCAATAGCTCAGGCATTTAATGGAAATCAGTTAACTCTTAAAAGGCAACTTTACAATCAGCCTTGCTAATATACATTTAAACAACTGGCTGTTTATTTGTTACACGCCTTTAAAAATGTAATCAGGAGGGCATTTTCCTGCCACGAGCATTTTCTGTACTGCCTTCATTTTATCTGAGTATATTAAGAAAGTGCTACAGCAGTGTTGGCCCAACTTAATTAGAAAAATAAAAATCACACCGAATACTTCAAAGACAAATATAAATGATTTTCAGATTTTTCCCTTGCCACTAGTGCTTCTCTTTTAGTATTAAACATTGACTTTATTTTAATGTATCCTTTTATATATTGAAGTTTAATTATTTAAGATCTTGGTATAATAACATGGAATTTTGTGTTTCTAGAAAAAGCTTATGGTTTTTGATTTCTGAGTTTTCCTAAATTATGAAGTCAACCTACATCTTAAAATTGAATTTGTTCACTCATCCTCTAGACATTAGAGTGATAGCCTAATTCCAAATTTGATCTCTAGCACCAGATCAACATTGTTATTTTGTATCATGCATTATTTGTGTTTAAAATGGATGTTGTGTAAAACCTCAAATGTTATTTCCATTCCATTAAGTGCTTAATAAGTCTTGTTGCTCAGATTGTTATTATAAATAATAGAATTGTGAAAGGAAGGAATCTGAAAGAAGATAAGCTTGGGAGAGAGAAGGAATAATATAACTGATAGGATGTTGTCATGAGTCTAGAACCCCATAGCTTCTTAATGCTGGTGTCCCTTACTAAAAAACTTATGAAATTGTATCTCAAATATCGTTTGTTATTCATCGTTATTAGAAATATGTACCATATAGAGAGAGTTTAGAGATCGTACAAATGAGAGAAGAAACTGACATTTATTTATTATTTATTTTAGGGAAATGAAAATTAAATAGATTTAATTAAATAGATTTTAATTAAATACATTTTCTGTAAGGCATGGATGGATAGAACATATATAAAGTCCTGTGCCATGATTAGAGCTTATTATCTTCTGTCTTTTTTTTCTCTCTAGGGTGGGATTGGAATATATTAGGGGAAGTTCCATATTGAACTACTGCATTTATTATATAAATCACAATTCAGTGACTCTGATTGTGTTTGATGTGAGCCAGGGAGTGGTATCATCCTTACCAATATCTACCTTGGCTACTGTCATGTCCTTTCATCTTGGAAAGTAAGACAGTGAAGAAATGAATCATGGTATACAGGATTTCAAAATAAGGAACCTCTTGTCTCCATAGAATTTAGGTACTTGATTAAATTAAAATGTGGATCTGCTTTGTGTAAGTAAGTACATCTCTTCATGTTTTATTTCAGTACTGAGTTGCTTAGAGGTCATGTAGGGCTCTTGAATTAGGTAAGGCCAAGTTGAAATGAGAAGGAAAAGTACAATATATTACGAAAGGAGGCTAAGAAGTAAAGATGTAGAGTAAGGGGCATAAGACAGTCAGTGCTGGCAAAGAAGGGGGTCAGCTTGGGGACATCAGCAAAAGAAAGCCAGTGAAGGATCCATCCTCAGGTGAGAGAAACCAGAGCAGAGTTCGAATTATACAATACAGATTCAGTATTAAGGCATGGTCAGCTTGCACAGAGCCAAAATTTCCAATTTGAAACTAAAACTCATTCTTGGCTACAATGCACGTCCACTGGAACTACGGGCCTTACAGAAACAAATCTGGTTTACAGTTTTAGAAAGAACCAAAAGTATTAGGAAGAAAAGGGGGTACCCAATTCAGCATGTTTTAATTGAGCCTCTTTTCTGTGGTGGTGATGGGCTCTTGAGAAAAATTCGACAAAGTACAAAACAGTTACATTAATGATGAGAATGTTTGCGTTTGATGTGGGAAAGGGCACTATTTCCTTTTTATTTTCTTCTCCCTTAGCTTTTTGTTTACCTCATGAAATACGTTTTGAGTTCCACAAGAGTGAGGGAGGACTATGTGTTGGTTTTCTTTTTATACTGAGGAACTGGCATGTGGGACGTGTTCAGTTAATTATTGAAATAAGAATGCAAATGAATAGGCATATACTAGGGTATAACTATACTAAAAGGAGACCCCTGGGATTGGAGAAGGCTTGGATGGCACTCAAGGTGGGAAGATGGGAGTGAATTCCCAATGTAGGAACAGTGAGAAGGCTAAGCAGAAGGTTTCTGTTGTAGGGTACTTCTAGAGAGATGAGATTATATAAATTGGGTGGGACAAGATTTTTAGAGGCTTGTAAATGCCAGAATGGGTTTGACTTTATTTTATAGGCAGTGAAGTGGTCATTGAGGTATTTTGAGGAGGGTGAAGACATAAAGGTGGCTTTTTGGGACACTAGTCAGGCACTGGTGAGCAGGATAGATAGGAATCCAGACAGTGTTCCCCCTTCATCCTCCACTTTATTTCTTCCTACGTTCTATTGGAACTTTGACTGTTCTACAAACTGATGGTGCACAAGAACATTCCCATGCCTCTGCTCAGTCTGTCCTCTCAACCTCTATGCCTTTGCTCCCCTTTTCCAGTTTCTTCAACTAGAGTTAATTGTTCCTTTCTCTGTGGATGATACCTCTGTTGTAACATATTTTCTTATAGCTATCTTCCTTTCTGGACTAAAAATTCCAAATACAAGGACAATGTCTTATTCATCATGTTCCCCATGGTTTTGTTTTATGCACTTTTATTTGTAACCTTTTTTTCCTCCTGTTTGGTTTTGTTGTTGTTGTTTTTTGCTGTGCCACGCAGCTTGCGGGATCTTAGTTCCCCAACAAGGAGTTGAACCTGGGCCACAGCAGTGAAAGCGCCAAGTCCTAACCCCTGGACCACCAGGGAATTCCCATTCCATGGGGTTTTGCAGGTGTAGGCCTAAGGAATCTTTAGTGTAATGCATTCATTGAAAACATGTTTATGAAGTACTTACTATGTGTTAAGTATTGTTTTGGTATAGAGATGAAAGACAAGTCCTCTAGAAACCTATAGTCCAGTGCAGTGGTTCTCAAAGTATGGTCTGTGGACCCGTGGTGGTCCCTAAGACCCTTTCAGGTCAAAACTATATTGTAAAATACAAAGGCCTTTTTAAAAAAAATTCACTGTGCTGACATTTGCACTGATGGTACAAAAGCAATGGTGATGGGTTTAAATTGGGGAACTAGTACCAAACTGTACTAGTAGTCATTGTATTCTTCACTGATATACATTCACAGTTAAAAAAAAAAAGTTTAATTTCAGTGTACTTGATCAAACAGTAAGCAATTATTTTATTAAATCTCATTTCTTGAATATACATTTTAAAAATATCCTGTTTGAGGAAATGGAAATTATACATAAGGCACTACTGCTGTATATTGAAATAAGATGATTATCTAGAGGAAAACCACTCTAGTGATTAACTAATTAACTGAGGTACAAGCTGAACTGCTTTTTTTTTTTTTTTTAATGAAACATCTTTACTTGTAAGAGTAAACTATTGACACACTGTTATTCAGACTTGGATATTTGGAAGATATTTTCTTTAAAAATGAGCAAAGTGAGCCTGTCACTTCAAGGAAAACTGTTAGTGTTGCCAGTGATAAAATCCAAGCTTTAAATAAAAATCAGATTCTGGAAAACTTGTATTATCACTGTGACTTTGATGGCTACTTAATACTTAAAGACTTTTCTGATGATATTGATGGTGATATTAACAAATGTTACTTTTTGATATTGTTTAATGAAATGTGTCCACTGCATCACTTAGTTAATATATTTGAAATGATCAGTACATAATGTTACAAAATCATGTGTAGGTAGAAGATTGATTCAAAGTGCAAGGCAGATTGCTACATGTTTTTCTAATAAAGTCTGAAAAGTTTATTGATGTTCAGATTCCACATTGCAACTAATCTGTAGGAAACTACTACTTGTCAAATTTAGTGTACTATCAAAGGAGAACATCCACAGTATCTGAAAAGGATATTAAAATATCCTTCCCTTTTCCAGTTGCATATCTGTGTGACACTGACTTTCATATACATCAATCAAGACAACATAGTGCCATAGATGAAGTATCACAGCAGATTGAAAACTCCAGTTGTCTTTTACTATCCAAACATCAAAGACATTTGCAAAAATGTAAAACAGTACCTCTTTCTCACTAATTTTTGTTTCTGAAAATACAGTTCTTTTAAATAAAAATATTTAGGTTAATATACAATGGATTTACATTGTTATTTTAAGATGAATTGACAAATTTTTTTTGGCTGTGCGGGTCCTTTGTTGCGGTGCGCGGGCTTCTCTAGTTGCAGTGCATGGGCTTAGTTGGGGTACGTGGAATCTTAGTTCCCTGACCAGGGATTGAACCCAGACCCCCTACATTGGTAGTGCAGAGTCTTAACTACTGGACCACCAGGGAAGTCCCAACAAATATTTTTATTGTGGTAAAACAAACATAAAATTTAGATTTTAACCATTTTTAACTGTACAGTTCAGTGGCATTAAGTACATTCACATTACTGTGCAACCATTATCACCATCCATCTCCAGAACTTTTTCATCATCCCAAGCTGAAACTCTGTACCTGTTAAACACTAACTTCCCATTCCTTCCTCCTCACAGTCCCTGGCTATTACCATTTTACTTTCTGTCTCTATGAATTTGACTATTCTAGATAGCTCATATAAGTGGAATCATACAGTATTTGTCTTTTTCTGATGGGCTTATTTTGCTTAGCATAATGTCCTCAAGGTTTATCCATGTTGTAGATGTGTCAGAATTGTCTTCCTTTTTTAAGGCTGAAGAGTATTCCATTATATGTACTACATTTTCTTTATTCATTTATCTGTGGACACTTGGGTTGTTTAACTATTATGAATAATGCTGCTTTGAGCATGAGTGTACAAATATCTGTTCAACTCCCTGCTTTCAGTTCTTTTGAGTATATATGTAGATTTGGAATTGTTGGACCATATGGAAATTCAATTTTTAATTTTTTGAGGAACTTCCATACTAATAAACAAATAGGTTTCATTTTTCTGTATTAGTTTCTAATACTGTAAATATCAGTATATCTAATCTACATAAACAAAAGTAATCTTGGATCCTCAGTAATTTTTATTTTTAGCAACTTTATTGGAGTATAATTGCTTTACATTGTTGTGTTAGTTGCTGCTGGATAACAAAGTGAATCAGCTATACGTATATATGTATCCCCATATCACCTCCCTCTGGCACCTCCCTCTCACCCTCCCTATCCCACCCCCTCTAGGTGGTCACAAAGCACCGAGCTGATCTCCCGGTGCTATGCGCTGCTTCCCACTAGCTATCTGTTTTACATTTGTCAGTGTATATATGTCAATGCCACTCTCTCACTTCGTCTCAGCTTACCCTTCCCCCTCCCTGTCTCCTCAAGTCCATTCTCTACATCTGCAACTTTATTCCTGTCCTGCCCCTAGGTTCTTCAGAACCACTTTTTTTTTTAAGTTCATATATATATGTGTTAGCATATGGTATTTGTTTTTCTCTTTCTGACTTACTTCACTCTGTATGACAGACTCTAGGTCCATCCACCTCACTACAAATAACTCAATTTCGTTTCTTTTTATGGCTGAGTAATATTCCATGGTATATATGTGCCACATCTTCTTTATCCATTCATCTGTCAACAGACACTTAGGTTGCTTCCACGTCCTGGCTATTGTAAATAGTGCTGCAATGAACATTGTGGTACATGACTCTTTTTGAATTATGGTTTTCTTAGGGTATATGCCCAGTAGTGGGATTGCTGGGTCATATGGTAGTTCTATTTTTAGAATTTTAAGGAACCTCCATACTGTTCACTTTACATTCCCACCAACAGTGCAAGAGGGTTCCCTTTTCTCCACACCCGCTCCAGCATGTATTGTTTGTAGATTTTTTGATGATGGCCATTCTGACCTGTGTGAGGTGATACCTCATTGTAGTTTTGATTTGCATTTCTCTAATGATTAGTGATGTTGAGCATCCTTTCATGTGTTTGTTGCAAATCTGTGTATCTTTGTTGGAGAAATGTCTGTTTAGGTCTTCTGCCCATTTTTGGATTGGATTGTTTGTTTTTTTGATATTGAGCTGCATGAGCTGCTTTTATATTTTGGAGATTAATCCTTTGTCATTTGCAAATATTTTCTCCCATTCTGAGGGTTGTCTTTTCATCTTGTTTATGGTTTCTTTTGCTGTGCCAAAGCTTTTAAGTTTCATTAGGTCCCATTTGTTTGTTTTTATTTCCGTTTCTCTAGGAGGTGGGTCAAAAAGGATCTTGCTGTGATTTGTCATACAGTGTTCTGGCTATGTTTTCCTCTAAGAGTTTTATAGTGTCTGGCCTTACATTTAGGGCTTTAATCCATTTTGAGTTTATTTTTGTATATGGTGTTAGAGAGTGTTCTAATTTCATTCTTTTATGTGTAGCTGTCCAGTTTTCCCAGCACCACTTATTGAAGAGGCTGTCTTTTCTCCATTGTATGTTCTTGCCTCCTTTATCAAAGATAAGGTGACCATATGTGCATGGGTTTACCTCTGGGCTTTCTATCTTGTTCCATTGATCTTTATTTCCGTTTTTGTGCAAGTACCATGCTGTCTTGATTACTATAGCTTTGTAGTATAGTCCGATGTCAGGGAGCCTGATTCCTCCAGCTCTGTTTTTCTTTCTCAAGATTCCTTTGGCTATTAGGGGTCTTTGTGTTTCCATACAAATGTGAAATTTTTTGCTCTAGTTCTGTGAAAAATGCCACTGGTAGTTTGACAGGGATTGCATTGAATCTGTGGATTGCTTTAGGTAGTATAGTCATTTTCACAATGTTAATTCTTCCAATCTAAGAACATGGTATATCTCTCCATCTGTTTGTATCATCTTTAATTTCTTTCATCAGTGTGTTATAGTTTTCTTCATCCAGGTCTTTTGTCTCTTTAGATAGGTTTATTCCTAGGTATCTTATTCTTTTTGTTGCAGTGATAACTGGAGGTGTTTCCTTAATTTCTCTTTCGGATTTTTCATTATTAGTATACAGGAATGCAAGAGATTTCTATGCGTTAATTTTGTATCCTACAACTTTACCAAATTCATTGATTAGCTCTGCTAGTTTTCTGGTAGCATCTTTAGGATTCTCTATGTATAGTATCATGTCATCTGCAAACAGTGACAGTGTTACTTCTTCTCTTCTGATTTGGGTTCCTTTTATTTCTTTTTCTTCTCTGATTGCTGTAGCTAAAACTTCCAAAACTATGTTGAATAAATGCAGTGAGAGTGGGCAACCTTGTCTTGTTCCTGATCTTAGTGGAAATGGTTTCAGTTTTTCACCATTGAGAATGATTTTGGCTGTGGGATTGTCATATACTCTACTTTCTGGAGAGTTTTTATCATAAATGGGTGCTGAATTTTTTTGAAAGCTTTTTCTGCATCTATTGAGATGATCATATGGGTTTTATCCTTCAGTTTGTTAACATGGTGTATCACATTGACTGATTTGAGTAAATTGAAGAATCCTTGCATTCGTGGGAAAAACCACACTTCATCATGGTGTGTGATCCTTTTAATGTGCTGCTGGATTCTTTTGCTAGTATTTTGTTGAGGATTTTTACATCTATGTCCATTAGTGATATTGGCCTGTAGTTTTCTTTTTTTGTAACATCTTTGTCTGATTTTTGTATCAGAGTGATGGTGGTCTCATAGAATAAGTTTGGGAATGTTCCTCCCTCTGCTATATTCTGGAAGAGTGTGAGAGAGATAGGCGTTAGCTCTTCTCTAAATGTTTGATAGAATTCACCAGTGAATCCATCTGATCCTGGGCTTTTGTTTGTTGGAAGATTTTAAATCACAGTTTCACTTCCAGTGCTTGTGGTTGGTCTGTTTATATTTTCTATTTCTTGCTGGTTCAGTCTCAGACGGTTGTGCTTTTCTAAGAATTTGTCCATTTCTTCCAGGTTGTCCATTTTATTGACATATATTTGCTTGTAGTAATCTCTCATGATCCTTTTTATTTCTGCAGTGTCAGTTGTTACTTCTCATTTATCATTTCTAATTTTGTGGATTTGAGTCTTCTCCCTTTTTTTCTTAATGAGTCTGGCTAATGGTTTATCAATTTTGTTTATCTTCTCAAAGAACCAGCTTTTAGTTTTTTGATCTTTGCTATTGTTTTCTTCATTTCATTTTCATTGATTCCTGATCAATCTTTATGATTTCTTTCCTTCTGCTAACTTTGGGGGTTTTTTGTTCTTCTTTCTCTGATTGCTTTAGGTGTAAGATTAGGTTGTTTATTTGAGATGTTTCTTGTTTCTTGAGATAGGATTGTATTGTTATAAACTTCCCTCTTAGAACAGTTTTTGCTGCATCCCTTGGGTTTTGGGTTGTCGTGTTTTCATTGTCATTTGTTTCTAGGTATGTTTTGATTTCCTCTTTGATTTCTTCAGTGATCTCTTGAGTATTTAGTAGCTTATTGTTCAGCCTCCATGTGTTTGTATTTTTTACAGTGTTTTCCCTGTAATTGATATCTAGTCTTGTAGTGTTGTGGTCGGAAAAGATACTTGATATGATTTCAGTTTTCTTAAATTTACCAAGGCTTGATTTGTGACCGAAGATATGATCTATCCTGGGGAATCTTCCATGAGCACTTGAGAAGAATGTGTATTCTGTTGTTTTTGGATGGAATGTCCTATAAATATCAATTAAGTGCATCCTGTTTAATGTGTCATGTAAAGCTTGTGTTTCCTTATTTATTTTCATTTTGGATGATCTGGTCATCAGAGAAAGTGAGGTGTTAAACTCCCCTAATATTATTGTGTTACTGTCAATTCCCTCTTTTATGGCTGTTTGCATTTGCCTTATGTATTGAAGTGCTCCTATGTTGATTGCGTAAATATTTACAATTGTTATGTCTTCTTCTTGGATTGATCCCTTGATCATTATGTAGTGTCCTTGGTCTCTTGTCATAGTCTTTATTTTAAAGTCTATTTTGTCTGATATGAGAATTGCTACTCTAACTTTCTTTTGATTTCCTTTTGTGTGGAATATCTTTTTCCATCCCCTCACTTTCAGTCTGTATGTGTCCCTAGGTCTGAAGTGGGTCTCTTGTAGACAGCATATATATGGGTCTTGCTTTTGTATCCATTCAGCCAGTCTGTGTCTTTTGGTTGGAGCATTTAATCCATTTACATTTAAAGTAATTATTAATATGTATGTTCCTGTTACTGTTTTCTTAATTGTTTTGGGTTTGTTATTGTTTTCCTTCTCTTGTGTTTCCTGCCTAGAGAAGTTCCTTTAGCATTTATTGTAAAGCTGGTTTGGTGGTGCTGAATTATTTTAGCTTTTGCTTGTCTGTAAAGGTTTTAATTCTCCATCAAATCTGAATGAGATCCTTGCTGGGTAGAGTAATCTTGGTTGTAGTTTTTTCCCTTTCATCACTTTAAATATGTCCTGCCACTCCCTTTTGGCTTGCTGAGTTTCTGCTGAAAGATTAACTGTTAACCTTATGGGGATTCCCTTGTATGCTATTTGTTGCTTTTCCCTTGCTGCTTTTAATATTTTTTCTTTGTATTTAAGTTTGATAGTTTGATTAATATGTGTCTTGGCGTGTTTCTCCTTGGGTTTATCATGTATGGGACTCTCTGTGCTTCCTGGACTTGACTGACTATTTCCTTTCCCATATTAGGGAAGTTTTCAGCTATAATCTCTTCAAATATTTTCTCAGTCCCTTTCTTTTTCTTTTCTTCTTCTGGGAGCCCTATAATTCGAATGTTGGTGCATTTAATGTTGTCCCAGAGGTCCCTGAGACTGTCTTCAATTCTTTTCTTTCTTTATTGTGCTCTGTGGTAGTTATTTCCACTATTTTATCTTCCAGGTCACTTATCCGTCCTTCTGCGTCAGTTATTCTGCTATTGATTTCTTCTAGAGACTTTTAAATTTCATTTATTGTGTTGTTCATCATTGTTTGTTTGCTCTTTAGTTCTTCTAGGTCCTTGTTAAATGTTTCTTGTATTTTCTCCATTCTATTTCCCAGATTTTGGATCATCTTTATTATCATTACTCTGAATCTTTTTCAGGTATACTGCCTATTTCCTCTTCATTTGTTTGGTCTGGTGGGTTTTTACCTTGCTCCTTCATCTGCTGTGTATTTCTCTGTCTTCTCATTTTGCTTAACTTACTGTGTTTGGGGTCTCCTTTTTGAAGACTGCAGGTTCATAGTTCCTGTTGTTTTTTGTGTCTGCCCCCAGTGGGTAAGTTTGCTTCAGTGGGTTGTGTAGGCTTCCTGGTGGAGGGGACTGGTCCTTGTGTTCTGGTGGATGAGGCTGTATCTTGTCTTTCTGGTGGGCAGGAATGCATCTGGTGATGTGTTTTGAGGTATCTGTGAACTTAGTATGATTTTAGGCAGCCTCTCTGCTTGTGGGCTGGTTGTGTTCCTGTCTTGCTAGTTGTTTAGCATGGGGGGTCCAGCACTGGAGCTTGGTGGCCGTTGAGTGGAGCTGGGTCTTAGCGTTGAGACAGAGATCTCTGGAAGAGCTCTTGTCGATTGATATTATGTGGGGCCGGGAGGTCTCTGGTGGTCCAGTGTCCTGAACTTGTCTCTCCCACCTCAGAGGCTCAGCACCTGAGCACCAAGCCACACGGCCAGGTACGTGGGGAGTTTCTTGCCTTTTGGGAAGTCTGAGTTCTTCTGCCAGCGTTAGGTGTTCTCTAGGAGTTCTTCCCCATGTAGATGTATTTTTGATATATTTGTGGGGAGGAAGGTAATCTCCACGTCTTACTGCTCTGCCATCTTGAAGGTCCTCCCAGATCCTCAGTAATTTTTAAGAGTGAGGGTCTTGAGACTTAAAAGTTTGAGAATCAGTGGTTTAGTGGAATGAGTGAAGTAGAGTGGTAGGTTAGGAAGTTACTACAATAGAGAAAAAGTTGGACTGGACTTTGCTCAGACAAGGATGGCCAGGGCGGTAAGGAGAATCTGTAATATGAAGAGATCTTGGAGAACCTAGAAATGTATGTGACCTTGAGAAGCTTTCAGGGAAGACACAGTAGTTAAATTCGAATATTTGAAGCTCTCTCACAGAAAAGTGATACAGCATATTTTCTGTGACCTTGGGGTGGGTCGGGGGGCACACATGGTGGTGGCAGATGCTAAGAGGAATCAATTTTAGTTCATAATAAAGGATTTTCTAACAGAATAGTTCAAAGATGGAATTGACTAAAGGTGGGGAAAGCTAGCTTAGAGTTTCTAAGTGAGAGTTTCTAAGCTAGAAAATCCCTTGGAGAAGAGAGTCAGTCATTAAATGGTTAGTCGACCTAGAAGAACTCTATAGTCCCTTCTAACCCTGAAATTCTGTGATTCTTCAGGCACAGAAAGATGAAGACCAGGATTGGCACAGTGGCATCATGGGAAGTGGAGAGGATAGGACATCTTTAGAGAGAATCAGAGGGTTTTTGGAACCCTTTTTGTAAACCTTCCTCTGCCTTGGTTTGTGCTTCATGAGTATTTAGCCTCAGTTTACCTCCTGGCTTTTTTGACCCCACCACGACTTCAGCCACTTTGCTTCTCCAGTTTCCTTTACTCACCAAGTTTAGAAATTTAAGATTGCCAGTGAGCAATGCTTTGGATTAAGCCTGTTCTGGTGGAAGTAGAACGAAACTCGATATGCACCACCAGGGAAGCCCCCCAAGTGGTTTTAGAACTATGCTTTGTTATATCCAAGGATTCTGAAAACATTCTGTTCACTTAGAAATACTTAATTTAATCATTATATTAAGAAACAACACTCTTTCAAATGCATTGTTATATCAAATACTCCATAATCCACTATTGTGATTTCACATTAACTTGTTTCTGCATAGATCTTAGAGGAAGAAAAACCAAAACCCTGTTTATTTCATCTCTTCATATGTTTATTTGGACACTTAGAAATGTGTCATTCGTGAGGAAGGATGTAAATCTGCACTGGTCTTTCCAAATATTTGGGCTTGCACATGTCCACTCATGGTACGTTGTACAAGTGAGGTAGTACTGCAGGGGGTATACAGTGACAGGCATGGGCCAGGCCGAGTGAAGGTGCATCTGCTCAACACGAGCCCCCATCCAGGTGCACTGCTGAGATATGGGACAACATCTGACGTGAGAACACGTCACATGGTAGTAATACTATGGGATGCATAGTTTCAGCAGTTCTAAGTATCAGAAGGCCTTTTCTGATTTTTGTATTTGTGATAAATACTTTTAGTGATTTGTCTTCAAAATAAAAAATTCCAGCTGCATACTTCTCTTTTGATTTCCTGCAGCAGTTTGTTTGGGAGTGTGCTGAGATTGCCAGGAGGGCTGTTAACAATGTAAACACCTATCTCTGTGAATCAGGATCTTTTTTTTTTATTGAGCAAATAAAACAAAATACAAAAATAAATTAGGTATTGAGACCATAGCAGAATAAAGCTGTGCCTTTTTAATGTTAATCATACCTTAGTCAATGAGAAAAGACTCATTGTTTTCATTGTCTAGTAATATCACTTTCAACGTGTTTTATATAATTGGGTTCCGATAGGGTTCAGATTTCATTTGAAAGAAAGGATTATGCTGCTAAAACATGTTTGAGAATTGCTGTGCCTTATCACGTTGTCCTCCTGTCACTGTCCTGCTTCTGAGTCTCAAATTTCTCAAGATTCTTACAATTAGCTTAGATGATTAATGAATTTTGATTTGCCTTTGATATCAAAAAGTATATCTAGGAGGACTTCCCTGGTGGCACAGTGGTTAAGGATCCGCCTGCCAATGCAGGGGACACGGGTTTGAGCCCTGGTCTGGGAAGATCCCACATGCTGCGGAGCAACTAAGCCCGTGCGCCACAACTATTGAGCCTGCGCTCTGGAGCCCGTGCGCCACAACTACTGAGCCCGCCTGCTGCAGCTACTGAAGCCCGTGCGCCTTCAGCCTGTGTTCTGCAACAAGAGAAGCCACTGCTATGAGAAGCCCGCGCACCGCAACGAAGAGTAGCCCCTGCTCGCCACAACTAGAGAAAGCCCGCGCGCAGCAATGAAGACCCAACGCAGCCAATAAATAAATAAATAAATTTATATTAAAAAAATGTATATCTAGGATATCTAGCAACTTGAAGTATTGAAAATGCTTAGGAGGAATAATCATTTTTTTTCTCTTGAAATTCTTTAAATTTTGCTACTTCTGGGTCGTTTCCAAATACAGACTTAGTAAAAAGAAAACCTATTTCCTTTTGCCCTGATACTCTTGAATAATAAGAAGGGTTTTGCAGCTTTTAAAATCCTAGGAATTACAGACTGGAAACCAGTCTCTTCAGTTAAACATAAGTTTTATGAAGTTCCTTGTTTATTTGAGGGGAAATTAGTTGAAAAGGATAGAACATGGTTTGGTCAATATAATTTTGTCAAGCAACAGTTAATGACAAGTAACACTTGGGATGCAGAAATGAAGACATGGTCTTGCCTTTGAATTTAAGAGTTAAAAAGAGAAATAGGTGAGCTGAAAATTACAGTGTAATTGGGTAAGTGCTGTCACAGAGGAATAGCATGTACTATCTTTGCAGGTAGCAGGTGGGGTAGTTGGGAAAGGAGGTGATATTTGAGGGATGTCTGGAAGTGGAAGCTAGTAGGTATTTGCCAAGGTGTTGAGGGAGCTCTTATATCTGAGGAAACAATATGAACAAAAGCCTGGAACCCTAAAGTATTTGACATTTGGGGTATCAGTGATTATAGCTCACTGTGGGTAGAGTGTAGGGCGTCAGGGAGGAGGTGTGAAAAAAGAGAGGATGTTGTTGGCTTGGTGGAGCAGCAGCTGATGAATTTGGAGAGATAAGTTGGTCTACATCTCCTCCAGTGTGTGCTGTTGAAAAGTTTAGATTTCTTATATATGCTGTGGAGATCCACATCCGAGAAAGACTTACGTTTTAGGAAGAAAATGCTGGAATATGGATTGGAAAAGGAAGAAATTGGTTCATTTATTCAATAAACATTTATTGAGCATCTACTATGTGAAAATAACTATTCTAGGCACTTAGGATACAAAGGAGAACAACAAAAAAAGATATCTGCCCAGGTTGAGCTTACCACTTCTAGTGTAGGGAGATAGTATACCAATAAACATAGTAAATAAATCATACAGTGTACTAAGAGGCATAAATGCTAAGAAAGAAGAGAAAGTAGAGTAAGGTGGTGTGAAAATGCCAGGTGGGGAGTAGTTGCAATTTAAATAAGGTGGCAGCACTACTATATATAAAATAGATAACTAATAAGGACGTACTGTATAGCACAGGGAACTCTACTCAATACTCTGTAATGGCCTATGTGGGAAAAGAATCTAAAAAAGAGTGGAGATATGTATATATATAACTGATTCACTTTGCTGTACACCTGAAACTAACACAACATTGTAAATCAACTATACTCCAATTAAAAAAAAGAAGAAAGTACACATACCAGATGGGAAGCTGGCCATGTTTCTTCCTCCTTGACCTATAAACAGAAAAATCAGGTTGCCTTAATAAAGTGGGACTTTATTTTTTTTGTGGTACGCAGGCCTCTCACCGGGGACTTTTTAATTTAATTTTATTTTTTTGCGGTATGCGGGCCTCTCACCGTTGTGGCCTCTCCCGTTGCGGAGCACAGGCTCCGGACGTGCAGGCTCAGCGGCCATGGCTTACGGGCCCAGCCACTCCGCGGCATGCGGGATCTTCCCGGACTGGGGCATGAACCCGTGTCCCCTGCATCGGCAGGCGGACTCTCAACCACTGCGCCACCAGGGAAGCCCTAAAGTGGGACTTTAGAATGGAGAGAAGGAATAGATTGGGGGAATGTATTTTTCTTTTTCCTTTTTTTGCCCTGTTTGTTGTAAAGTAAAACACAAACAGAAGCTACACAAAACAAATATATAATGTAATGAATTATTATAAGATGAAAGACCTTAAACAACCACCCTGCTAAAAAAGTGAAATGTTGCCAGCCACACCAGAAACCTCTCCATTTGTCACACCCCAATCACAAGTCCCTCCATCCCAGAGGACCTGATTTTTATGGTAATCACTTTCCTGCATTTCTTGATAGTTTCATTAACCAAATGTATATCCCTGGATGCTCTGAGTCTTGCCAACTAAAAAAAGATTCTTTGATATACCTTCTAAGTCTATTAAAATCTACAGGTTTTCTCTCCTTCCTTTTTTTTCCCCCTTACAATTGATCAGCTGAAGAACTGGGCCATTTGACCTTTAGGATTTCTCACAACCTGGATTTTTCTGATTACACACTCATGGTGCAGCTTGTATGACGTAGAAGTTGACAGTTGGACCCAGAGTCTTTGATCAGGCTCAGGTGCCATCTCAGTGACCACGACTATTGGCACTGGAGTCTTCTTTCATTGAGAAGCACATGAAAGTGGTGGTTGTCTTTTTGCAAAGTGGTGGTTGTCTTTTTGCAAAGTTAATAGCTGTTTCTGCTCAATGCCTAGAATTGATTAGGGATTTTAAAACGGTGATATTCTAATTATATCATATCTGTTTTATCTATTAGCTGGAATATTTTTATAAAGAGACATTTCCCCTTATCTATTATTTTGTTACCAAGTGGTACAGTTCCTGTAGGAAAGGCAGGCTAGATAAATGCCTTTTCATTTATTAATCAGTTTTCAAGGTAATAAGTTGGTTCCCTGTCATCCTCAATGTTTATTACTCTATCAAGTTTTTCTCCTCAGAAAGTGAGAAAGGGAGCCCTGGCTGGCCAGTTTCAAGAATTCGTGGGTGCTCGGCTGCGCCAGTGTCTTCAGACCTCATCTGCTATATTGGATTAGACAAAACCCCTCCCATTGTCAGCTCCTGTTCTAAAATTAGCTCATCATATGTCCCAGTGAACACTTGCTGGCTATTTTGGAGTTCTCCTCTTTTCATATCTATCAGATACCCCTCTGCTTTTTCCTGTGTAGATGCTAATACCATACAGGTTATGTGGCTGTTGGTTTGTCCACAACTGCTTATATTTTAGGTTTGTGAGGAATATCTTATCACCAAGTTTGGTTGTAAATGTTTTCCATGGAATTTTGGTTTTGCTCTCTAGTTGCTTCGTCTGTTTTTATGTGGAGATCAGGAAGATTAAAAAAAAAAATTGCACTGCCACCAATGCCATCTTCCCAGAAAGGGGTTGAATCGTAGAAGAATTAGAGTAGAATTGAGAATAACTAAAGTTTCTGAGTTGGAAGTTTTGGTGAATGGTAATTTCATGGATGAGGATTAAAAATAGAAGAGGAGAAAGGTAGTAAGTGGAAGATAAGATCAGTTTTTGATTTCTTAGATTTAAAATGCTTATGAGATACCCTAATAGAAAAACCTTTTTAAAAAATATGCTTCTAGAATTTGATAGAGAGAGCTAGGTGATGAAAGATGAACACTTCGAAGGTAACTGAAGCCATTATAAGTTGGAGAAATTAGTATTTTTGGTAAAAATTACAGTGTGAAAAACCAGTAGAATAGAAATCATGCAATTGAAGATGAAAGAGACACTAATAAGCATTTGTGAGTGAGTAGTTTTATGTATTTTCCATAAATATGTACAACAAATGCAGGTTTACAGAGCAGCGATCCAAAGATGACACTGTTCAAAGCTCCAGTTATATGGATGCAACAGAGTTTTTGGTTATTAGGTGAATGTAGGTGCTATATATGCTAAGTATAATATTAAGAGAATGAATTTGTAAAATCTGAGTATTTTTCCTATTAGAAAAATAGATGTTAAATGTTCATAAAAATAAAATGCTTAGGTGAAGATGTTAACTATTCATAAGCTGCAAGATTTAATATTTTAAGCAGACTATAGTATATTATCACAGGTCCTCTATTTCAAGAGTGGGTGAAAAAGTCTTCTCTCTTATGAGCTATTCCAGATACTCAGATGCTCTGACCTCAAAGGGGATTTTTTAAATAGTGTGCACATTTGAACATTCCTTTTTAAAACTTTCATTAGCATTAAATATCATCCCAAATGACTTACTTTTGACCTCTCTTTTCCTTTCTTCTTCTTTCTAAAATTAGGCCAGTCTTCAGAGACCTGAGATTAAACTTGAATCACTAAAAGAAGATATTAAGGAATTCTTTAAAATATCAGGTTTGTAAGTTGCTTTTTTTTCCTTCTCTGATTCTTTAAGGCAAAATAAGGAAATACTTTATTTTGAGGGAACACTGTATCCACAGCCAATTACTCATCCAAATTTGTGTAACAGTCGCGGGATACATTTCTATTTGGGGAGAATTAGAACTTTCAGATATTTCTGCAGAAATGCTGCAAAAATTCAGGAACACTGTGGGAATGACTGCTTTACATTAATCAGTTTTAAATACTGTTTACTTTCCTGGTCAAAATACATCCTGAATGTATTAAGAATCTCCATAGTTAAGTAACTTGACTTTTACCTTTCATTTGTGGCTTTTTTCCTTCTCTGCTTCTTTTCTCTCCTATGTTTCTTTTCTCTCCTCTTTTCTACCCTTTCAGAGAAAACAGAAGAAAATCCCAACTTTTTTAGAGCAAGCTGTTTAGCAGCCCTTGCACATGGGAACTGAGATATTAAGTGGTTTACTTGCCCGTATAAGTTCAGGTAGTTAGCAGCCAAGCGAACTGATCTGACTGATGGTGCCTCATAATAATCTACTTCTCTTGTTTAGGAGTTTAATGACTAGTTAATTGTCACGAATTACTTGTAATCTTTGTCAAGTGCCTGGCTGTTTCTTGCCCTTCCCTTGGCACATTTCTCATAGCTCTGGTAGTGCGATAGCCCAAGATTTTGGCATTCATTGAGTACCTTAACAGTGGAAGAAGGAAATATTCTTCTCATCTTAAGAAAATGGTGCCATAGTTTTATAATAATAAATCATGTTGATGACTTTGCTACTTAGTGTTAGCCAAGGGATATTGGTAAATATATAAGAAATAATTCCTTAGTATAACACTTTACACAGCAACTGGAAGTTGATAAAGTTCTTTCACAAATGAATGTAATGTTAAAGTTTTTGTGAGATAAATTTAATTATAATGTATGTTTATTTTTAAAACTAATATGTTTGTATGTTTTACTCCTTTTTTTTTAATAGGTTGGGAGAAGAAACTTCAGAATGCTGTGTATAGTGAACTGAGTGTGTGAGTTTTTCCTACCTATTTTGAGATACTCTTATGTTTAGCTGTATTTGCTTTGTAAGTAACGAATATAGTATTGCTATGTGTACTCAGTGTTATTATTTCTCATTAGTATTTAAATGGCATTTCAAGTAAGTTAATACTATTAAAAATTACAGTCTTGCCTGAGAATTAATAGGTGGGGTTTTTTTATTGCCAACATTTTTATACTAATTCATTTATCCAGTGTAATTAGGAAATACGATATTTCTCATAAGTTAATATGTTGGATAATTTAAGCTTACCAATGTTCTTTTTATTGTTGCCATTTTGGATATTATCCTTCTGTCTTTGTAAACTGATCATTTTAAACACAATTAACTCTTTTTTAAAAAAATTGGTGTCATTATTAAGAACATTAATGTTTTTATTTATCTGGATTTGTTCTCAGAGTCTGCTGAAGTGTACAGAACTATTTGTCATTACAAAAAATATAGATCCCAAATGTTAGCTTTTGTAGTTTATTTAATGTTCCATTATTCATCTGTTATTTATTTCTAGCACTATGCCAGGCACTGGGAATATAGCATAGAACAATGAACACAATTTCTGCCTTCATGGAGTTTATAATCTAACAGAGTTCTTAAGTCTTTTTTTCTTTTTTTTTCCTGCTATCAATGTGTCTCTAGCATTCTCTAGTTTCTCACACTCCCATTTCCAATTTGCTCCTTCTAATCTGCTGTTAACTGGGAAATGAGATAACCCAATTTATCAGAATTGTCTGTAAAACAAAGAGACTCAGATGAATGCTTGTGGATTTGTGCTTAGACACACGTTTTTGTTTTTTAAATTTATTTATTATTTTATTTTTGGCTGCGTTAGGTCTTCGTTGCTGCACGTGGGCTTTCTCTAGTTGTGGTGATCGGGGGGGCTACTCTTCGTTGTGGTGCGCGGACTTCTCATTGCGGTGGCTTCTCTTGTCGCAGAGCACGGGCTCTAGGTGCGCGGGCTTCAGTAGTTGCAGCACATGGGCTCAGTAGTTGTGGTTCACGGGCTCTAGGGCGCAGGCTCAGTAGCTGTGGTGCACGGGCTTAGTTGCTCCACGGCATGTGGGATCTTCCTGGACCAGGGCTTGAACCCGTGTCCCCTGCATTGGCAGGCAGATTCTCAACCACTGGGCCACCAGGGAAGCCTGACACACATTTTTAAAATTAGTATTTGCTTCTTTGGTTATTGCTATCTTCTGAGTTGGTTTTTGACCTCTTAAATAACATCACATATAAAATGCTATCTGTTAACTAAGGTTGATTGTGATCATGCCTTTTGTTCTAGTCACCAAAGGAAAAGACATTTATCATGACAAATAAGGTTTCAAAATTCCCCAAATGTAGTAGAAATACCATGGGTTGATTAGACTAATATGGACATGGTGATTTATCTCTCTGCCTGTTAAAGCTTGTAACTTCAGTGTCTTTGTCTCTGATATGGGCAGAATAAAAGCATCTGCTGTGTATAATTCCAAATATTAGATTTTCATCTGAGGAGATATTACTGATGATTGCTATTTTTGCAGCATAATGCATTCCTGAAAATTGTTCTATGAAACAGAGTGCCTTTTTACTTGCTGGCAGGGACAGTATTTCATTCATTGTCATATCTTTGATATCCTATATAATAGACGTTAAATAAATATTTTATTTTGAATAACTTGTTGAGATATTTGAAGGAGCCCAATAATACTACCTTTTTCCTCACTTGGGTTCTGAACAAATTGAGAAAATAAAATAAAATATAAAGGCAAATGGGGGATCAAAATTATACTTTTATTTGTGGTAAAGACTGGGTAGGAGGACATAGCTTAGTGCAAGAGCAAAATAAGCTGTTTAACTGAACTCTAGGCTTAAATAGACTTAACCTTCTAGTTAAATAGCGTTGGTGAGTGTGTTCAGCTTAGTCTTCCAAAATTTAAAAGTTGAAGAAGGCATTAAACCTCTTCTGTGGTGTAATGAGTAAAGCCCTGGAGAGAGAGGCCAAGAATGTTACGGTGAGGGAGCTCTTTTCATGTGGAAGGGCACATCTGGAGTGGGAAGAAGTGTTTCCTAACATAAGTCAGAAGAATAAAGTGGACTTAGCATATTCTGTTGCATTTTTCATTGGCAAAAACCACGATGGATAAGTAAAGAAAGCAAAAGTGAAGTAGAAATATTTATTGTTAAGTAATTGGAACTGAAAAAAAAATCCATACTCTCATTACTAATAGAAGTATGGACATGTGAGCTCTACAGATCATACATGGAATTTGCTCATGTCATTTTACTTATTTTAGTAAACATTCCAAATATTTTAGTCAGTTTTTTTTTTGTTTTTTTTTTTTTTTGCGGTATGCGGGCCTCTCACTGCTGCGGCCTCTCCCGTTGCGGAGCACAGGCTCTGGATGCGCAGGCTCAGCGGCCATGGCTCACGGGCCCAGCTGCTCCGCGGCATGTGGGATCTTCCCGGACCGGGGCACGAACCCGTGTCCCCTGAATCGGCAGGCGGACTCTCAACCACTGCGCCACCAGGGAAGAAGCCCTAGTCAGATTTTTATTTAACAAATATAGCAGAAAATTTTCTGTATTCTGTTATTACATGAAACTTGTAACTCTAGCCCAGGTTAGTTCTTCCCACTTCAAAACTGCCTACTTTGTTTAACTATTTTTGTGTTAATAACTACTTAATATTATGTTGATGATAATTTACATTGATTGAATGCTTATTTTATGTCCAGCACTGTGGTAAGCACTTTTAGGTATTACCTTGTATTAGGTAGTCTTTATAACCACCCTATGAAGTAGAATTTATAATTATCATCATTTTACAGAAGAGAAAAATGAGTCTTAGACCACTTAAGTAACTTGCTGAAGGTCATATAGCTTGTAAATGGCAGTGCTAGGGTTTCACCTCTAGCTGTCTGATTCTAAAGCCATACATTTTACTACATTTCACATATACAGTAAATCCCCTACATATGAACCTTCAGGCTGAGAACTTTCAAAGATGTGAACGTGCCTTTGCATGTCCAATTACGTAAATTAGTTCACGTGTCTGGCATACATTGTCACATGCATGCATCCTGTACAAGTGGTTGTGCTTTTGTGTACTTTACTGTACAGTACTGTATAGAGTACAGTAGTACAGTATCTTTATTTCAAGCTAGATCTGCAAAAGGACAACTTCATTGAACTCCTTGCTGTGCAACAAGAGGAGCTTTCTAATGAAGACCTGATGGAATTGGAGGCCCAGGGAAAGGACGAAGAGAGACAAGAGGAAGAAGAGATAACTGAAAAGCCGAAGAGATTCATGACATAGGAAATGGCAAGAGGATTTTCTTTATCTGAGGAGGCACTGTTAGTTTGTGAGGCACAGGACCCAAACGTAGAATGGTAGACGAAGGTTGCAGCAGCCATTCAGAATGCAATCCAGTGCTACCGTGTCATCTTCAATGAGAAAAAAAGAGCTACTATCCAGACATCACTGGATCGGTTTTTCAAGAGAGTAGATAGAACTGAATCCAGCAAGGAACCAGAACCTGTGCCGTCAGTGTCAGGTGTGAGTGAAATTGCAGCTTGCCCTCCGTCTCCTATTGCTGACGATCCTTCAGCTCTACCATCTCCCATCTCCTCTCCCTCCTCCAGTCAGTAACTCTTCTTGCCTGTTTCACTCGATGCCAGCCCTGTATGCCAGCTGTTGTCCTGTACTACTACTGTACTTTTCAAGGTGCTATACTGTTAAGATTTAAAATGTTTTCTTTACTTTTTGTGCTTGTTTTTTATGTATTATTTGTATGAAAAGTATTATAAACCTATTACAGTTTGGAACTATATAGCTGATTGTATTAGTTGGGTAGCTAGGCTAACTTTGTTGTTCTTACGAACAAATTGGACTTACGAACGCACTCTCAGAATGGAACTCGTTCGTATGTAGGGGACTTACTGTATTTACATCTTGTTTCTTACCTAGATTACAAGTGTTCTGAAACAAGAATTATGTCTTACATTTCTTTGAGTATCTCCTATAGCATCAAATAAATGACGTTGAGTCAGCAAGTAGTTACTGAGCCAACCACCAATGCTGGCGCAAAATAAATATTTGTTGAATTGAGGACAATTAGTATAACTGTTAATCCTAAACTACTGTAAAGATTTAGAAAATGTACCGATTTCTTTGTGTCCTATTCTTTACTGTATTTTGTGTAGAGCAGTTTATAAAGAATTAGAAGACCTATTGTTTTCCCTTAAGGAATATAAATTAAAGAAATATATAAACCTTTTTAAACCTCCTATATATGTATATATTATAAAAAACATGTACTGTAGTCTACTGCTATAGTAGATATATGCAAGTGTCTACCATACCTTGGAGAGGTATAAATGCTGAACTACAGTGGGCCCAAAATGGAAAGATTTTAGATAATGAGTACCTTACACTAGACCACAAGATTGGGTAAGTATAGACATTCACGGTGTTCTCTGGAAGAGTCCTCAGGTGGTAGACCTGGACACCTCCAAAGTGTCCTAATCATAGCTCTTCTTTGCCCTCTTAGTTGTTTGTTTGTTTGTTTTTTATCTTTATTGGAGTATAATTGCTTCACAATACTGTGTTAGTTTCTGTTGTACACCAAAGTGAATCAGCCATATGCATACACATGTCCCCATATCCTCTCCCTCTTGAGCCTCCCTCCCACCCTCCCTATCCCACCCCTCTAGGTCATCGCAAAGCACCGAGCTGATCTCCCTGTGCTACGCTGCTGTTTCCCACTAGCTAACTATTTTACATTAGGTAGTGTATATATGTCGATGCTACTCTCATTTCACCACAGCTTCTCCCTCCCACCCCGTGTCCTCAAGTCCATTTTCTATGTCTACCTCTTTATTCCTGCCCTGCAACTGGGTTCATCAGTACCATTTTTTTTTTTTTTTAGATTCCATACATATGTGTTAGCACATGGTATTTGTTTTTCTCTTTCTGACTTACTTCACTCTGTATGACGGTCTCTAGGTCCATCCACCTCACTACAAATAACTCAATTTCGTTTCTTTTTATGGCTGAGTAATGGTCCATTGTATACATGTGCCACATCCTCTCCATCCATTCATCTGTCGATGGACACAAAGGCTGCTTCCACGTCCTGGATATTGCAAATAGAGCTGCAGTGAACACTGTGGTACATGACTCTTTCCAAACTATGGTTTTCTCAGGGTATATGCCCAATAGTGGGATTGCTGGGTCATATGGTAGTTCTGTTTTAGGTTTTTTAAGGAACCTCCATACTGTTTTCCATAGTGGTTGTAACAATTTACATTCCCACCAACAGTGCAAGAGGGTTCCCTTTTCACCACAACCCTTCCAGCATTTATTGTTTCTAGATATTTTGATGATGGCCATTCTGACATTATGAGGTGATACCTCATTGTGCTTTTAATTTGCATTTCTCTAATAATTAATGATGTTGAGCATCTTTTCATGTGCCTCTTGGCCATCTGTATGTCTTCCTTGGTGAGTCTAGTTAGGTCTTCCGTCCATCTTTTAATTGGAATCTTTGTTTTTTTGACATTGAGCTCCATGAGCTGTTTGTATATTTTGTAGATTAATCCTTGGTCTGTTGTTTCATTTGCAACTATTTTCTCCCATTCTGAGGGTTGTCTTTTTGTCTTACTTATGGTTTCCTTTGTTGTGCAAAAGATTTTAAGTTCAATTAAGTCCCATTTGTTTATTTCTGTTTTTATTTCTGTTACTCTAGGAGGTGGGTCAAAAAAGATCTTGTTGTGGTTTATGTCAAAGTGTGTTTTTCCTATGTTTTCCTCTAAGAGTTTTATAGTGTCTGGTCTTAAATTTAGGTCTTTAATCCATTATGAGTTTATTTTTGTGTATGGTGTTATGTAGTGTTCTAATATCATTCTTTACGTGTAGCTGTCCAGTTTTCCCAGCACCACTTATTGAAGTGGCTGTCTTTTCTCCATTGTATGTTCTTGCCTCTTTCTCGTAAATTAGGTGACCATATGTGCGTGGGTTTATCTCTGGGCATTCTATCCTGGACCATTGATCTATATTTCTGTTTTTGTTCCAGTACCATACTGTCTTGACTACTGTAGCTTTGTGGTATTGTTTAAAGTCAGGGAGCCTGATTCCTCCAACTCTGTTTTTCTTTCTCAAGATTGCTTTGGCTCTTCGGGGTCTTTTGTGTTTCCATATGAATTGTAAAATTTTTTGTTCTAATTCTGTGAAGAATGCCATTGGTAGTTTGATAGGGATTGCACTGAACCTGTAGATTGCTTTGGGTAGTATAGTCATTTTCAGAATATTGATTCTTCCAATCCAAGAGCATAGTATATTTCTCCATCTGTTTATGTCATCTTTGATTTCTTTCATCAGTGTTTTATAGTTTTCTGAGTACAGGTCTTTTGCCTCCTTAGGTAGGTTTATTCCTAGGTATTTTATTCTTTGTGCTGTGATGGTAAATGGGATTGTTTCCTTAATTTCTTGTTCTGATTTTTCATCGTCGGTGTATAGTAATGCAAGAGATTTCTGTGCATTAATTTTGTATCCTGCAGCCTTACCGAATTCATTGGTTAGTTCTAGTAGTTTTGTGGTGGCATCCTTAGGATTTTCTCTGTATCGTATCATGTCACCTGCAAAGAGTGACAGTTTTACTTCTTTTCCAATTTGTATTCCTTTTATTTCTTTTTTTTCTCTGGTTGCCATGGCCAGGAAATCCAAAACTATGTTGAATAAGAGTGGCGAGAGTGGACATCCTTGTCTTGTTCCTGATCTTAGTAGAAATGGCTTCAGTTTTTCACCATTGAGAACGATGTTGGCTGTGGGTTTGTCATATATGGCCTTTACTATGTTGAGGTAGGTTCCCTCACTGCCCATTTTCTGGAGAGTTTTTATCAAATGGGTGTTGAATTTTGTCAAAAGCTTTTTCTTCATCTATTGAGATGATCATATGGTTTTTATTCCTAAATTTGTTAATGTGGTGTATCACATTGATTGATTTGCATATACTGAAGAATCCTTGCATCCCTGGGATAAATCCCACTTGATCATGGTGTATGAACTGTTTAAAGTGTTGTTGGATTCTGTTTGCTAATATTTTGTTGCGGATTTTTGCGTCCATGTTCATCAGTGATATTGGCCTGTAATTTTCTTGTTTTGTGATGTCTTTCTCTGGTTTTGATATCAGGGTGATGGTGGCCTCGTAAAATAAGCTTGGGAGTGTTCCTTCCTCTGCAATTTTGGGGAAGATTTTGAGAAGGATCAGTGTTAGCTCTTCTCTAAATGTTTGATAGAATTCGTCTGTGAAGCCTTCTGGTCCTGGACTTTTGTTTGTTGGAAGATTTTTAATTACAGTTTCAATTTCATTACTTGTGATAGGTATGTATATATTTTCTAATTCTTCCTGGTTCAGTTATGGAAAATTGTACCTTTCCAAGAATCTGTCCATTTCCTCGTGGTTGTGCATGATTTTGGCATATAGTTGTTTGTAGTAGCCTCTTACAATCCTTTGTGTTTCTGCTGTGTCAGTTGTGATTTCTCCTTTTTCCTTTCTAATTTTATTGATTTGCATCCTCTCCCTTTTATTCTTGATGAGTCTGGCTAAGGGTTTATCAATTTTTATCTTCTCAAAGAACAAGCTTTTAGTGTTATTGATCTTTCCTATTGTTTTCTTCGTTTCTATTTCATTTATTTCTTCTCTGATCTTTATGATTTCTTTCCTTCTACTGACTTTGGGTTTTCTTTGTTCTTCTTTCTCTAGTTGTTTTAAGTGTAGAGTTAGATTGTTTACTTGAGATTTTTCTTATTTCTTGAGTTGAGATTAAATTGCTATAAACTTCCCTCATAGAACTGCTTTTGCTGTGTCCCATAGGTTTTGGGTCATCGTATTTTTATTGTCGCTTGTTTCTATATATTTTAAATTTTCTTCTTTGATTTCTTCAGTGATCTCTTGGTTATTTAGTAGTGCACTGTTTAGCCTCCATGTGTTTGTGCTTTTTACAGTTATTTTTTTCCTGTAATTGATTTCCAATCTCATAGCATTGTGGTCAGAAAAGATGCTGGATACGATTTCAATTTCCTTAAATTTTCCAAGGCTTGATTTGTGACCCAAGATGTGATCTATCCTGGAGAATGTTCCATGTGCACTTGAGAAGAAAATGTATTCTGCCACTTTTGGGTGGAATGGTCTATAAATATCAATTAAATCTATGTGGTCTATTGTGTCATTTAAAGCTTGTGTTTCCTTATTTATTTTCTGTTTGGGTGATCTGTCCATTACTGTAAGTGGGATGTTAAAGTGCCCTGCTATTATTGTGTTACTATTGATTTCTCCTTTCATGGTTGTTAGCATTTGCCTTATGTATTGAGGTGCTCCTCAGTGTTTATTGGGTGCATAAACATTTATAATTGTTATATCTTCTTCTTGGATTGATCCTTTGATCATTACGTAGTGTCCCTCCTTATTTCTTGCAACAATCTTTAATTTAAAGTCTACTTTATCTGATATGAGTATTGCTACTCCAGCTTTCTTTTGATTTCCATTTTCATGGAATATCTTTTTCCATCCCTTCACTTTCACTCTATATGTGTCCCTAGATCTGAAGTGGGTCTCTTGTAGGCAGCATATATATGGGTCTTGTTTTCGTATCCATTCAGTCAGTCTGTGTCTTTTGGTTGTAGCATTTAATCCATTTACATTCAAGGTTATTATCGATATGTATGTTCCTATTACCATTTTCTTAATTGTTTTGGGTTTGTTTGTTATTTTGGGGGGGATTTGTTTTTGTGGGTTTTTACTTCTCTTGTGTTTCCCACCTAGAGAAGTTTCTTTAGCATTTGTTGTAAAGTTGGTTTGATGGTGCTGAATTCTCTTAGCTTTTGCTTGTCTGAAAAGCTTTTGACTTCCCCATCCAATCTGAATGCGATCTTTGCTGGCTAGAGTAATCTTGGTTTTAGGTTTTTCTCTTTCATCACTTTAAGTGTATCCTGTCACTCCCTTCTGTCTTGCAGAGTTTCTGCTGAAAAATCAGCTGATAACCTTATGGCGATACCTTTGTATGTTATATTTTGTTTTGCCCTTTCTGCTTTTAATATTTTTTCTTTGAATTTAATTTTTGTTAGTTTCATTAATATGTGTCTTGGTGTGTTTTTCCTAGGGTTTATCCTGAATGGGACTCTCTGTGCTTCCTGGACTTGGGTGACTATTTCATTTCCCACGTTAGGGAAGTTTTTGACTATAATCTCTTCAAATATTTTCTCAGTCCCTTTCTTTTTCTCTTCTTCTTCTGGGACCCCTACATTCAAATGTTGGTGCGTTTAGTGTTGTCCCAGAGGTCTCTGAGATTATCTTCAATTCTTTTCATTCTTTTTTCTTTATTCTGCTCCTCAGCAGTTATTTTCACCATTTTGTCTTCCAGCTTACTTATTCGTTCTTCTGCCTCAGTTATTTTGTTATTGATTCATTCTAGTGTATTTTTCATTTTAGTTATTGTGTTGTTCATCTCTATTTGTGCTTTAGTCCTTCTAGATCTTTGTTAAACATTTTTTGTATTTTGTCAATCCGTGCCTCCATTCTATTTCTGAGATTGTGATTCATTTTTTTAAAATTTTATTTAAAAAATTTTTTAACATCTTTATTGGAGTATAATTGCTTTACAGTGGTTAGTTTCTGCTTTATAGCTAAGTGAATCGGCTATACATATACATATATCTCCATATCTCCTTTCTCTTGCATCTCCCTCCCACCCACCCTATCCCACCCCTCTAGGTGGTCACAGAGCACTGAGCTGATCTCCCTGAGCTATGCAGCTGCTTCCCGCTAGCTATCTCTTTTACATTTGGTAGTATATATAAGTCCATGCAACTCTCTCACTTCATCCCAGCTTACCCTTCCCCCTCTGTGTCTCCTCACGTCTATTCTCTGTGTCCCCCTCTGTGTCTCCTCAAGTCTGTTCTCTGTGTCTGCATCTTTATTCCTGTCCTACCCCTAAGTTCTTCAGAACCATTTTTTTGTTTCGTTTTTATATTACATATATATGTGTAAGCATATGGTATTTTTTTTTCTCTTTCCGACCCACTCAACTCCGTATGACGGTCTCTAGGTCCATCCACCTCACTACAAATAACTCAATTTCGTTTCTTTTTATGGCTGAGTAATGGTCCATTGTATACATATGCCACATCCTCTCCATCCATTTATCTGTCAGTGGACACCCAGGCCGCTTCCATGTCCTGGATATTGCAAATAGAGCTTCAGTGAACATGGTGGTACATGACTCTTTCCGAACTATAGTTTTCTCAGGGTATATGACCAGTAGTGGGATTGCTGGGTCTTATGGTAGTTCTACTTTTAGATTATTAAGGAACCTCCATACTGATCTCCATAGTGGCTGTATCAATTTACATTCCCACCAACAGTGCAAGAGAGTTCCCTTTTCTCTACACCCTTTCCAGCAATTATTCTTTCTAGATTTTTTGATGATGGCCATTCTGACTGGTGTGAGGTGATACCTCATTGTAGTTTTGATTTGCATTTCTTTAATGATTAGTGATGTTGAGCAGTCTTTCATGTGTTTGTTGGCAATCTGTATATCTTCTTTGGAGAAATGTCTGTTTAGGTCTCTTGCCCATATTTGGGTTGAGTTGTTTGCTTTTTTGATATTGAGCTGCATGAGCTGCTTGTAAATTTGGAGATTAGCTCTTTGTCAGTTGCTTCATTTGCAAATATTTTCTCCCATTCTGAGGGTTGTCTTTTCATCTTGTTTATGGTTTCCTTTGCTGTGCAAAAGCTTTTAAGTTTCATTAGGTCTCATTTGTTTTTTTTTTTGTTTGTTTGTTTTTTGTGGTACACGGGCCTCTCACTGTTGTGGCCTCTCCCGTTGCGGAGCACACGCTCCGGACACGCAGGCTTAGCGGCCATGGCTCACGGGCCCAGCCTCTCCGCAGCATGTGGGATCTTCCTGGACCAGGGCACGAACCCGTGTCCCCTGCATCAGCAGGCGGACTCTCAACCACTGCGCCACCAGGGAAGCCCAGGTCTCATTTGTTTTTGTTTTTAGTTCCATTTCTCTTGAAGTGGGTCAAAAAGGATCTTGCTGTGATTTATGTCATAGAGTGTTATGCCTATTTTTTTCTCTAAGAGTTTGATAGTGTCTGGCCTTACATTTAGGTCTTTAATCCATTTTGAGCTTATTTTTGTGTATGGTGTTAGGGAGTGTTCTAATTTCATTCTTTTACAAGTAGCTGTCCAGTTTTCCCAGCACCACTTATTGAAGAGGCTGTCTTTTCTCCATTGTATATTCTTGCCTCCTTTATCAAAAATAAGGTGACCATATGTGCGTTGGTTTATCTCTGGGCTTTCTATCCTGTTCCATTGATCTATATTTCTGGTTTTGTGCCAGTACCATACTGTCTTGATTACTATAGCTTTGTAGTATAGTCTGATGTCTGGGAGCTTGTTTCCTCCAGCTCCGTTTTTCTTTCTCAAGATTGCCTTTGCTGTTCAGGGTCTTTTGTGTTTCCATACAAATTATGAAAGTTTTTGTTCTAGTTCTGTGAAAAATGCCATTGGTGGTTTGATAGGGATTGCATTGAATCTGTAGATTGCTTTGCGTAGTGTAGTCATTTTCACAATGTTGATTCTTGCAATCCAAGAACATGGTATATCTCTCCTTCTGTTTGTATCATCTTTAATTCCTTTCTTCAGTGTCTTATAGTTTTCTGCATACAGATCTTTTGTCTCCTTAGATAGGTTTATTCCTAGGTTTTATTCTTTTTGTTGCAGTGGTAAATGGGAGTGTTTCCTTAATTTCTCTTTCAGATATTTCATCATTAGTGTATAGGAATGCCAGAGATTTCTGTGCATTAATTTTGTATCCTGCTACTTTACCAAATTCATTGATTAACTCTAGTAGTTTTCTGGTAGCATCTTTAGCATTCCCTATGTATAGTATCATGTCATTTGCAAACAGTGACGGCTTTACTTCTTCTTTTCCAATTTGGTTTCCTTTTATTTGTTTTTCTTCTCTGATGGCTGTGGCTAAAACTTCCAAAACTATGTTGAACAATAGTGTTGAGAGTGGACAACCTTGTGTGTGATTCATCTTTACTGTTTTTTCTCTGAATTGTTTTTCAGGTAGATTGCCTATTTCCTCTTCATTTATTTGGTCTTATAGGTTTTTACCTTGCTCCTTCATCTGTCACATATTTTTTGGCCATCTCTTTTTTTTTTGAGTGGCATTGTGTTTCTGTCTTACTGGTTGTTTGGCCTGAGGTTTCCAACACTGGAGTTTGCACACTTTTGGGTAGAGCTGGGTTTGGTGCTGAGATGAGGACCTCAGTGAGACCTCACTGTGATGAATATTCCCTGGGGTCTGAGGTTTTCTGTTAGTCCAGTGGTTTGGACTCAGAGCACCCACCACAGGAGCTTGGGCCCGACCCCTGACTCATGAACCAAGATCCCACAAGCCACGTGGTGTGGCAAAAAAAAAAAAAAAAAGAGAGAGAGAGAACAATAACCAAGTTAAAAAAAAATTAGACTAGGAAACTAACAGATGTATTAGAAAGTATATAAAAATAAAAATATAGATGAATCAACAACCAGAAGGTACAACAGTACCACTATAGTAAAAAAGAGGAGGAGGGAAGAGATAAAAAAAGGGGCAGGTGGGGAAGGCCTTGGCTCTGGAGGGTGGGACCTAAGCAAGGGCAAGTTTTGGGCAGTGGGCAGGGCCTATGCTTAGGACCCACAGGGCTGGAAAAGGCCCTTTGGGCTGTGGGAGGTGGGGCATAGGCTCAACGGAACAGAAGGGGCCCAGGTATACTCCCCACCCCTGGTCTCAGAGGGCGGGGGAACTCACCTGGGAGCCCAGCAGGATTTCTAGGCTCGAGTGGGTGGGGCAAACGCCCTCCTCTCCTCTCCTGTTCCTCTGGTTTCAGAGGGGCCCTCCTGCCTGCCTCTCCTTTTATCCCCTCGGCCTCCTTCCTATGCCCCCAGGACCAATGCGGCCATGGGGAGTGGAGGCCCTTGGAGGGCAGGGGACCGGCTTGGGAGCTCAGCAGTCTCCCCATGCCCAAGTCAGTGGGGCAAATGCCCTCAGCTCTTCCTCCGCTCCTCCCTGAGGGCCCCTCCCACGTGCCTTTCCTGATCTCCCCAGCCTCAGGGGCGCTGATCCTGTCTGGCCTCCACTTTTCCTCCCCCCTCAGTCCCCCCACGTCCTACCAGTTCACTTGGGGGTTCCTCCCATCTCCTTGGGCGTTAGGGTCCTCCACCAGCAGCCGGCAGGGAACCTAATTATGGGGAGACGTTAACTTGGCGTCTTCCCACACTGCCATCTTGACTCCACCCTGCCCTCTTAGTTTTAAATATTACTATGTGCTTGTTATGTGTTATGTACAGAGCTAGGTGCTGGGATAGTGAACAAGCTAGGCAGATAGTCTTTGCTTTTTATGGAGCTTACATCCCAGTGGGGCACAGAGAATTTAAAGAGGCAATTATAGTACAATATAGTAAGCGCTATAATAGGATAAGTACAAGGAGTACATAGGGCAGGGACTTAACTCACATTGGGGATGTCATGATGACTTATCACAGGAAATAATAGACTGAGATCAAAAAGCTGAGCTGGATTTAGTCAGGGGAAGGGGTAGAGAAGAAAAATGCTTTAGGCACGAGGGAACAACAGGTTCAAAGGTGTTTATAGGTGGAAAAGAATGCAATATATTGGAGGAACAAAAGTTGTATGGCAACAAAAGTTGGGTGGTAGAGAGGAAAGGGGCATAGGAAAGAATTATGCTAGATCTGTAGGCAAGGATGTGCTTCTTACTCAAGGATTTGTAGACTGGATCCTAAAAGCATTTGGGTGCCATTTTAGGATTTTTAAGCAAAGTAGTGACATAACCACATTTGCATTTTATTTATTCAACAATGTACTGGATATCTAGTATGTGCCAGGCCTTATGCTAGACACTGGAAATACAATCACTGGTGAATAAGGAAGACACTGCTCCTGACTAACCGCCAGGCAAATTGGCAAATAGGTTGAAAATAGTGTGGAAGCAGGGGAGATTGCTTATGAATCTGTCAGATGAATGCAGGCGAGAAATGTTGGTTGCCTAAAACTGTCAGTGGGGTAGAGAAGATGAGTGGCATTTATGGGGATTTAGGGAGACAGGAAGAGGGAGGAGTCAAGAGTGATATGGAGGTTTCTGCATTGTTCCTATCTACTGACCCTCATCTCTTTGTATTACTAAATGTAAAGTACGTGAGGACAGAGATTTGATTTTATTTTGTTTTATTCTTTTGTATTCTATTCTACTTCATTTTATTTATTGTTTTGGCTGCGAGATGTGGCAAATGAGATCTTCCCTGACGAGGGATCGAACCCATGTCCCCTCACTGTACCTCCAGGGAAGTCCCAAGGACAGAGATTTTAACATGTTTTGTTCCCTGCTGTATCTCTATTACCTTGAACTTAGTAAGTTCTCATTAAATATTTACAATTGAATAAATATCTAACTTTATTTTGGTTTAATATGAATGATTTGGGGTTGTCACTTCTTACCTTTTTTTATGGATAAATTTCTTTGAGCATTAAATAACCCTTAAGTTCATCAGTAAGTGCTCTCAAGTTTCAATCCTAAATTTCTAAGTTTTATTAAGTTTAGAAATAATTACCATTAAAATGGAAGAATTTTTAAGAGTTATATTTAATTACACATCACGTCTCTTTACAAATGATGTAGTGAGTGGTATAAAATATATAGCTTTTAAACTATCTTGCATATAAGAAGAAATACTGAGATATCTAGAGATTATCAATTTTTTTTCACTTGTGAGTGGGAAAAGGTGATTTGTTTAGGTACATGGAATGCAGATTTTAGTAGAAAAAAACAATTAGCCAGAAATAATCAGTTAGTGAAACTGTCTGGTGTCCTCCTTTGGATGTCCCCCTTTGGATGAGGAATTTCTTGAGAATTCAGTGTATGGTTCTTGATTGTTAGAACGTGGTTGCTTTGCTGTAGGTACAAGTTATATGATTAATTTCAATGGGAGCTATATGTTGTGAAAGAGATTGAAAACTCTAAGTAAATGTTAAATTGTTGTGTTCTCCTATTGCCTTCTCTATGATTTTATATCACTCTGTGCCTCAGTCATTACATTTCAACCATCCTGGCTTTTTTTGATTTTTAAACATTCCATATTTTCCCACCTCAGAGTCTTGTGCTTGCTGTCCTTTTACTTAGAATGTTCTTCCCCCAGATCTTTGAATGGTTGGCTCCTTTTCACTCATGTCTTGGTTCAAATATTAGCTTTTCTAGACACCTTCCCTGCCCTTGCAAATCACTTTTGACTCTATCCTGCTCTCATTTTCTCATGGCACTTATTACTGTTTTTTTATTCTATTGATTTATTTATTTGTTTGTTTTTATAAATATTGACTCTTTCTTCACTAGAATATTAGGTACATAAGAACAGGAGATAACTGTCTTAATCCTACCATATACTTAGTACTTAGAATGGCTCAAATATTTGTTGAATAAATAAATCTGTTTTCTTAATAAAAAACAATACATTTTGAATATAAAATGTAATGTTACATAGAAAACATAATTTTCAAGACATTAAAATTTTATTAAATTTGTGAATTAATGTAGTATGTAATATATTAATACTAAAACATGGCTATTACAAAAGATAGTATTTTTACTATCATTTCAATCCTATGGAAAAGGAAATTGGGAGAAATGAGAAAAGTTGATATACTAGTAAGTTAATGGACTTTTTTAGACTTCAGAATTTAAAAAAATTTCTCTAAGTGCTATAGTACTTACATACTAAAATTAACAGTTGTGAAAATTTTCACGTGAGCACTTACAGAGCTAAATAATTTTTAAATTTACCTAAATTTATGAATTCACTTTAACTTTTAACAAGTCATTAAATCGTTAATTTACAACTACTATGCTAGTAGGATAAGAATTAAAGTTTTATTAGGTTGTTATACCTTGTGTAAGCACATAGAACTGCTAACAAATATCTATTTCATTTCTATCATGGACTACAGAGGTAAGTAATTTCTAACCAGGCGAACTGATTAATTATTAAGAGTAATGTATATACTTTTCAATTCTTAGCATAAGGAAAAATTGTATCAAATACATAACTCAGACTTCTTTGCCCCCTATATATGCTTTTGTGGTGCTTTTGTAGTTTTTCTTGCTTGCTTTTGGTTTGTAAACCTTTTGAGGGCAGGGGCCTGTTTACCTGTATATAACCAGTACATGGCAGTGGGCTCTCAGGTCTGTGGTTGTTGAGTGAATAAATAAAAACATGCATTCTTTGTTTATTTTTTTTAAAAAAAGAGTAATGTATAATAGCTTCCTCTTTTTGTCCCCAGGTTTCCTTTACCCAGTCATCCTGCTGCACCTCCTGAACATCTTAAAGAACCTTTGGTATACATGAGGAAAGCACAGGTTGGCTACTGTTCATTTTAATTTTATTTTTCCATACCAAGTTATATAATGCAGAGTGAGAGATCCTTATTAATATTATGACTGTATTTATTATATGAAAGACTGGGTAAAGACCATTAAAGTGAGGTGAATACTATTTGCATACTTTTTATTTTCAGTAACCAAGGATTGCACTTACTTAACTATAGTAATCTTGAAAATATTGAGTAGAAGAAAAAAAAATCATGTACTATACTGGCCTAAAATTTAAAATATCATAAAAGTAAATATTATGAAACAATTTGTTCCTAATGTTGTGTGATATTAAAGGAATGAAATGGGAATGAACTGACTCACTCTTCCCTTAAAATTTTAGCTTTTGACACCAGTGTTACTGATACTATATTTGAAACATTTGTTTTCACAGCAGGTTATACATACTAATTGTATTCTGTTACAGCACCTAAATGAACCTTGTATCTAAAATGCACTGAAAACGACTAAGTCACTTTAAAAGCGTAAAATAAAATAACTTTAACAGAAAAACTGTAAAAAGCTGTTAAAGTAGAAACTTAACAAGTTCTGTCACATGCCCCTAATTCTTTTAGCTGGCCTTTGCTTTGGCCCTGTGTGGTCTACCTGCCTGTGAGGTGGCACTATTCATGAGCCTTCCTCACAGTGCTGGGGACTCTCTAACTAACACTGCTGAGGCATTTAATGGACCTCATAAGTCAACCTTTTTTCTCTACCATAGTCTCAGAAATTATTATGAAAATTTTCAGATACACCCCAAAGAACTCCAGTGAACCCGTCACCCAGCTTCAACAGTTATAGTTCTGCTGCTCCTGAGAAGTGTTCTGCTTGCTTTGAGTTACCATGCTCCACAGTGGTAGATGTTAGGCAGGTTTTTCTTTTTCTGCTTTTATATTCATTTTAAAAACCCTCAAAATTAGAGGGTGAAAGGAAGCAATATAAACAAAAAACATGGAGATATTTGAGGAAATATGTAATATGTTTCTATCTCTAGGTGGTACTTTAGGGCTAGCAATCAGACAGTATTTATTATTGATGTGTCATAAATCATAATCATCACGTGATACACGTACGAAACAATTGGTCTTTTGTTGTAAAGATATAAACTCAAGAAAATAAAACTAAATGCTTAGGTCTAAGTATTTTTTGGCAAATTTTGAAAATTTCTGAAAGTTTTAGAGAAAGTATCAGTTTTAGCATAAGTATAAAAAACAAAGCACAAAAGTTGGTTTCCTATTAAGACTGAAGAGATACAGAGATAAATAACTGGTCTGTTCTTAAAGCCTACTGCTAGTTGCTGAGACTATATATGAATGGTAAATATATGTATTGTGTATATACACACAAGGAGTATGGTACTCCTTTCTTTCCTCTCCAGGCTTACCTGCTAGATCCAGAGTTGGCACGCTACAGTGAGTGCATGGGCCAGATCTGCCCTGCCACCTGTTTTTGTATGAGTAGCAAGCTAGGAATTTTATTATTTTTTAAAACATTTTCAACTGGTTGAAAAATCAATAGAAGAATAATATTTTGTGACCCATGAAACTTATAGGAATTCATAAAATATGTTTTATTGGAAAATAGTCATGCTCCTTTATTTACATATTGGCTATGTCTGCTTTTGCACTACTATGTCAGAGTTAAATAGTTGCTTTAGAGATGTTATGACCTGGAAAGCTTAAATTTTTTACTATCTGTCTTTTTATAGAAAGTTTGCAGATTCCTGCACTAAATTAGTCCCTTTAAGAGCAGGGACTGTGCTTTTAATCCTCAGCATCTAAGCATAGTGCCTAGCCCACAGAACACTCTCAGTAAATGTTTGAGGAAATACAGTTGACTCTTGAACAACGTGGGTTTGAGCTGCATGAATCCACTTATATGTGGATTTTTTTCAATGCTAAATATTGCAGTACTACACTAACCTGGGCTGGTTGAATTTGCAGATTTAGAACCACAGGAATGGAGGGCCAGATGTTAAGTTATACTCAAATTTTCCACTGTGTGGAGTGTTGGCATCCCTAACATCCAAGATGTTCAAGGGTCAACTGTAATTGATTCTTTTTTGTTTCTCTGTTTGTTTGAAATTCAAGAATTGTTTATTATTTATCAAAATAAGGGAAGTGACATTTTTACAGTCTTCCTATGTGGGTCTCTAAATCTGCAAGACTGAAGATTTTTTTTGTTGCAGTAATTTTTTTTAATATCTTTATTGGAGTATAGTTGCTTTACAATGGTGTGTTAGTTTCTGCTTTATAACAAAGTGAATCAGCTATACATATATATATATCCCCATACCTCCTCCCTCTTGCGTCTCCCTCCCACCCTCCCTATCCCACCCCTCTGGGTGGTCACAAAGCACTGAGCTAATCTCCCTGTGCTATGTGGCTGCTTCCCACTAGCTATCTGTTTTACATTTGGTAGTGTATATGTGTCAGTGCTACTCTTTCTCTTTGTCCCAGCTTACCCTTCCCTCTCCCCATGTCCTCAGGTCCACTCTCTATGTCTACCTCTTTATTCCTGTCCTGCCCCTAGGTCATCAGAACCTTTTTTTTTTTTTTTAGATTCCATATATATGTGTTAGCATACGGTATTTGTTTTTCTCTTTCTGACTTAACTTCACTCTGTATGACAGACTCTAGGTCCATCCACCTCACTACAAAAAACTCAATTTCATTTCTTTTTATGGCTGAGTAATATTCCATTGTATACATGTGCCAAATCCTCTCAATCCATTCATCTGTTGATGGACACAACGGCTGCTTCCATGTCCTGGCTATTGCAAATAGAGCTGCAGTGAACATTGTGGTACATGACTCTTTCCGAACTATGGTTTTCTCAGGGTATATGCCCAGTAGTGGGATTGCTGGGTCATATGGTAGTTCTGTTTTTAGTTTTTTAAGGAACCTCCATACTGTTCTCCATAGTGGCTGTATCAATTTACATTCCCATCAACAGTGCAAGAGGGTTCCCTTTTCTCCACACCCTCTCCAGCATTTATTGTTTGTAGATATTTTGATGATGACCATTCTGACCATTATGAGGTGATACCTCATTGTGCTTTTGATTTGCATTTCTCTAATTATTAGTGATGTTGAGCAGTCTTTCATGTGTTTGTTGACAATCTGTATATCTTCTTTGTAGAAATGTCCATTTAGGTCTTCTCCTCATTTTTGGACTGGGTTGTTTGTTTTTTTGATATTAAGCTGCATGAGATGCTTGTATATTGTGGAAATTAATCCTTTGTCAGTTGCTTCGTTTGCAAATATTTTCTTCCACTCTGAGGGTTGTGTTTTCATCTTGTTTATGGTTTCCTTTGCTGTACAAGAGCTTTTAAGTTTCATTAGGTCCCATTTGTTTATTTTTGTTTTTATTTCCATTTCTTTAGGAGGTGGGTCAAAAAGGATCTTGCTGTGATTTATGTCATAGAGTGTTATGCCTATGTTTTCCTCTAAGAGTTATATAGTGTCTGGCCTTACATTTAGGTCTTTAATCCATTTTGCATTTATTTTTGTATACGGTGATAGGGAGTGTTCTAATTTCATTCTTTTACATGTTGTTGTCCAGTTTTCCCAGCATCACTTATTAAAGACACTGTCTTTTCTCCATTGTATGGTCTCGCCTCCTGTATCAAAGATAGGGTGACCATATGTGCGTGGGTTTATCTCTGGGCTTCCTATCCTGTTCCATTGATCTATATTTCTGTTTTTGTGCCAGTACCATGCTCTCTTGATTACTATAGCTTTGTAGTATAGTCCAATGTCAGGGAGCCTGATTCTTCCAGCTCTGTTTTTCACTCTCAAGATTGCTTTGGCTATTCGGGGTCTTTGTGTTTCCATACAAATTGTGAAATTTTTTGTTCTAGTTCTGTGAAAAATGCCATTGGTGGTTTGACAGGGATTTCATTGAATCTGTAGATTGCTTTGGGTAGTATAGTCATTTTCACAATGTTGATTCTTCCAATCCAAGAACATGGTATATCTCTCCATCCGTTTGTATCATTTTTAATTTCTTTCATCAGTGTCTTATAGTTTTCTGCATACAGGTCTTTTGTCTCCTTTGGTAGGTCTATTCCTAGGTATTTTATTTTTTTTGTTGCAGTGGTAAATGGGAGTGTTTCCATAATTTCTCTTTCAGATTGTTCACCATTAGTGTATAGGAATGCAAGAGATTTCTGTGCATTAATTTTGTATCCTGCTACTTTACCACGTTCATTGAGTAGCTCTGATAGTTTTCTGGTAACATCTTTAGGATTCTCTATATAGTATGTCATCTGCAAACAGTGACGGCTTTACTTCTTCTTTTCTGATTTGGATTCCTTTTATTTCTTTTTCTTCTCTGATGGTTGTGGCTAAAACTTCCAAAACTATGTTGAATAAAGGTGGTGAGAGTGGGCAACTTTGTCTTGTTCCTGATCTTAGAGGAAATAGTTTCAGTTTTTCACCATTGAGAATGATGTTGGCTGTGGGTTTGTCATTTATGGCCTTTATTATTTTGAGCTAGGTTCCCTCTATTCCTACTTTCTGGAGAGTTTTTATCATAAATGGGTGTTGAATTTGTCGAAAGCTTTTTCTGCATCTATTGAGATTATCATATGTTTCTTATCCTTCAATTTGTTAATATGATGTATCACATTGATTGATTTGAATATATTGAAGAATCCTTGCATTCCTGGGATAAACCCCACTTCGTCATGGTGTATGATCCTTTTAATGTGCTGTTGGATTTTGTTTCCTAGTTTTTTGTTGAGGTTTTTTGCATCTATGTTCATCAGTGATATTGGCCTGTAGTTTTCTTTTTTTGTGACATCTTTATCTGGTTTTGGTATCAGGGTGATTGTGGCCTTGTAGAATGAGTTTGGGAGTGTTCTTCCCTCTGCTATATTTTGGAAGACTTTGAAAAGGATAGGTGTTAGCTCTTCTCTAAATGTATAATAGAATTCGCCTGTGAAGCCATCTAGTCCTTGGCTTTTGTTCTTGGAAGATTTTTAATCACAGTTTCAATTTCAGTGCTTGTGATTGGTCTGTTTATATTTTCTAATTTTTCCTGGTACAGTCTTGGAAAATTGTACCTTTCCAAGAATTTGTCCATTTCCTTGTGGTTGTCCATTTTATTGGCATATGGTTGCTTGTAGTAATCTCTCATGATCCTTTGTATTTCTGCAGTGTCAGTTGTTACTTCTCCTTTTTCATTTCTAATTCTATTGATTTGAGTCTTCTCCCTTTTTTTCTTGATGAGTCTGGTTAATGGTTTATCATTTTGTTTATCTTCTCAGAGAACCAACTTTTAGTTTTATTGATCTTTGCTATTGTTTCCTTCATTTCTTTTTCATTTATTTCTGATCTCATCTTTATGATTTCTTTCCTTCTGCTAACTTTGGTGTTTTCTTTCTCTAATTGCTTTAGGTGTACGTTTAGGTTGTTGATATGAGATGTTTCTTCTTTCCTGAGGTAGGATTGTATTGCTATAAACCTCCTTCTTAGAACTGCTTTTGCTGCATCCCACTGGTTTTGGGTCGTCATGTTTTCACTGTCCTTTCTAGGTATTTTTTTATTTCCTCTTTGATTTCTTCAGTGATCTCTTGGTTATTTAGTAGCATATTGTTTAGCCTCCACGTGTTTGTATTTTTTACTGTCTTTTTTCCTGTAAGTGATATCTAATCTCATAGAGTTGTGGTCGGAAAAGATACTTGATACGATTTCAATTTTCTTAAATTTACCAAGGCTTGATTTGTGACCCAAGATATGATATATCCTGGGGAATGTTCCGTGAGCACTTGAGAAGAATGTGTATTCTGTTGTTTTTGGGTGGAGTGTCCTATAAATATCAGTTTAGTCCATCTTGTTTAATGTGTCATGTAAAGCTTGTGTTTCCTTATTTATTTTCATTTTGGATGATCTGTCCATTGGTGAAAGTGAGGTGTGAAAGTCTCTTACTATGATTTAGTTACTGTTGATTTCCCCTTTTATGGCTGTTAGCATTTGCCTTATGTACTGAGGTGCTCCTGTGTTGGGTGCATAAATATTTACAATTGTTATGTCTTCTTGGATTGATCCCTTCATCATTATGTAGTGTCCTTCTTGGTCTCTTGTCATAGTCTTTATTTTAAAGTCTGTTTTGTCTGATATGAGAATTGCTACTCCAGCTTTCTTTTGATTTCCTTTTGTGTGGAATATCTTTTCCATCCCCTCACTTTCAATCTGTATGTGTCCCTAGGTCTGAAGTGGGTCTCTTGTAGACAGCATATATACGGGTCATGTTTTTGTATCCATTCAGCCAGCCTATGTCTTTTGGTTGGAGCATTTAATCCATTTACATTTAAGGTATTATCGATATATATGTTCCTATTACCATTCTCTCAATTGTTTTGCGTTTGTTTTTGTAGGTCATTTCCTTCTCTTGTGTTTCCTGCCCAGCGAAGTTCCTTTAGGATTTGTTGTAATTCTGGTTTGGTAGTGCTGAATTCTCTTTTGCTTGTCTGTAAAGGTTTTAATTTCTCTGTTGAATCTGAATGAGATCCTTGCTGGGTAGAGTAATCTTGGTTGTAGATTTTTCCCTTTCATCACTTTAAATATGTCCTGCCACTCCCTTCTGGCTTGCAGAGTTTCTGCTGAAAAGTTAGCTGTTAACCTTATGGGGATTCCCTTGTATGTTATTTGTTGTTTTTCCCTTGTTGCTTTTAATACTTTTTCTTTGTATTTAATTTTTGATAGTTTGATTAATATGTGTCTTGGCGTGTTTCTCCTTGGATTTATCCTGTATGGGAGTCTATGTGCTTCCTGGACTTTATTGACTAATTCCTTTACTATGGTAGGGAAGTTTTCAACTATAATCTCTTCAAATATTTTCTTAGACCCTTTCTTTTACTCTTCTTCTTCTGGGACCCCTATAATTTGAATGTTGGTGCATTTAATATTGTCCCAGAGGTCTCTGAGACTGTCCTCAATTCTTTTCATTTTTTTTTCTTTATTCTGCTCTGCTTTAGTTAGTTCCACTATTTTATCTTCCAGGTCACTTATCTGTTCTTCTGCCTCAGTTATTCAGCTATTGATTCCTCCTAGAGAATTTTTCATTTCATTTATTGTGGTGTTCGTCATTGTTTGTTTGCTCTTTAGTTCTTCTTGTTCCGTGTTAAACATTTCTTGTATTTTCTCCGTTCGATTTCCAAGATTTTGGATCATCTTTACTATCATTACTCTGAATTCTTTTTCGGGTAGACTGCCTATTTCCTCTTCATGTGTTTGGTCTGCTGGGTTTTTTCCCTGCTTCTTCACCTGCTGCATATTTCTCTGTCTTCTAATTTTGTTTAACATACTGTGTTTGGGGGTCTCCTTTTCTCAGACTGCAGGTTCATAATTCCCATTGTTTTTGGTGTCTGCCCCCAGTGGGTGAGTTTGGTTCAGTGGGTTGTGTAGGCTTCCTGGTGGAGGGGACTGGTGCCTGTGTTCTGGTGAGTGGGGGGTTATCTTGTCTTTCTGGTGGCCCAGACCACATCCAGTGGTGTGTTTTGAGGTGTCTGTGAACTTAGTATGATTTTAGGCAATCTCTCTGCTAATGGTGGGGTTGTGTTCCTGTCTTGCTAGTTGTTTGGCATGGGGCATCCAGCACTGGAACTTGCTGACCGTTGGGTGGAGCTGGGTCTTAGCATTGAGACTGAGATCTCTGGGAGAGCTCTCGCTGATTGATATTACATGGGGCCAGGAGGTCTCCTGTGGTCCAGTGTCCTGAACTTGTCTCTCCCACCTCAGAAGCTCAGGCCTGATATGGCCTGGAGCACCAAGACCCTGTCAGCCACACGGCTCAGAAGGAAAGGGAGAAAAGAAAAGAAAGAAAAATAAATTTAAAATAAATAAATAAATAAAATTATTAAAATAAATAATAATTTTAAAAAAGAGAGTAACCAAACCAATAAACAAATCTACCAATGATAACAAGTGCTAAAAACTAAACTAAGATAAACATAAAAATCAGAAACAAGTCAGTTGCAGACAGCAAAGCCCAAGTCTGCAGTTGCTCCCAAAGTCCTCCGCCTCCATTTTGGGATGTTGTCTATTCAGGCATTCCACAGATTCAGGGTACCTCAAGTTGATTATGGGGATTTAATCTGCTGCTCCTGAAGCTGCATGGAGAAATTTCCCTTTCTCTTCTTTGTTCGCACAACTCCTGGGGTTCAGCTTTGGTTTTGGCCCCATGTCTGTGTGTGGGTCACCCTCAGGCATCTGTTCCTGCCCAGACAGGAATGGGTTAAAACAGCGGCTGATTAGCGGGCTCTTGCTCATTCAGGCCTTTTGGGAAGTCTGAGGTCTTCTGCCAATGTTCAGTAAGTGTTCTGTAGGCATTGTTCCACATGTAGATGTTTTTTTGATATATTTGTGGGGAGGAAGGTAATCTCCACATCTTACTCCTCTGCCATCTTGAAGGTCCCTCACTACTAAATTTTATAACTACCAACTTTCAATCTGTCTTTCTCCTTATGTACCTTCAATTCTGAGGGGAAGAGGCTCCTTATACTGCATCAGCATTTTCCAGAGTGTTTTATACTGAATCCTAGCCCTGAGAGATGCTCCATAAAAGGGGGTTCCAGGGACAAATAAGTTTGGAGATGGAAGTACACATTGTTTTCCTCTTGGTGAATCACAATTTATTATTTTTAGTGGACTTGATTTTTTACAAGGGTTTTAGATTTACAGAAAAATTGAGAAGACGGTACAGAGAGTTCCCATGGAACCCGTACCTAGTTTCCCTATTAACATCTCACATTACTATGGTACATTTGTTACACTTAGTGAACTAATATTAATACAGTATTAATAACTAAAGTTATACTTTATTCAGATTTCCTTAGTTTTAACCTCATATCCTTTTTCTGTTTTAGGATTCCATCCAGGATACCACATTACATTTGGTTGTCACGTCTCCTTAGGCTCCTCTTGGCTATGCCAGTTTCTCAGACTTTCCTTGTTTTTGATGACCTTGACAGTTTTGAGAAGTACTGGTCAGGTATTTTGTAGAATATCCCTCTCTTGGAATTTGTCTGATGTTTTTCTCATTATTAGACTAGGGTTGTGGGTTTTTTGGAGGAAGATCACAGATATAAAATGCCATTTATAGTCATTAGATTATATCATGGTATATACAATCAGTATGATGTATCACTGTTGATGTTGACCTTGATTGCCTGATTGAGGTATTATTTGTGAGGTTTTTCCACTGTAAAGCTACTCTTCACCCCCCCACTTTGTATGTATACTGTACCGTCTGGAAGGAAGTCATGGTCCACCCTTGAGAAGTTATGTTCCACCTCCCTGAGGGGGGGAGTATCTACAGAAATTATTTGGAATTCTTCTTCATAGAAGAGTTGTCTCCTCTCCCCCATTTATTTATATATTCAATCATTTATTTTTATCAGTAGGGACTCATGGATATTTATTTTATACTTTTTTTAAATCTAATTCTCCTTAATTTTGTTGCTTACAATTTCTTTGGGCATGTTAACAGCTCAGAGAGTTTCTGCAATAAAGAAACTGTTTAATTTTTATTTAATCTAGTGTTGTTCAAACTTATGTAATCTATTTCCATGTAAAATACTTCGGGAACTATTTTGCTACACCTTTCACAGGAAGCAATATTTGAAGAAACTTATATGCAGTGTGATAAATATAAGTGCATAAGTTTTCTTGTGAAATAATAGTAGTAAGCACATAGAGCTCTAATTACGTGCCAGGTACCATTCTAGTACTTTACAAGTATTCACTCATTTAATATTTATGCTGACTCTATGAAATGGGTCACTCTTACGGTCTTAGATGGGGCCAACTTTACCAAACTACTCAGTGGAAGACCTGGAATTTGAATCTTGGACAGCCGCTCCAGAATCTACACTACCTGACGATATTTAGCCTATTTCTGTATCCAGTCCAGAAATGCTCAGACAAACTCAAGACGTGCTGTGTGGTTGAATTTATCCTATTCACTGTCAATCGAGTAACCTTAGCAAAAATGAGAATTTTGCTAGTTTTATATTACTTCAATTCACATCCCCTTCCTAATTGGCCTTTCTGCCTTCTGTATTGTCACTCCATTTCTTAAAACCTCTAAGACTTTTAGGATAGAGCTCCAATTCCTTACTTTTGCTTAAAAGGCTTAAAGTGATCTTGCCCCTTTTTACTGTTCAGGTCTCATCTTTTGCCTCCTCACATTGTCCTTCCCCCTACTGCCACTCCCATGCCCACTTCCACACACGTATGTTCTCTCTCTCTAGTCATCCTTGATCTCCTCAGTTGTTCCCCAGCAGGAGAACCTGTGCTCATGCTGTTGCTTCTACCCAAAACTGCCTACCCTCAAATCCCACATATTTTTGGCTAACTTCTGCATATTCTTCAGGTCCTGTGTTAGATGATAGTTTCTTTAGGAAGGACTTCTGACCCCTAGTTCTCAGATACTCAGATATTTATCCTGTTTCTCCAATCTTCCACATGGGAGGCACCCTATACTTCCCACCACAATACTTGGGTTGTCTGTATCATCACTAGATTCTGTAGAGCAGGGCCAGTGTCTCTCTTTTCACAATTATATCTGCAACATCTGGCATAGTGCCTAGCCCATGGTAGACGCTCAATAGATATTTTTTTTAAAATAATGAATGAATTGAATAATCAAAAACTGCAAAGTATTCCCTTTTAGAAAATATTCTTACCCTTATCCCTAGTAATTTCATTTCTCAGACCCTAAAGGAAAGAATCAGAGAAACACAGAAATTCATGTTCATGATAATAGTAAAAAATTTTAAGGCATCTAAACGAACAGCAATAGGGCCTGCTTAAATATAACATGGAAACTCCAAAAGACAATGTTATACAGGCATCAGAAATGACATTTTTGAAGAAATATAATGACATGGGAAATTGCATATGATATAATCTTAAATGGAAAAGCAAAGTATAAAAACAAAATAATTCTGCTTTAATTAAATGTATATATATATGCGTGTGTATATTCATACACACATATACATCTCAATTGTACACATTCATGCATAGAAAAAAATGAAGAGAATAAAATGGTAACAGTGGTTATTTTGGCTGATTGAAATCTATGAGTGCTTATTTATTATTTTATTCTTTACATATTATTGTTTTTCCAACTATCTTGAATAAATGTGTTACTTTTATAATCGGAGAAAATAAATATATATTTATTATGTATTTTTAAATGACTTCTTATTTATTTTCATTACTATGAAAAAGTAACAAGGTGATAGTTACTACCCATTTAAAGATTTCAATACAGTTGCAGTTCTTTTGTGAATCTTTTGCCTCTCATGGCTTAGAAACTACTGTATTTATAAAACTCTTGAAATACTTTGAGTTAATACCATAGATTCCAATTATTAGGGAAACTGATTAGAATGCAACAATAATTTCATTTAGAGAGGATATGGGTTTAGGTAAAAGGTAATGTCTTCCTATTTAAACATTTAAATGTAAAATGCCATTCATTTTCCTTTTAAACAACATTTTAAAAGATCTTTATTTTATAAGTCTTTGGGGTAGAAACTATTACTTTCTTCTTATTTTGTATTAACGCACTGTCATTTTTCAATAACTTATTTGCTACTTCTACTTTTTTTTGGTGCTAGGTACACACTGAAATTTTTACTTAAATAATAACATAGAAATAACTATGATTTTTTTTGAGCATTTAGTTTTGAGACTTAGAGCTTATTTATTCACCTCCAGAAATAGGACCTGAGAAAAATTAAGTATCTGTAAAACTGGAGCTAAAGTGGACCTTCACATTTATCCAGTCCAACCTCTAGAGTTCGTCTCCTTTTGGTGGAGAGCTTCTGGAAACAGGGAATTCACAATTTCACTGACTTAACCCATTTTGATTAAGTCTTCTTACTTGTTGGAAAGTTTCTTGCTTGTGTTAAATGGTTACATGCTCCTTATAACATTTACTCACTGGTCTGAGCTTTGTGCTTTATAGATAGAAAGCATTCAGTACATGTTAGTCAGTGAGACAAAGGAATGAATGAATACCACTTACTCAAGATTAGAGTTCTTGAGGATGACCCAGCTTAAAAGCAGCCGCTTGCTTCATCTTGGATTTCCCTCATTGTCAGGAAATCCTATTACTATTCCTGATGTCTGAGCAAATGATTTCTCTGACCATCCAAGACTTCTATGAAATGACTTCTGGCCATCTGACTGAAGTTCTTGCAAGGCGTACCTTGGAAAAATCCTGCCAACCTTGCCATAGATATGGAACAGGGAGTAGGGAAGTGGCCAACCACTGGGGTCGCTTTTCTTTCATTATTTTTAGGATTTTCAAGGAAGTGGTATGTGTTCTGTTGTCAACTAGAAGTTTTGATATACCTGGCTTCCTATTGCTTGCTTATTGTTTTATGTTTTCTTTGGTTTGTGACATATAGACTGGTGTAGCCCTTATGAACTTTTTGCAGCTTATATTATTTGTTTCTGTCTTATCCTCCCCACCCTCACTACAGGGATGCTGTTTCATTCATCTTTTAGTGACATGTGTTTAATAGGTGCACAATAAACATTTGTTGAATCTGTGTCTTTTCATTATTTGAAAACTCAGCTGTTACACCTCATTTCCCCCTTTTCTAGCCATAAAAATTTGATTTTTTCTGAATTGAACATCCTTTTCCTCTTTCCTTCTTTCAGTTTTAAGTTGTTCTTCTCTTCTGGATCATTTCCAAGTTTCCTTTTTTTTTTTTTTTGGCTGCATCACATCTTAGTTGCGGCATGCAGGATCTTTCGTTGTTGTGCATGGGCTCTTTGTTGTGGTGCATGGGTTTCTCTCTAGTTGTGGTGCTCAGGCTTCAGAGCATGTGGGCTCTGTAGTTGTGGCACGTGGGCTTCAGAGTGCATGGGCTCTATAGTTTGTGGCACGCAGGCTCTCTCGCTGAGGTGGGCAAGCTCAGTAGATGTGGTGCGCGGGCTTAGTTGCCACATGACATGTGGGATCTTAGTTCCCCAACCAGGGATCAAACCCGCATCTCCTGCATTGTAAGGCAGATTCTTTACCACTGGACAACCGGGGAAGTCCCCATTTCCAAGTTTCTGCTTTAGTTGCAGAGTACAGAAAAAATAATTGAGTAAAACTTTGTGCAGCATTGCTTCAGTTCTTAATATTCTTTTCCATTCTACTCTCAGGTGTTCTTTTAAAAAGTTTCCTCATTTGTAAAATGAGAGTAATGATACATATCTCACAGGATTAATAAAATAACACATGTAAACACATGAAAATCACATAGCTCTGTTTCCTAAATTATTTTCATTCAGAATGCTTTCTTCTAATATCTAATTTCTTTTCTTTGTAACTTTTTTCTTAACTAGTTTCTCTATATATTACATGTAACATTAAATTTAAATTTGGTAAGTTGAAATACTTGGTAAAGTGGAATATCCATTTAGGAGAACTATGATTAATCACTTGAAATTGTACTTTACTGAAAACACCTGGAGAGATGTTTTTGTTAGAATAATTTTTTAAAGGATAAGATAAATATGTTTCAGAATATCTTATCAAGGTATAATTACAGAAAGTATCATTCTATTTTAAACGGTCTTCATGTTTGAGTTTTTAGTAGGTTTTATGTTGTATTAAAATAGTGTATTGCAGTCTTGAAAATATGCACAGTGTATAAGCCACACATTGATGTCTCTTGTAACTTTAATTTTGTTTTTATATCTTAGAGTTATTTTCTTTTTATCAACTCAAGAGCCCTCTTATTAGTGGTTGAAAATGAGAATTTTTGGAATCATAATTCAATAGCTAGAAATTTAGTTTTTTATATAATAGGATAAGTAATACAAATTCAGGGATTGACTTTTTAATCTTATGCAAATTTTAGTTTTATAGTAATGGCTGAATTAAAATTAACAGTTTTTTAAATTAAACTTTCTTATACCTGCTCCCCCAACAATCTGGAGTTGGGGGAGTAAGTGACAGAAGGCTTATTAGAGGAAATTATTTTTAAGCTGAGATCTGAACGTTGAATAAGATTTATCTAGATAAATTGGGGATAAGGATGTTGAGGGTGGAAGGGGGTTATATTGCAATAATTAAAGTTTGGTCATGAATAATGTACCCAAATGTATTTTAAGTCTTGGATCTAAGAGAACTTTTTACAGTTAAAAAAAAAAGAAAAGAAAAGAGAAAGAATTGAAAATAAGCCAGTAAATGGAATTCGTTTTGGGGGTATTTCATGCAATTAAAAAAATTTTATTTATTTATTTGGCTGCATTGGGTCTTTGTTGCTGCGCGTGAGCTTTCTCTAGTTGTGGTGAGCGGGGGCTACTCTTCGTTGTGGTTTGCGGGCTTCTCATTGCAGTGGCTTCTCTTGTTGCGGAGTATGGGCTCCTGGAGCATGGGCTTCAGTAGTTGTGGCTCACGGGCTCTAGAGCGCAGGCTCAGTAGTTGTGGTGCACGGGCTTAGTTGCTCTGCGGCATGTGGGATCTTCCTGGACAGGGATCGAACCTGTGTCCCTTGTACAGGGTGCTCCGGGTCTGCCGGCGGTGGGGGGGATGGCCACTCAGGCCCTGGCAGGGCACCTGCGTTTCAGACTTCTCTGCAGCCAGGGGCCACAGCTGGGGCGGGGCCGGGTTACCTGCCCAGGGTGGGAAGGAGGTGGGGTCACACGGTATGGGCAGTATTTCATGCAGTATATTAAGAGTATTCTTTTATTCTTGAAAACCTATTTCTACATATTTAGTAAATTAAGCCTCATGCATTTCACACAGTTCTGTATTCCTCCTATAGATGATTTTTTTCCTGTTCATTTGTTGCTTAGGCAGTTGTATCAGATTATTTTTAAATGCTTGCAACATAACTTAGGGTAAAATCTGTTCAATTATTGAGAATTTATTATGTGCTAGACAAAGTGTGATATGTGCTATGATAGGTGAAGGAAGAGGTGCTTTGAGAACTCATAAACAAAGGTACCGAATATTATCTGGGATGAGGGGCCAGGTAAGAGAAGGCTTAATAGAGGTAAAGACCTGGAAGGTGAATAAAATTTATTCAGATAATGTAGGAATGAGTATGTTGGGATGGGAGGAGAGCATGGAGGGTTTATTCCAGATAGAGAGTAATGTATTTAAATATGTGTATTAAAGAAGAAGCTCTGAATAATGATAGCTGTAGTAAAAGCTATCAATTATTGAATGATTATCATTATTGTGTCACTGTTCAAAGTACTTTAATCTTTATAACAATCACATAATGGAGCTATTATTATTCTGCTTTTATTGTCTGGTTGTAACTGTCCTTTATGGGTAATGTAATATATAATTCTCTCCTTTTCTCCTCATTTGGGTTAAATTTTGGAGCTTTGGCATCATTTTATTTTGGTTTTAGCGAGTCAGAAGTGGTCTGTAGGCATATTTTAATAAAAAGACCAAAAATTATGGCATTTTAGCTTGGCATTAAAAAGAATAGTTTACTAAAATATGGTATATATGGGTAATCTATTTATGACTGACCATTAAAATTAACTTATTATTTCAAGTTTACAAGAAATGTAATAAATACTGTGAAAAAGTAGTAAGACCAATCCAGATTGTGATACATAAAAGACGAGTGGTCTGGACTCCTCAAAAAAGTCGCTATGAAAAAGAAAAGGATGAAAGCACTCCAGATTAAGCTACAAGGAATGAGACATAACAACCAAATGTAATGTAATACATTCAATTTTAATGGATCCAGGACTTTAAAAAATATAAAGACATTTTTGGGGATAATTGGAAATTTTTGAATATGGACTAAATATTAGATAATATGAAATATTATTGTTAGTGTTTTTAGGTGTGACAGTGGTAATGTGGTTAGGTAGGAGAAAGTTCTTATTCTTAGAAAATTCATGATGAAGTATTTAGGGTAAAATATCATGTTTGGAAAAATTATAATATAACAATTTCTGTAAATTTTTATTTTACTAGGTCATTAATGGGATTCCTGAGTATCAAACATTTATAAAATGCTTAAATCTAACTTACCTTTTTATTATCTGCTGTTTTCCCTTGTAATGTTTATCACCATCTGATTGTTGATTTATTTTTTTTGTCTATCTTCATTCCCGTCCTCCAGTAGAACGTCAGTTCCATGAGGACGGAGACTTTCTGTTACTCACAGCTTACTTCACAGCGTAAAGGATAGTATCCGGCACATAGTAGGCAGTAATCAATATTTGTTGAGTAAACTAATGAATAAAGATAACCAATCTCAACCAACTTCACCATTTCTATATAGCTCATAACATCTTTAATGTTTTAAAATCAGTTTTGGTACTGTTAACCAGAAATAATAATAGATTGTTCCTTATGTTTCAGGGAAGTTGGGAAAAAAGAATTTTGAAGAGTTTAAATAGTATGTGCACTGAATTGAGTATCCCATTGGCACGAAAGGTACTTTTTTTTTTTTTTTTGATTGGAGTATAGTTGCTTTACAACGAAGTGAATCAGCTATTATGTATACATATATCCCCTCCCTCTTGGACCTCCCTCCCACCCATCTAAGTCACCACAGAGCACGGAAAGTACTTCTAACATTTAAGTATTTTTTTGTGAATCAAGTACTAGGAAGTATCATGAAATAACTGTCAGGCAGATTTATCTTTTTTTATTACTAGTATATCAGTTTGTTTTGAAACAAAAATCTGTTAAAGGCCAATTATGTGGATGTAGTTTATATAGGTTTCTATTATGTATGCCGTAGTGCTTTTTGTAATAAACCTATATCTTGAGAATAAATATAGACTCTGCAGTATAGGTGATTTGGAGATTTGTCTTATAAATACACTTTAAAGGTTTTAATTACCTTTAGTCTCCTTACTTGAATGATTTGTCATCTCTGCAGAACTATTTAGATCTAATACTCAACATTTATCTGTCACTCTGGGCTTTGAGAGGGGAGAGGTGAAAAAGGAGAGAAAAGCCACTTGAGAAATATTCTGGATTCTTTATAGCTGCTCATGAGTAGGAGAGAACGTTTCTCTTCACTTCATTCTCCAAACCTGCTATTTATTTCCTGCTGTTGGACAGGATATAGTGAATGTACTTTGGATAATATCCAAGCACAAGTCACTGAAGGCACCAGAAGGATGGTGTAAAAAAAAAGATAAGTTTATATGAAAAACTGTCTAAATATGTAGTATTGTATAATATATTGTCTTTCATATAGGAAGATGGTGCTACTGATTCACAGTCACACTCTCTTGGCCAGTCCCCCTTGCAATGCATTTCTCAGATTGCTGGATGGGGTAAGAGATGTAGTATGTGGCTGAGGAGCAGTTTTTCTTTGTGAAATTTACTAGCCAGCACAGATCATTTACCTTCTATTCTTGGACTCATTAGCACCACATTGTAACTGAGCCACTGAGACTACTGTATAATGTAATAGTTAAATAATGTAATTTAAGTGTAATTCCCTAAGAAGCTAACCATATGTAATGAAATTATTTTTTCTTGTGTTATGGTAGCTTATTTAAGCTTTTAGATAAGGTATTGATTCTTATTTTTCATCTTCATTGCTTAACTTCACAAAACAAAACCAATTTTAAAATTACCTTTTTTAGAGGCCAGTTGGAGAACAGAAAGAACTTCTCAATAAATGGAATGAAATGGGAACTGATGAGCCAGGTATATGTAAAACTCTTTTCAAAATGTGGTAGTGGGAAAAAAAAATTGCCTTCTTAATTGTGAATCCAAAATAACAATATTAACAATTTTTTTGGAAAGACAGCAACTTTCCCTCTCCACTAATTTACTATCATCTGATTTTTTTTGCTTAAACTTCTACTTTGCAGTTTAAAATTCCTAACTTTGGTCAGTGTTCTCCATTATTTTGAGGATATTTAAATCAGTTATCTTTTTTTAAAGCAGCATTTGAAAACATTTTTATAAAAGGGTAAATTAAATCATTCAGTGGATTTCATAGACAAATCTTTTTCAAACTTTAATTACATTGAGATGTTAAAGATGGATTAAATGTGGAAAAGTTTGGGTTTTTTTTACTAGCCCTACCAAAGCAAGGCCTCAAAAAATTTATTAAACACTCAGATTTGTTTCTCTCCACGAAAATCTTTAGTAAAAGGCAAGAGATTTATTTGATCTGAAGAGAAACCAGGGTATATGTGGAACAGTTTTAATACTTCTAAAATGTTTTTAAGAATGTATTTTGGTTCATTTTAATGTTTAAAATTGAGTCAATCAATTTTATAAACATATAATGAGTGAGAACTCTAACATTTACTATGATAAACAGATACATATATAAAATTGTTTAGGTAGACATGTACATAATTCCTCACCACTCCTTCTTAAAAGAAAGTTGAGGGGGGTGGGTACTGGGCAAGAAATTGTGCCATAATAAAGGGAGCAGTGTGTTATAGAAGTTCAAAAGGGAGAACAGTTCAATACAACTACAGGAATTCACTAAGAATGCATTGTTTGTATTCTAAGTACTTTGAGAATTCTCATATAGAATTCTCTATTCTCATATAGAACTTTCATATTATACTGACATTGTTTTTCAATTCAACTACAAATAATCTATTACAAATTTATCAAAGGGGGGACTCTTTATTTCTTCTAGAGTATGTCATCTAGGCTGTCAAGGGAAGGGACTACCTTTTTATTTTTATTGGCCCAATACTTAACACAATGTATGACAAATAACTGATATTCTGCAAATGTTTGAATTAATCTAGCTGCATAGCAACATATGAAAGAATCATTAAAATTTATTATTAATAAGAATTTTTATGTTATAATTGAAATTTTGTTTTAATCTATCTTATTAATTCTAGATTTAAGCCTTTTCAGGCCTGTTTATGCACCTAAGGATTTTCTCGAGGTAGGTTCTATTGGCTAAATATATATGTATATATATTAATGAGGTAAAAATGCAAAAGAAATGATGGTATAAAAATATCTCCAGGCAGAGGAATCACCATGTAAAAAGCCCCAGAGCCACTGAAATGGTGGAATAACATGATTATATTATATTTGGAAATTGCTCTTGGAAAATACATTGGAGTGTGGAAAAATTAGAGGGAAGCAAATCAGGAAGATTTGATTAAAAAATAGTGACTGTAAATCATGTAGCCTGCTTCCTGGCACATATAGTTGCTCAGTGAATTGTTTCCTTTTTTATTTCCTTCCTGTTCTAGTAGTTCAGGCAAGGCATGATAAAGGTCTGAACTAAGAGAACAGCATTCAAAATGGAAAGAATTCAACAGACTTGAGAGATTTTAAGGAAGATTTGGGAACTGATTAGATCTAAGGAGCATGAGGAAAAAAAAAAAAAAACAAAGATAACCTTTAAGTGTCTAGATTGGGTAATTGGGCAGAGGTAACTTGCCCTTGAGATAGAGAATACAGGAGGAGAAACAGGTCCATTAGTGAAGATGATGAGCTTAATTAAGTTTGAGAGGCATATTGAGCATTCAAGTGGAACTCTTCAGTAGGCAGTTACAACTCACTAGTTATTTTAATTCACCTCTCTTTGATTACACTTTTTTTCTTGTACCTTACATGTAATCCATCAGCAAATCCTTTCAGCTTTACTTTGAAGTATATCCAGAATCCATCCACTTCTTACTAGGATCATTCCTATTTCACTGGTCCAAGCAGCCATCTCTTGTCTGGACTATTTCAGTAGCCTCTTAATTGCTCTTTCTGCTTCTAAGCTGCCCGCCTAGAATCTGTCCTTTGTTCTTAGCAGAGTTTCTAGAGGAAGACTTGTAAGTACAATTCTGAAGAAGCCACTCTTCTGGTATCCAGGTGCTTCCTATCTCCTTCTACTTAAAAACCAGTCATGACAGTGGCCTAAAATATCCTGCTTGGTCTGTTACCCCACCACCTCTCTGAGTTCATCTCCTATTACTTTTTCTCCTGATTTGTTCTACTCCAGCTATTTTAGCCTCCTTGCTTTACCTTGGCTTCAGCCCATTTGTGAGGGCCTTTTGCTCCTTCTTTTCTCTGCCTGTAGTGCTTTTCCCCCATATACTTGTGTGTACATTCCCCTCACTCCTTATGTCTTTGCTTAAATGTCACATTCTCAACATAAAGAATATGGTCAATAATATTGGGTATTATATGGGTATAATATGGGTACAGATGGTTACTAGAGTTATTGTGGTGATCATTTCACAATGTATGCAAATGTCAAATCACTTTGTAGTACACCTGAAACTAACATAATATTGTACGTCAACTATATTTCAATTATTTTTTATTTCAATTAAAAAAATATTCATGGAAAAAATTCAAACACATACACACACAAAAAAATGTTGCCTTCTCAGCAAACTTTTCCCTGGCTCCCCTGGTTGGAACTCCTTATAGCCCTTTCCTACTTTGTTTTTCTCCATAGCATTTAGCATCATATAACATACTATTTTTCTATTTGGCTTATTGCCTGCCTTATCCTATTAGACGGAAGTTTTGTTCTCTGCTGCAACAATTACAGAGTCAAGTCAGATAATTGGAAAGGCTCAACAAGACTTCACCCACAAGGATACACCCACATAAGGCTTTCTTTCAGCAAGAGAAAGAAAATACATGCAAATACAAAGAGATGGGAATTTCCAGACACATCTCCGCGGCCCCTTTCTCAGTTGCACAGGATGCACTTTATCTTTGGGTTATGAATCTCCAAGGTACATGCAAGATACTTCGGTCTTGGGAGTCAAGGCACAAGTTTTCTGAGGGGTCTTTTATACCCCACTGGTAATTCAGATGTAAACCAGCAATCTGTACATTTTCAATAAACAATGTAAATAAACTGATATGGAGTTCCTCCAGGGGACATTAAATAGCACATTATAAATGACTAGTTAGTGCATTTTACCCCATCTTGGCCAAGGGTTGCTACTAGATGTCCAGGTAACCCTGAAGATAAGGTAGAGCTACCATAAACCAGTTGCAGCTGCAAGCTGATCCTATCTTTAACTGTTCTCTCTCCAACAGGTTGAACAGTGCTTAGCACATCATGGCTCAGTAAGCGTGTTGAGTGAATGAGTAAACGAATGATCAAATCTTTCACATTTTATTTATTTTTTCTTTTCTGAACCTGTTGTCTCTGATACCAGTTTGCCAGCATAGAACATTGTTAGAAATTATTTCAGGCCTTTTAGAATTGTAAGCAGTATCTTTTTAACTTTAAAGAAAAATTACTTTGGTTTGAAACTGCCTTTATGGTGCTAGCATTATTTCTCTTAGCTTATTAAAGATTTCTCCCAAACGCTTTCCTTTTCTAGCACTTAAATTTCATGTAATTTTTTTATGGTTGTCTTTAACTGTTTTCTCCTTAATAATCATAGTGTTCTGTGGCCTTCAGGACTGTTGCTGAATTGATCCTTTTATTAGTCATGCTGAGATTCTTCTTTAACTCAAGCAAATTTTCTATAATCATTTCCTTAGTTATAGTTTCTGCTTTTCTAATATTTTCTCTTTTCTATTGCCTACATATTCATAGTTTCTTTTTCTTTTCAATTCTGTGTTTTTGAGTTTCCCATACAAGTATGATGCCTTATTTGTGTAATTAGACTAAAATTGTGTTATTCTATATTAGTCTGTATTTAACACTGTTGATTCTTTGCTAAATCTTCTTTTTTCTTTTTTTTTAAACAAATATCTTTGATATTTTTAGTTTCAATTTAGTGTTTGCAATTTTAGGAAACTCTTTTGGCCTTATAGCATATTCCATTTTATCAGCCATTAGTTATCAGTTTATGAATGCCTTCTTCAGATATGATAGTGTTTCTGTCATTATAATCTCCTTCCTTGGATTCTTGGTGGTTTCTTTCCCTCAACAGTTTCAATTTTTAAATATTTTTGAAATTATTATTATTCTCTCCCCAAAATGTGTGTTGTTAGAAAAATAAGAAAATATATGTAAGAAGAAAATTTAAAACAGAAATTACTCATAATGCCATCCTACAGCAATAAATACTACTATACTGTAACTTTTTAATTTAATAAACATATTGTGATATTAATTGAGGCATATTACACTGTATTTTGTACAAATTAAACATAATTTATTTAGGTAATTTCCTCTAATGGAATATTTATATTGTCTCATGTTTTTCTGTTTTATAAGAGAACAGTACTGCCTTGATGTTTTTTTCTGCACTGTCTCTGCAAACAGCTTTAATTATTTCCATAATCATACTGATAGAAGTGAGATTCCTAGAGTAAAGGCTGTGCAAATATCTAAGTTTTTTTTTAATCTAGTTAATTTTGAAAAATATATAAATCCATCTTTCTTGTTAGCTTGGCCTCTGAAAAATTTTTTTTCCCTTTGGGTTTGGTTTATTGGCAAAACCTTATGATGTTATTCACTGTCTTTCTATAAACCTTGTCAGTATCTGTTTTTTAAAAGAGTTAGAGTTGGTTCTAAAATTTTTCCTGGCAAATATTACAATCAAGCAATTTAAATTTTTCTGTCATTTTCCCTGGTAAAATATAATCAAACAATTCTTTTTACCATCAGAAAGTTTTTCTTTCTAACTAAATTTTTAATTTTTTCATTTTATATGGTAGATCATCTGTTGGAATATTAAATTAAAAACATATTTATAGTATTTTAACATTTTAATACAATTTTAGTTTTCAGAATGTAATTAAAGTATATGCATAACCCAGATAGTTTTTAATCTTGTGATATATACTAAGGTTATTACTACCAATTTTGTAAGTGTAAATAGTCAATAAAGAAACTAACCAATTATGTTGGATTTGTTTTTAAAGGTTTTAATTAATCTTCGCAACCCAAATTATGAAAATGGTGATTCTCATAGTTTCAGGACTCATTTGGGTTTAATCCAAGTTCCTCTCAAAGTAAAAGACATCCCTGAATTGGTAAGTATAGGCATTTAAAAATAAATTAACATATTTTAGAGGGCAACTATTAGAAATTTATTTTAGTGCAGCATATATCTAAAGCAGTAGGACAATCTGCTCATTAAATAAATGAATAAAATGAAAAGTTTCTTTTTTATTGTAAGTATGTTGTATAAAGAGTGAGTTGCTTTGCTAGTAGGATTAAAGATGAGCTTTCCTTGACCTATAAATGCTTTTGCTTATTTCTTATTTTAATAAACAGCATAGATTTATAAGACAGCTTGTTGGAATTTGCCTCATGTATGGCTGTAAAACTGATTGAAACAAATTATGAATTTTATAAAAATTTTTTTTAAAGAATGTACATTTCATTTAATTCACCCAACCTTTATTAAGCTCATGACATGGTGAGACACTGAGGGAGATAAAAGAACATAAGATGAGTTAAAGGCTGTCTTTGCTCTGGAGACTGTCACAATTTGATAAGGTCGTTAGTTTAAAAATAGAGTAATTATAGAAAGGTGGGAAGATTTCCTGATAAAGGAGTTAAGAAATTACCATCACTCCTTCTTTTGTTAATTACCCCAAAACGATAAGGAGCGCAGAAATGTAAATACTGTCTTTGGTGAAAGTAAGAAACAACTTGTAACTCTTTCAGCTCCAAATCTACCTTTTTTAAAGATTGAAGTATAGTTGATTTACAATATTGTATTAGTTTCAGGGGTACAGCAAAGTGACTCAGTTATACACACACACATATTCTTTTTCAGATTTTTTTCCATTATAGGTTATTACAAGATATTGAATATAGTTCCCTGTGCTATAGGGTAAATCCTTGTTGTTTATCTATTTTATATATAGTAGTGTATATCTGTTAATCCCATACTCCTAATTTATCCCCCTTTGGTAACCATAAGTTTGTTTTCTATGTCTGTGAGTCTGTTTCTGTTTTGTAAATAAATTCATTTGTATTATTTTTTTAGATCCCACGTATAAGTGATATCATATAATATTTGTCTTTGGCTTACTTCACTTAGTATGATAATCTCTAGATCCATCTATATTGCTGCAAATGGTAATATTTCATTCTTTTTTATGGTAAGCAATATTCCATTTTATATATATATATATATATATATATATATATATATACACCATATCTTCTTTATATATTCATCTGTTGATGGTCACTTAGATTGCTTCCATATCTTGACTATTATAAATAGTGCTGCTATGAACATTGGAATGCAAATATATTTTCAAATTAGAGTTTTTGTCTTTTCCTGATATATGCCCAGGAGTGGGATTGCTAGATCATATGGTAACTCTATTCTTAGTTTTTTAAGGAACCTCCATACTGTTTTCCACAACAGGTGTACCAATTTACATTCCTACCAACAGTGTAGGAGGGTTCCCTTTTCTCCACACCCTCTCCAACATTTATTATTTATAGACTTTTTGATGATGACCATTCTGACCAGTGTGAAATGATACTTCATTGTAGTTTTGCAAATCTGCCTTTTTTGCTCTGTTTTATTATACTGGAGCTGGACCTTATAAACATTTCTTTTTTGCAAACTTGCTTGATGTTAGGCTTTGTCAATAGAGGATTCTGGAGAGACATTGCAAGACAATAGCAGGAGAAAGGGGCTTTCCATGTACAGAAGCCAGCAGATCAGCAAACAGAAGACCCAGTAGCACTCACCTTGGCAGCCCTCAGTCAACCAGCTCCAGTCTGTACTCTCTGGCAAGGCTTTTCTTCACCTCTGGTCTGCACATTCCTGTGGCAGGCATACCCTCTCCTTAAAAGTCTGAATCTCAGTCTTGAGGGCACTGGGGGACCCTTTCCTGAGTTCTTAGTTCCTTCTTGGTTCGCCCTCCTGCTTAGAAGTCATAGTTCCTTTCTGCATTTGCTAATTCTGTTTTTCCCTGTTCACATTTCTGGTATGGTTTCTATTTCTTGACGGGACTCTGACTGATACAAAAAGCCAGATGATTTTTCTCCCTTGAACTTTGGAAAGGATCAAGAATTGGAGATACCACATGTTATAGAGTCTCTGAGGAGACATAGGGCTGAAAGTGGAGATTGTGTAAAAGTCTGTATCAGGAAGGGTTAAGACCTCTGGACTCTAATCATCCTGCATATTCCGGTGACTCCTCCTCCCTCACAGAAGACCAGAGGTGTGTTAATCACTACAGAAACAGAATCAGAAAGGGTATAAACTCAGTGACCTCAGACATAGAGCTGAACAGGAATGAGGCACGGTATTGAAAACAGAGGAATTAAGTGAAAGTTGACCGAATCGTGAACTAATACCCTTGTCCCCTACCACTACCACTATGCCTGCCCAGTCTCTCCTTCTTCACCCTCCACCAACTTTAGAATGCCAGAGAAAAGGCTAACAGAGATTTGGAGAACCCTTACCGGGGGCAGGGAAAAAAAGAAAAGAAAAATAGCTGGCTGGCTATAATTGCTTCACAGTGAAGTCCACCACACTCTGCCCAGTTCTTGCAGACAGAGCTTCCAGTCAGTCATTAATTGCCTCAACCCTAAATGTAACTGACCAGCCTAGGATCTCCAGATACTTGAAATCTTCCAATTTTAAAGGCATAGGTCAAAACTTAAACAAATAAACAAACAAAAAAAGAAGAAGAAGAAATAGCCAATTTAGGGAATGAGTGCTTATTATGACCACCAATAGTTATTTCAGGCTTGAATTTACATCTACATTCACAAGATACAATAGGCCAAAACCTGGTGCGAGGTTCATTTAGATTTGCAAAATGATACGGGACAGAAATATGTCAGTATATCACGTAGATGATATCACACGTGTCAGTATATCACGTAGATCTTTGTTGGAAGTCCTTGCAGCCAACCAGATGCTACTTCCTAGCCCCACAAGGAGTGCATGCAATTTGAAGTGCCAAGGCTACATAGGCACAGCATAGGAAAGTCTCATATGTGATAGGAACTATTTCTTATAATGCACATGACCATAGCTTCCAAGTCCTCTCAAGAGGCACACCAGGTAGCTAAGGCCTGTGTTTTCCATTATATTTTTATAGTCCACTTACAGTCCTCCATTTCAGATATAATTTACCAGTCAAGGGTCATATTTTTTCAGTAAATTATATTGCTTAGTAATATAGCTGGCTTTCCTCTCCACAGTTTTTTTGTGTGATCCAGTACATTTTCAGGTCAACAGTGCTGAGAGAAGGTGAACCCAAGGTTATCTTCACATGGACAAAAAGGTTAGCCTGTTGTTAACCATTTCTCCCCAATAGAAGATGTAAAGCAAACATTAATATTCTCAGAGAGAAGATATTACTCATTAAACAAGAATAGAATTTCATTAAAACAACAAAACAAAACATTAGAAAATGAAAAAAGAGCTTATAGGACTCAAAAATATGGTATGCCAAAAAAAAAAAAAAAAAATCAGTAGAAAGCCCAGGAAATGTCTGTCAGAAAACAGAGCAAAAGCAAAAAAGCCAAAGAGATGAAAAATAAAAAGGAAAAGGTATTTTTTTTAAATTAGAGGATCGATCCAGAAGGGCTAACATCTGACCAATAGGAGTCCTAGAAAGAGAAAACAGAGGTAAAGGAATTATTAAAAATTTTAAGAACGGAAAGACAGGAATCTTCATTGTGAAAAGGCCCACCCAGTACCCAATGCTGTGAATGAAAAAAGACCCAAAGCACCTGAATAGGAGAAGACTAAAAACTTTTTATGGAAGAAAAACAGAGTATATATAAAGTTTCCAGCATCTGACCGCTCAGCAGGAAGACTGGAAGCCAGAAGATTTTTAAGTAAAGCCTTTAAAAATCTGAATGAATTCAAGCCTAGAATTCTGTATGTAACCAACAGTCAATCAAATGAGAATTTGAAGTAGACATTTTCAGATGTATGTGATCTCAAATATTTACTCTTATTAAGGGAGCTATTGGCAGAAATGCTCCAAAACAAGATCAAAAACAAAAAGAGCAAAACAGAGGATCCAGGGAATGGGATTCCAACCTAAGAGAAGAACAATTTCCAAAATGACAGTGAAGAGAGGTTCCAGGACAAAGTTTGTGCAACAGGACCAGAGCAGAGCGATTCCAGTTTGGAGCAGGAGGTTGGAGGGTTCCAGGATGAGTGCCTGCAAGAAAAACACCAAAAGTAAAGATGATCTGACAGGTTTAACCACATGCAAAATTGTATTGTGGAGGGTCTTTTCAGAGTTGTTAAAGGGTAGAGGAAGAGGTAAGTGATTACAGAAAATTGCATAAGTGAAAAAATGGTTTAATTATGGACTGTATGAAAAAAATACATATTTTAGGAAAGGAAACATATTTATAGCATACTCCTTGCCTCAGCAGTGAATAATTTTTAAATAGTAGTAATATTGTAAACTCTTAATATGGATTTAATCAAGAATTGATGTATACTTATAATGGAATGATGGAGGGAGGAAAAGAGAATGTACATGAGCTAAAAATCCTCATTTATCATAAAAAATCAGTAGATATTTGAAACTGATAAATTAAAAATAACAATATATACTTGTTACTTGAAATATGGGTGTAAATACCAGAAAAAGAAGCTGAAATTGGGCTTCCCTGGTGGTGCAGTGGTTGAGAGTCCGCCTGCCGATGCAGGGGACACGGGTTCGTGCCCTGGTCCGGGAAGATCCCACGTGCCACAGAGCAGCTGGGCCCGTGAGCCATGGCCGCTGAGCCTGCACGTCCGGAGCCTGTGTTCTGCAATGGGAGAGGCCACAACAGTGAGAGGCCCGCATACCGCAAAAAAAAAAAAAAAAAAAAAAGCTGAAAGTGGTTGTTCCTGAATAGTGGGCTAATTATGATTGCGTGTGTGTGTGTGTGTGTGTGTGTGTGTGTGTGTTGTGTATGTGTGTGTTGGGGAGGAGTGCATAAATAGGGAACTGCTGTTTTGTTGTTGTTGTTAAGTCTTTTAGCTGATTTGACTTCTGTTTATTGCCTGTAAAGATAGTATAGTGTGGTGGTTAGGTGATTAGATTCTGAAGCCAACTAACCTGGGTTTAAATTCTTGCTCTGCCACTCACTGGCTGTGTGACCTTGGGCAAGTTTTTCTTAACCTTGAGCTTTAGTTTTCTTATTTAATATACGGACAATAGTATCTTTTTTTAAAAATAAATGTATGTATTTTTATTTTTTTTGGCTGCATTGGATCCTTGTTGCTGAGCGCGGACTTTCTCTAGTTGTGGCGAGCAGGGGCTACTCTTCGTTGCGGTGCGCAGGCTTCTCATTGAGGTGGCTTCTCTTGTTGCGGAGCACGGGCTCTAGGTGCGCAGGCTTCAGTAGTTGTGTCTTGCAGGCTCTAGAGCACAGGCTCAGTAGTGTGGCGCATGGCCTTAGTTGCCCTGTGGCATGTGGGATCTTCCAGACCAGGGCTCAAACCCATGTCCTCTGCATTGGCAGGTGGGTTCTTAACCACTGTGCCACCAGGGAAGCCCTGGACAATAGTATCTCATAGAAGTGTTGTGCAGATCAGTAAGTTAAGATATAAGTTATGAGTTGAATTGTGTCCCCCCCAAAAGATATGTTGAATCTTGACATCCAGTACCTGTAAATGTGACCTCATTTGCAAATAGGGCCTTTGCAGATGCACTGAAATTAAGATGATGTCTTACTGGAGTAGGGTAGGCCCAAAATCCAATATGACTGGTGTCCTTATAAGAAGAGGAGAAGAGACACAGAAGAGAGAGACACACAAGGAGAATGTCATATGACAGGCAGAGACTGGAGTGTTGCATCTATAAGCCAAGGAACACCAGAGATTGCCAGCAATACCAGAAGCTAAGAGAAAGGCATGGAACAGATTCTCCCCTAGAGCCTTCAGGGAGAGCATGTTAATATCTTGATTTTGGACTTCTAGCCTCCAGAACCGTGAGAATGAGTTTCTGTTGTTTAAAGCTAACCAGTTAGTGGTACTTTTTGTACCACTGGCAACCCTAGGAAACTTATATATAAATATAAAGCATATAGATGGTCCTTGGAAAGTAGTAAGCAGTATATAACTATTAAACATTACTACTACAACTTTCATTAAAAAATAATTTTTAAGAAGTTATTTTTAAAAGATGTTAGAAGCCCTATTAGTAGCAGTTTATACAAAGTGATATGGCTGTACAGAAGAGGAAGTGGCAGATTCTTTTCCTAGAGGTGGGGGAGGTCTTCTCAGAGGTACTGCCATTTGAAATAGTTTGAAGGAGTTTGCTAGATAAAGAAACAGGGAAAGGATAATGTATGAAAATGTTTGGCATGTGCATAAGTGGGGCTAATTATGCCTCTGTCTGTCTGAGGGGACCTGGAGCTGGTGTGGATTCATTCTTAGCTATTGGAGAACCAAAAGCCTGTGGCAACTTTTTAAAAAATTGTAACTATACCTAATGTCTGCAGGCATGAGGGATAGTTGTCCCCATGTTTCCTGAACGATGTAAACTGGTGATAGTGATTCTGACCTGATGATGCATGGTTTATCTGTAACCCTGGTCTGTCTGTGTGAATACTGAATTTAGTGAGACTCAGTGAGTCTCATATGATGCCTCAATAGATGGCCCTCAAACCTAGTTCACAGTGTTAGGGTTAGACTTACCCATATCAAAAGGGTCCCACGCAGCCTGGAGGTAGCCTTGGAGGGCAGAGGATCAGCACAGGGAGCCTGCTGAATTCCCAGGCCTGTTTCCTGCCCTCCACGGCCCCCCGCCACCCGCCTCGGCCACATTGGTCTTTGGGGGCATAAGAGGGAGGCTGGGGAGATCAGGAGAGGCAGGCGGGAGGGGCCCTCCCAGACCCGAAGAGCAGAAGAGGAGAGGAGAGGAGGGCGTTTGCCCCACCCACTCAAGCCAGGAAGCCTGCTGGGATCCCAGGTGAGGTCACCTGCCCTCTGAGACCAGGGAAAGGGCACACCTGGGCCCCTTCTGTTCCTTGAGCCTAAGCCCCATGCCCCACAGCCCCCAGGGCCTTTTCCAGCCTTGTGGGTCCTAAGTATAGTCCCCGCCCACTGCCCAAACCTCACCCTTGCTTAGGCCCCGCATTCCACAGCCAAGGCCTTTCCCCCCCTTTTTTAAAAATTTTCCCTTCTCCTTTTTTTTTACTATTGTGGTACTGATGTATCTTTTGGTTGTTGATTCATCTATATTTTTATTTTTGTATTCTTTCTAACATATCGTAATTTCCTAGTCTAATTTTATTTTTTGCTACCCCATGCAGCTTGCGGGATCTTGGTTCACGGGCCAGGGGTCGAACCAAAGCTCCTGCAGTGGGAGGTCCGAGTCTGAACCACTGGACTAACAGAGAACCTCAGACCCCAGGGAATACTCATGGGAGTGAGGTCTCACAGAGTTCCTCATCTCAGCACCAAGACCCAGCTCTACCCAATAGCCTACAAACTCCAGTGTTGGAAGCCTCAGGCCAAACAACCAGTAAGACAGGAACACAATCTCACTCATTAAAAAAAAAGAAAACGATGAGACAACAAAAATATATGTCACAATGAAGGAGCAAGGTAAAAACATACAAGACCAAATAAACGAAGAGGAAATAGGCAATCTACCTGAAACGGAATTCAGAGTAATGATAGTAAAGGTGATCCACAATCTCGGAAATAGAAATGGAAGCGTGGATTGAGAAAATACAAGAAAAGTTTAATAGAGATCTAGAAAAATTAAAGAACAAACAAACAGAGATGAACAACACAATAACTGAAATGAAAAATACACTAGAAGGAATCAATAATGGAATACTGAAGTAGAAGAACGAACAAGTGAGCTGGAAGACAAAATGGTGGAAATAACTACTGAGGAGCAGAATAAAGAAAAAAAATAATTGAAGACAATCTCAGAGACCTCTGGGACAACAAATGAACCAACATTCAAATTATAGGGGTCCCTGAAGAAGAAGAGAGAAAGAAAGGGTCTGAGAAAATATTTGAAGAGATTATACTTGAAAACTTCCCTAACATGGGAAAGGAAATATTCACCCAAGTCCAGGAAGCACAGAGAGTCCCATTCAGGATAAACCCTAGGAAAAACACAATGAGACACATATTAATCAAACTAGCAAAAATTAAGTTCAAAGAAAAGATATTAAAAGCAGCAAGGGCAAAACAAAATATAACCTACAAAGGAATCCCCGTAAGGTTATCAACTGAGTTTTCAGCAGAAACACTGCAAGACAAAAGGGAGTGGCAGGATACACTTAAACTGATGAAAGAGAAAAACCTACAACCAAGATTACTCTAGCCAGCAAATATCTCATTCAGATTGGATGGAGAAGTCAAAAGCTTTTCAGACAAGCAAAAGCTAAGAGAATTCAGCACCATCAAACCAACTTTACAACAAATGTTAAAGAAACTTCTCTAGGCAGGAAACACAATAGAAGAAAAAGACCCACAAAAACAAACCCAAAACAATTAAGAAAATGGTAATAAGAACATACGTATCGATAATAACTGAATGTAAATGGATTAAATGCCCCAACCAAAAGACACAGACTGACTGAATGGATACAAAAACAAGACCCATATATATGCTGCCTACACGACACCCACTTCAGACCTAGGGACACATACAGACAAAGTGAAGGGATGGAAAAAGATATTCCGTGAAAATGGAAATCAAAAGAAAGCTCAAGTAGCAATACTCATATCAGATAGAATAGACTCTAAAATAAAGACTGTTACAAGAGATAAGGAGGGACACTACATAATGATCAAAGGATCAATCCAAGAAGAAGATATAACAATTATAAATGTTTATGCACCCAGCATAGGAGCACCTCAGTACATAAGGCAAATGCTAACAACCATGAAAGGAGAAATCGACAATAACACAATAATAGTAGGGGACTTTAACATCCCACTTACACCAATGGACAGGTCACCCAAACAGAAAATAAATAAAGAAACATAAGCTTTAAATAACACAATAGACCACATAGATTTAATTGATATTTATAGACCATTCCACCCCAAAGTGGCAGAATACACTTTCTTCTCAAGTGCACACGGAACATTCTCCAGGATAGATCACATCCTGGGTCACAAATCAAGCCTTGGAAAATTTAAGAAAATTGAAATTGTATCCAACATCTTTTCTGACCACAACACTATGAGATTGGAAATCAATTACAGGAAAGAAACTGTAAAATCAAAAATACATAGAGGCTAAAGAGTGTACTACTAAATAACTAAGAGATCACTGAAGAAATCAAAGAAGAAATTAGAAAATACATAGAAACAAATGACAGTGAAAACATGATGACCCAAAACCTATGGGACACAGCAAAAGCATTTCTATGAAGGAAGTTTATAGCAATTCAATCTCACCTCAAGAAATAAGAAAAATCTCAAGTAAACAATCTAACCCTACACTTACAACAACTAGAGAAAGAAGAACAAAGAAAATCCAAAGTCAGTAGAAGGAAAGAAATCATAAAGATCAACAAAGAAATAAATGAAGTAGAAATGAAGAAAACAACAGCAAAGATCAGTAAAACTAAAAGCTGGTTTTTGAGAAGATAAACAAAATTTATAAACCCTTAGCCAGACTCATCAAGAAAATAAGGGAGAAGACGCAAATCAATAAATTTAGAAATGAGAAAGGAGAAATCACAACTGACACTGCAGAAAAACAAAGGATTATAAGAGACTACTGCAAACAACTATATGCCAATAAAATGGGCAACCATGAAGAAATGGACAAATTCTTGGAAAGGTACAATTTTCTAAGACTGAACCAGGAAGAATTAGAAAATATAAGCAGACCTATCACAAGTAATGAAATTGAAACCATAATTAAAAGTCTCCCAACAAACAAAAGTCCAGGACCAGATGGCTTCACAGAAGAATTCTATCAAACATTTAGAGAAGAGCTAACACCGATCCTTCTCAAAATCTTCCAAAAAATTGCAGAGGGAGAAACATTCCCAAATTCATTCTACGAAGCCACCATCACCCTGATACCAAAACCAGAAAAAGATATCAGAAAAAAATGAAAATTATAGACCAGTATCACTGATGGAAATAGATGCAAAAATCCTCAACAAAATACTAGCAAACAGAATCCAACAGCACATTACAAGGATTGTACACCATGATAAGTGGGATTTATCCCAGGGATACAAGGATTCTTCAATATACGCAAATCAATCAATGTGATACACCACATTAACAAATTTAAGAATAAAGAGCATATGCTCATCTCAATAGATGCAGAAAAAGCTTTTGACAAAATTCAACACCCATCTATGATAAAAACTCTCCAGAAAATGGGCAGAGAGGGAACCTACCTCAACATAATAAAGGCCGTATATGACAAACCCACAGCAAGTAGCATACTCAATGGTGAAAAACTGAAAGCATTTCCACTAAGATCAGGAACAAGACAAGGATGTCCACTCTCGCCACTGTTATTCAACATAGTTTTGGAGGTCTTAGCCACAACAATCAGAGAAGGAAAAGAAATAAAGGGAATCCAAATCGGAAAAGAAGAAGTAAAACTGTCACCGTTTGCAGATGACATGATACTATATGTAGAAAATCCTAAAGATGCCACCAGAAAACTTCTAGAGCTCATCGATGAATTTGGTAAGGTTGCAGGATACAAAATTCATGCACAGAAATCTCTGGCATTCCTATACACCAACAACAAAAAAATCGGAAAGAAAAATTAAGGAAACACTGCCATTTACCACAGCAACAAAAAGAAAAAATTACCTAGGAATAAACCTGCCTAGGGAGGCGAAAGACTTGTACTCAGAAAACTGTAAAACACTGATGAAGGGAGTCAAAGATGACATAAACAGATGGAGAAATATACCATGTTCTTGGGTTGGAAGAAGCAGTACTCTGAAAATGACTGTACTACCCAAAACAATCTACAGATTCAGTGCAGTGCATATCAAACTACCAATGGCATTCTTCACAGAATTAGAACAAAAAGTTTTACAATTCATATGGAGACAAAAAAGACCCCAAAGAGCCAAAGCAATCTTGAGAAAGAAAAACAGAGTTGGAGGAATCAGGCTCCCTGACTTTAAACAATACCACAAAGCTACAGTAGTCAAGACAGTATGGTACTGGAACAAAAACAGAAATATAGATCAATGGTCCAGGATAGAATGCCCAGAGGTAAACCCATGCCCATATGGGCACCTAATTTACGACAAAGGAGGCAAGAACATACAATGGGGAAAAGACAGCCTCTTCAATAAGCGGTCCTGGGAAAACTGGACAGCTACATGTAAAATACTGAAATTAGAACACTACCTAACACCATACACAAAAATAAACTCCAGATGGATTAAAGACTTAAACATAAGACCAGACACTGTATAAAACTCTTAGAGGAAAACATAGGAAAAACACTCTTTGACATAAACCACAGCAAGGTCGTTTTTGACCCACCTCCTATAGTAACAGAAATAAAAACAAAACTAAACAAATGGGACTTAATTAAACTTAAAAGCTTTTGCACAGCAAAGGAAACCTTAAACCAGTCAAAAAGACAGCCCTCAGGGCTTCCCTGGTGGTGCAGTTGTTGAGAGTCCGCCTGCTGATGCAGGGGACACGGGTTTGTGCCCCAGTCTGGGAAGATCCCACATGCCGCGGAGCGGCTAGGCCCATGAGCCATGGCCACTGAGCCTGCGTGTCCAGAGCCTGTGCTCCGCAACAGGAGAGGCCCCAACAGTAAGAGGCCTGCCTACCGCAAAAAAAAAAAAAAAAGACAGCCCTCAGAATGGGAGAAAATATTTTCAAATGAAACAGCAGACAAAGGATTAATCTCCACAATATACAAACAGCTCATGGAGCTCAATCTCAAACACAAACACTCCAGTTAAAAAAATGGGAGGAAGACCTAAACAGACATTTCACCAAGGAAGACATACAAATGGCCGAGAGGTACATGAAAAGATGCTCAACATCACTAATTATTAGAGAAATGCAAATCAAAACTGCAATGAGGTGTCATCTCATGCTGGTCAGAATGACCATTATCAAAAAATCTAGAAACAACAAATGCTGGAAAGGGTATGGTGAAAAGGGAGCCCTCCTGCACTGTTGGTGAGAATGTAAATTGATACAACCACTATGGAAAACAGTATGAAGGTTCCTTAAAAAACTAAGAATAGAACTACCATATGACCCAGCAATCCCACTACTGGGCATATACCCTGAGGAAACTGTAATTCAAAAAGAGTCATGTACCACAGTGTTCATTGCAGCACTATTTACAGTAGCCAGGACATGGAGCCAACCTAAATGTCCCTTGACAGATGAATGGATAAAGAAGGTGTGGCACATATAGGCAATGGAATATTACTCAGCCATAAAAAGAAACGAAGTTGATTATTTGTAGTGAGGTAGGTGGAACTAGCGTCTGTCATACAGAGTTAAGTATGACAGAGAAAAAGAAATACCGTACGCTAACGCATATATATGGAATCTAAAAAAAAAGGTACTGATGAACCTAGTTGCAGGGCAGGAATAAAGAGGTAGACATAGAGAATGGACTTGAGGACATGGGATGGGAGGGGGAAGCTGGGCGAAGTGAGAGTAGCATCTCCATATATACACTACCAAATGTAAAATAGTTGGCTGGTGGGAAGCAGCAGCGTGGCACAGGGAGATTGGCTCCGTCCTTTGCAATGACCTAGATGGGTGGGATAAGGAGGATGGGAGGCAGGCTCAAGAGGGAGGGTGTATGGGGACATGTGTATGCATATGGCTGATTCGCTTTGTTGTGCAACAGAAACTAACACAGTACTGTGAAGCAGTTATACTCCAATAAAGATCTATTAAAAAATAAAATAAAATATTGGCTATATCCCCTGTGTCATACAATATATTCTTGTAGCTTATTTATTTTATATGTAGTAATCTATATCTCTTAACCCCCTACCCCTTTCTTGCCAAAAGGGAATTTCTTGAAACTGAAATTTATTAACTCTAAAGAGAAGTTGCTGACTAATTCCTGTTCACTAATTCAGTGTTGTAGAGACAGCAGGTGGGAACTAGAACTCAGTAGTGTGGTTCACTATTTACTGACTCCCCACTGTTATGTGTTACGTAGCACTGTGCTAAGAACAGGAGGTGCAAATGTGTGTAAGAGATAGTCTCTGTCTTCCAAGAGCTTCAGGCTAATGAGGAGATGGACAGTAAAAAGATAATTTCAATATGGTGTGATTATATTCTTTGATACAGGCTGAAAAAAGGTAATACGTGTTCATAGAGAAGGAAATCTGAGATTAGGGACCAGGTCTCCTGACATAGAGTAAAAAATATCCAAAGCAGTGAATTTTTACCACTTGAGTCATTAAAAATTGGTAACATAAGTTGCAGTGCTTTTTAAAAGTATAGGTTAAAATTAGTTTAGTTAAAAATTGAAATATAATGGCAGTTATTTAAAATTGATACAGAAATGAAATGTGTGTTTGGCTGAATAACTGTCTTATGAGGGATACAAATAAATCACTAACTTAAATAATCATAGATAATTATGAAGGATTAAAACTAATTCCATTTTTTAAAGGAGAAGGGAGTTTGGCTTTAGCAATTAGAATAGTAACAAAACACGGAGGCAAATATTAATAGAAATATTTAATTACTTAGGGAATAAAAATAATGTGAATACTATGGGGTTGTTTTTTATATATTTATAAAACAACAGACAAACATGATTACTTTCCTTAGACATTACTAGATAAGTAGAGGAAGTCTGGAGAGTAAATCTAATTTATTCTTATTTTAGCAGAGTACTTGGTAGTTTAATTTTACTTAAAAATTAATTTAAGTTGTTTTGGATATTTGCAGTGTTTATTTGATTAAGAGCTGAGTGAAGTACAGTACCATAGAAAGCACAGATACAGAATTATATTGGTAATTTTAGACAATGAATTTAGAAAATAAAATTGCTAAGTGCTACATATGCTGTGTGTGTATGTATGTTTCAGGAGAGATTTAAATTTTATTATTCTTTCCTCAGAATAATTATTCCTTACTTTTACTGATTAGTTTGTTACCTAAAAAGGGAAAATTTTGGACTAAAGCATTACTATCTAAAAGTTCAATAATATTCTTTTCTTCTTTAGATATTTGAATGAAGCAAAGATTTATTTTACATTGTAATTTTCATTTAAGTTGCTGTTTAGGTGAAGGTGATTTTTTAAAAATAATGTGTAGCAAAGTCTGAGATGCATGGTAATTCTGTGTTTTATTTTTCAGAAAGAATTCTTTGTGGAACTTGGCTTAACTGCAGGGCAACTTGGTATAGATGACTCTACACAAGTGCCTCCTGGTTAGTATTTCTCCCATATGGCATATACTAAATGAAAATGAGAGTGAGGTTAAGGTTTATCTGGCCATTTCCAAATTAATCTAGTAACTTTTTAAATATCTGACAACTGACATGCTTTTTGCCTCTCCTTGGTTACTATTAATTATTGAATAGAATCTTGTATGTTACAATTATTAGAGTTCAATTAGATTTTTGTCTTTTTATTTGAGGGTCTTAAAATAATTTTGAAAACTCATTAGACATATGTAAGTCATTTTGTTGGCAAAATTCTAAGAGAATGGCTCAATAAATTTTCATGAATTGGCCACACCTAATTAAATTACCACCCAGATCAATAAACTGAAGCCCCTTCCTACCATCTTTCAATCTTTATCCCCTGTGTCAAGGATAACACTATTTTTACTGTTCAGGTCTCATCTCTTGCCTCCTCACACTGTCCCTCCCCCTCCTGCTACTCCCATCCCCACTTCCACACACATGTATGTTCTCTCTCTAATCATACTTGAGAAACTGCTGCAAATTTTTCAAGTGTCCGGATTGATGGCTCTGCCTCCTCTAAATCTTCTGCATCATGATCATCACCATCATCTTTAGAGGATTTCAGCAGATCTTCAAGTTTCTTGTTGGTAAGGGTTTCTCTACGCTCTTCTGTGTGTTCCTCAACATTGTCTTCAATCATGTCAGAGAAGCCTTCCCCACCAAACTTCCCCTGCAACATTCAAAATACTACTGACTTGTGCATCAGTAGTGGAGAAGCCCCTGAAATCACTGATCACCTCACTCCAGAACTGCCTCCAGCCTGCATCGGTGGTCTCAGGACTTAAGGCATCTACAGCCTCTGTGGGAAGCAAAACTGCACCTGCAGTTGTGAAGCTCTTTCGTAAATCGATAATGCTGCTCAGTCAGGGTTAGCATCAGGGGCAGCACGAAACGTCCTGAAGGCAAGGTAGGTGTTAATTCACCGCAGTGTGCTGCTGCAGGAGACAGGAACATCACGTCCACATTCTCGCCAGTGAAGCAGAGAGTGTTGTCAGTTATGAGGAGGACTTTGAATGGCAGCCCCTTCTCTTCATCCCTTTACTTCAGGAATGAAACACTGATGGAACCTCTCCAAGAACAAAATGGCCATTGCCCAAGCCTTCTTGTATTGCTAGAACATAGGCAGGCAATTTTTGTTTTTGTTAAGGGCCTGGGGATTGCTTGCTCAGTAGATGAGGCCTGGCTTGATCACGTGACCTGTTGCATTGCCAGACAGCACCAGTCTAAGGTGATCTTTCCAGGCCCTGAACCCTGGAGCCTACTTTGCTGTCTTATGGATATAAGTACGATTGGACATCTTCCAGAACAAGCCCATTTCATCACAATTGAAGATTTGCTCTGGAAGGTAGCCTTTCTCTTCTATAAGTTTTTTGAGCTCTTCTGAGAACGCTGAAGCTGCCTTGGCATCAGCCAATGATGATTCTCCCATGATCTCTAAGTTCTTAAGGCTGTAGCACTTTACATAGTTAGCCAGCCATCCCTTATGAGCCTTAAACTCCTTCATTCTCCTCAACCCCATCACAGTAGTATTCACAGAGGCTAAGTGCTTTTTCACACATCATTTTGCCATGAACAGGGATATGCTTCTGTGACATGTCCTCCAGCCACATACTTGACGCCTTTGCGAGCAATTTGTCATGAATGAGAGACCACTTTTGCTGTTGTAGGGGCAGCACAAACACTTCCACAAATTTCAGCTTCTTTCTGCTTTATTTTGCAAACGCTCAGTTTGTTCTTACTGACCTTATGGCCTACCTTGGCAAGAAATATGCCGCTTTTCAAAAGATCTAAGATTTTAATTTTCTTGTTGAGAGATAGCACTTAACGCTCCCTCTTAGCCTTTGAGGGATTGTTTAGCTTTTTAAAAAATTATTATTATTATTTTTAACATCTTTATTGGAGTATAATTGCTTTACACAGCTTTTGAGGGATTGTTTTGACCACTTAATTGCTCTTTAGGAGCCATTTTTTCACAGAAGCAAAGGGTGCACACAACGTAAGTGACAAACGAGACACAAGGTGAACAATACTCAAACACAAGTGCTGGAGACTGAGGATCCATGAAATGGCGGGAGACTACAGCAGGGTATGCCAACACATCAGTTCATTCACACAGACTCAGTGTAGTGCTTGGCACACAGCAAATTCAAGTTTTGCTGTTTTGAACTTTCTGGAATTTTTTTTCAAATGTTTTCAATCCGTGGTTGGTTGAATCCACAGACATAGGGGGCTGACTATTATCAATAGTGCTTCTGTGCATATTCTTGTGTAAGTCTCCTGGTGCACATAGGTATAAGATGCGCATCTGAGAGCGATGTGCTGCTATCATAGGGCGTGCATATATTCAGTGTTAGTAGATGTTGCCAAACAGTTTTCCAACATGGCTGTACTGATTTACACTCCTACCACCTTTGTATGAGAAGCTCATTTGCTCCATTTCCTTTGCATTTAGAATTGTCAGTCTTTTTCATTTTAGCCACTGTGATGGGTATATATTTCATAATGGTTTTAATTGCATTTCTCTGGTGACTGATGTGGTTGGGCATCTTTTCATATGTTTATCGGTCCGTTGGATTACCTCTTTTGTAAAGAACCTGTTCACAGCTTCTGCCTATTTGTGTCAGATAGTTGTCTTTTTTAAATTGACTTACTGGGAGTGCTTTACATGTTCTAAGTACAAGTCCTTTGCTGGATATATGTATTGCAAATACAGTCTTCCACTCTGTGACTTACCTTTTCACTCTCAGTGGTATCTTTTGATGAACAGATGTTTCTTGGTTTTAATATGATCTAGTTTAGGAGGTTATTTCCATTATGATTGGTACTTTAAAAACAAATCTTTGTTTCTCCCATACAATCTTTTAAAATGGCATTTGTATAGTGGGATTTCCTATAAAGTATTAAGTCTTTTATTAGATTTGCTTTCATGGTAGCTTAGAGTAGAAGTAGGGATTTGCAAATAAAGCTATCAATAAGTTTTGTTTTGTTTTGTTTTTAGGGAAAAAAAGCCAAAGATGAATGGACAAACATTTGTGTTGTGAGAAGATATTCTGTATTATTTTAACAAAGAAAATTAGTTTATCAATCTTTTCTTCTGATTAAATATATTTCCTTTTCATTTCTACAAACTTGAAATAACTTAGAAAAAAGATTTTTCCACATATAAAGATAAATATTCTTATAGCTTCCTGGAGAGCCATTCAGCTTTGAAAATAATTAAAAGCATCAACACCAGAAAACATCTACATAATATTGTTCTAAATGTGGCTGATTATATTTGTGTCTAATAATTTTATTTATTTTATCATTTTTAGAACTTTTTGAAAATGAGCATGTACGTATTGGGCAAAAAGGTAAGCTTTTGATTATACTTATTTTAATTTCTGAAAATGAGACAGTCTCAAGTAAATGTCTGTATCGTATACCCTCAACTGAAATTTAATCTCTGAGAAGCTAAAGACCTAAAAAGGAATAAAATTTAACAATGTAGATAAAACAATGGGAATCTTTATAAAGAGGGGAAATGCATCAATTTGGCTTTATCAATAAATGTCAGGTAAAGAAGTACACAGATGGTTCACTAAAAAGGAAATGATAAATGCAGGCACACATTTCTCAAGGATATTAGCTTAATCCATTCAACAGTAGAATTTCATTTTAAAATCAAAGAGCCAGGTTCTCTCTTTGATGTGCCCACACCCTTCTCATCAGTGTTAATTGGAATATGCTCCTGCATCAGGAGAGAATAATAGCTGTCACACTTCCCAGCGACTGTTCACCATGGTAGGGCTTAATAACTGAAGCAGCTGTTAGTGTTCTGGAGAACAAATTTTCCCCATCTTTTTAAGATTCTTTTCCTTATTTTTATAAATCCTGTTTTGTCTTTGAAATATGAAGTGCAGGTAAGTCTTGTGTCAGAATAAATCTTCTATGGCAATTATATTATCATGTTCTAAACTCCCTAGTTCAATTTTTCAGAATCCTATTTATTTAGAAGACTGCATTTGTATGATTTGATATTTTCATTAAACACAATTGCAAGTTATCATGTGGTCTCTTTGTTTCATTCTCATTTAGTGTAAGAATTTTTTCCTTTTTCTTTTAAGAAGAAAATATAAGAAAACAAAACTGTTTGACAAATATCAGCAGTTGTCTAGTATTTCTTCTTTTGTTTTTATTTTTTGGTTTTGTTTGTTTGTTTTGGACGGGGGCTTAATTTCCAGACTTAATGGCTAGTATTTTCATTAACATAAAGATGAAAACAAAAGGATAATATATTAATTTTGTGAACTTGACTGCTTATGAATAATTTTTGGCCTTTTTAAAAGGTTATCAGATCTTTTTTGTTTTTACTTCTTTAAAAATCCCTCTTTTCTGTTGATTTTGGCAGATAGCTAAAAAGTCATCGAATAGAATGGATATCTACATTCTTTAGAATTCTCAGTCATAATACTTCAAATAGCATACCACTTCCAAATACTAGAACATTCATGACTTAGTAGAATATGCATAAGAAATTTAGGGTTTCTGTAGCTATGACTTCATGTGATCATGAAATCCAAAACTTATTCTATATATGCATCACAAGTTTCACATCCATGGAGCTATAGTTAAAGCGCAGTGAAATCAAGGTACCTACATTAAAAACTTTCACCTGGTGGGGTAGGAGGTGGAGGAGCTTACGGCTTGAAACTTACAGGGCTGTAAATAAGGCCACATCAAAAATCTGAGAGTAAAAGAAGATTGTCAAGATATGATGCAATTATGTTAGACATAAAGATGAAATGTTAGCTTCCCAAAAGATTTTTAAAGATTTCAGTGTTATTTCTTACATTATGAATTTTCTAATGAGATGTTAATACACTTTTGACAGTTCTATCAGAACAAGATAGTGCTGCTGCTCAACAGTATATCAGACAAGGAAGTCCCACAGCCCTGAGAGCTGAACTATGGGCTCTCATTTTGAATATTTCCAGCCAACCTGAGGTAAGAAGAAAAAGGATGGGCCAGATTTGATATTTGTTTTTCAAAGACCTGCATTCAAAGTAGAAATATTTTTTTCTTAGTCTAATATTTACTCCCTTTTTAATTTTCAAATTCACTGTAGTTTAGAGTTCTAAGATAAGATTAACATATAATTTAATCACTGTGTGCTTAACATAGACGTTTTTGTTATTAATAATTAGTTGGATAGGGTGAACCTATACATACAACAGAACAATAAGTAAAACCTTAAGAAGTAGAGTCCACCAATTCAGATCAGTGAAGATGTGTGGTAGAACTGGGAGTTATAATAGGGAGAAATAAAGATGCACAGCTCGATATACGTAAATGACTACTTTGTCCCTACAGTTACTTTCAAAATATGCACGATTTTTATGGGTTTAAAAATTGAAAGATTATGTGGGAATGTTATTTTTCTAAGTATAAGAACATCTTATTTTAGGAAATAAAATGAATATGAAGAGAAATCACCAACAGACAGGTAATAGATTCAATAAAGAAACAAGTGTAAGACATTGATTCTTCTTGAAATATTTTGGAGAATTTTTTTTTTTTTCTGAAGCCCACCGATCCTATAAGTCATCTATTTAAAGATTTTAATAAATAGCAAACTAATAGTTCCCTAACCTAGCAGTTAAAAACATGGGTTTTGTTTAGAATCATATGACCTAGTTTCAACTCCTAGCTCCCTCAACTTATTTGAAATAAGTCACTGAGTGAGTTAAATTTCTTCAAACTTCAACTTACCCATACTTAGATATAGGTAATAATTTTTATATCCCAGTGTGGTTGAAAGAATTAGATGAAATCCATGTGAGTCTTTTATTAACACAGTACTTGGTATAACAGGTCACCATTGATGGTAGCAATAGTAATTACATATAACATGTAATTATGTTATAAATTAATTATAATTTATAATAATGCAGTTTTTAAGAAAATCAAACATTATAACATATATTATAAAAACTACACCTGTAACCTTTGCAAATTGTGTATGCATGCTTGTGTGTGTGTGTGTGTGTGTGTGTGTGTGTGTGAGTGAATGTTTTAAATCTCCCGCTCTGAACAGCACTATCAAAAATCACTTGCTTCCTTTTTGAAAGAATAAACCTTGTGATTTATTTTAGAGCAGTTTTAAACCAAATGATACTACTGATGTTTTGAGGTGACACTTTAAAAGTAACAGTTTACAAAACAGTTTTGAGTGTATGCTGGGCATTTTTTGTGAGTGTATCAACTCTTGTAGAAGAGGTAGTAGTTCTTGTCCTGACCTGTGTAGATGACCTACCAACTTCGCTGATCAGGAGCTAAGTTAGCAAGTCCTGTCTCTGCAGAGGAACTAACTACTACCATTTCAAAAATAGATTTAGAATTTTTCCAGAAGTATAGTTGTAGAATAAAAGTAGTAATCCCAGATAGTGATTGTATAAAGTTCAAAGGCAGTTTTTACACTTGAATTCTGGGTTAAGTTATCTTGATTTTCTATATTCAAAATGGCAATCTGTAAAAAGAAATTAATATTATCAGAAGGCAATCTTGATTTTATTGAATAAAACATTTTCTATCACTTACACTTATTTTCACTGTAAATGTGTGACCTGAACAAACTATAGCGGTTCCGAAATAATTGTTGTAGGTGGTACATTAGAGGGTGGAGGGGGAGAGAGAGAGAGGGAGAATACTTACTTCTTATGAAGAATACTTTATCAGAACTTTTTGTTCAATTACTTCCCAATCTCTTAAAATAAGCTACATATACAAATGCATCATAGTTGAGGAGTTAGATAAATGGAATATTTCAAATTTCACACTCATAAAGCTATTTTTAAAATCTTACCTCAATAGAAAGAAGACTTGGGATTTAATGCTTTAAGTTCCTAGCAGTTAATTTATTTAGTACTTTTACTAGAACATTATTTAACTTTGATTTTTTTCTCTTTTTAAGAAAATATGTGATAAGTTTAAAAGAATTGCTTTTATATATTTTCTTTTCTACAGCTCTCTAGATCTCTGGATCAAAATATCCATATTTAGTAAACATTCATATTTAAATTTTTTTGCTTAATTTCAGTTTGCTAATTAAAAGTAGAAAATTGTCTTATACTTTGCTCTAGGTTCTTGCTTACTGATAAGATAGCCAAGATGAGTATTAACATTTAAGATTTCCTTTAGTGATTTCACAATAATGTTCTCCACAACCTGACCTAAAGGTCGGCAATAATGCCTGACCATCCTAGATCTTTCTGGTCAGCTCACCTAGTCTTCCCAGTGCCTGTTTCTGTCCTTCACTCTCCTCAGCCACTTATTTTCAGAGTCTTAGCAAAAGATCTCACCTTCTCCTAACCAGAGAAAACAGAAGTCATCAGAAGGAACTCATTCAAATTCCTTCCACCAAACCTGTAAACTTAACTTGCATCAGCACCCGTTCTTGCCTCTACTTTTACATCTAAACCTTGTGCAAGAAAAGTCTATGCTAGATGCTCCTACTTCCTTAATCCCATTAATCACTCAGTCTACCATAGTCTGGCATACACCCCACTACATGACTATAACTGTCCTAGCTAAAGTTGCCAAGGAACAGTGGATACATTTTAGTCTTTACATCTACTGCATTTGATACTATTATCTATTCTGCCCTTGAAATATTCTTGGTCTTTAATTTAGTTCATCCTGTTTTCTTAGTTCTTCTTTCCCTCTTTTTCTTTTTCTTTCTTTTTAAGTCTGCATTTGGGTTCGTCTGCTAGACCTCAAGTGCTTGTATTTCTCAGAATTCAATTTTGATCCTCTTTTCACCCTGCACATTTTCCCTGGACTGTCTCATCCACAGTCACCTTTTCCATAATGGCTTCAACTCTGTTTTCAACCAAACTTAGTCTTAAGCCTAAAACGTTTATTTCCAGTTTCCTGCAGAACTCTAATACATGGTCTGAAAGTGTATCAGACTCATGATATCTAAAAGAAAAAGTATAATCTTTACCTCAATTTATTTGTGGTCATCCAAGAGATGCTGAATTATCTCTCTTCCCACCTGAAAAAAAAAAAAAAAAAACCTTGTCAGACTTTTGTCTTCTTGGATATTCTACTTTCCTTTCACATGCAGTTTATTCCATGACCTTTTCTGAGAAGCCTTCCTAATATCTCCTCTACCTTGTCTTCTCCCAACTCCATCACTGCTACTCTTAGATACTTCCTTCATTTTTCTCCCACCATAACCAGTGCAGGAGCAAAGACCTAAAGACAGAGAAACATATACCATACTTCTTACTTTATTTGGCTGCCTCCCTTTCTAGATTGAGTACCTAAGGACAGGGATTTTTTTTCTTCTTCATCATCTGTAAAGTCAGTATCTTGTACAGCGTCTAGAAATGGTCAGCTCATCTAAATGCTTAATGAACAGTTAAGTATAAACTGTTAGGAATGTTCTGTGAGTTCTTTGACTTCCTGAGAGTATATTTCCTTTTTTCTTCAGTTAAAGAGATAGTGTGTAAGTCTGCATAAAATATAAAATAGATACATATACTAAAATTTAAATATTCTCTGATGCTAAAAATTTGGGCTATTTTGCTTTTCAAAGATTGCTTTTTATAATCATAATTTATTACTGTTAAATATCTATTTTGCCAAAGCTTATATAAAATACTCTTGAAATATCCTATTATATTATTGGTAATTGTTATATTTTATAAGTTCTTGTTTTATAATGTCTTTGGTGTTAGGGTAATGCTGGCCTCATAGAATGAATTAAGAAGTATTCCCTCTGCTTCTGTCCTCTGAAGGAGATTGTAGAATACTGGCAGAATTTCTTCCTTAAATGTTTGGTAGAATTCACCAATGAGGCCCTCTGGGCCTGGTACTGTCTGTTTTAGACACTTGTTAAGTCAATTACTTTAATAGATGTAGGCCTATTCCGATTGTCTGTTTCTTCTTGTGTGAGTTTCAGCAAATTCTGTCTTGTTCAAGTAATTGATCCATTTCATCTAGGTTATCACATTTGTGGGCAGAGAATTGTTCATAGTATACCTTTATTATCCTTTTAATGTCCATAGGATCTGTAGTGATGTACCCTCTTTCATTTCTGATTTGGGTAATTTGTGTCCTTTCTCTTTTTTTTTTTTTTAGTTAGCCTGGCTAAAGGCTCATTCGTTTTATTGATCTTTTCAAAGAACTAGCTTTTTGTTTCAATTATTTTTCTCTATTGATTTCCTGTTTTCAATTTCATTTATTTCTGCTCTAATTCTTATCATTTCTCTTCTTCTGCTTACTTTCAATTTAATTTGTTCTTCTTTTTCTAGTTTCTTAAGGTGGAAACTTAGATTATTGATTTTTAGATCTTTCTTGTTTTCTAATTTATGCATGCATTCAATTCTGTAAATTTCCATCTAAGCACTGCTTTTACTGCATCCCACAAATTTTGATAAGTTACCTTTTCATTTAGTTCAAAATATTTTTAACTTTCTCTTGAGATTTCTTCTTTGACCCATGTGTTATTTAGAAGTATGTTGTTTGATCTCCCTGTATTTGGGGATTTTCCAGTTATCTTTTTGTTATTGATTTCTAGTTTAATTCCACTGTGGTCTGAGAGCAGACACTGTATGATTTCTATTCTTTTAAATTTGTTAAGGCTATGTTTTATGACCCAGAATGTGGTCTATCTTAGTGAATGTTCCATGTGAGTTTGAGAAGAATGTGTATTCTACTGTTATTGGATAAAGTAGTGTACAGGTGTCCATCATAGCCAGTTGATTGGTGGTGTTGTTGAGTTCAACTTCGACCTTACTGATTTTCTGCCTGCTGAATCTATTTCTGATAGGGAGGTGTTGGAGTTTTATTTCAATTGGAAATGCATGGTTTATTTAATAAATGATGCTAATAACCATCCTTCTGAAAGAAAACTCAGACCTTTGGCTTACCATATATAAAAATAAATTCCAGGTAGGTTATAAACATTTAAATTAAAAATATCAACTTTAGAAAAAACTAGAAAAATATTTGTATAAACATGTGATGTAGGAGAGCCTTGCCTAAGGGAAGCAAGAAAATCCAAAGCCATAAAGAATTTTTAAAAATTTGTCAATGTATACCATAAACAAAAATCAAACAACACATATTAATTTGAAGAAAAAGTATTTGTAACACAAATGACAAAAGGTTAATCCTCATTATCAATAAAGAGCCTGACAAATTAATAAAATAAATGTAATCTAATAGAAAAATATGTAAGTCATTGAAGTGGAAATTCAAATGACCAGTAAGCATATGAAAGAATGTCAACTTTATTAGTATTTGGGAAAGTGCAAATTCATACAACAGTAAGATAACCATTTTTCATCCATGGAAAAGTTAAAATGGTGAGGATATAGGTAACTTTGTGCTCTCATGGGTTGCTGGTGGGAATTTGAATTGATACTTTTTTGGAAAGTAGTTAGGCAATTTGTTGTCCAACTAAAGATATATGTGCGTGTTTGTGTGTGTGTGTGTGTGTGTGTGTATATATATATATATATATATATATATATATATATATATATAGCCTTCAGCCTACAATCCTACCTTTGCCAGTTTATCCCATAGATACAAAAGCATATGTGCATGAGCATATTTATTGCAGTATTTGTAGTGACAAACAACTAGAAACAACCTGAGTAGCCATCTATAGGCTAAAGGAATGGTTAAATAAATTGTGATACATCTGTAGCACAGCTTCAAAAATATTAAAGTGTATGTAGTTATTAAAAAGACATAGAGAGATGACCATGATATACACTAGAAACTGAAAAATAAGTATAGAATGATTCCATTTTATGTTAAAAAAACAAGTAAAACCCTTAAATATGATTATATGTTTGTATAAGCATGGAGAAAAGTATGGAAGAATACAAATTACAAATAATGTTACAAATACAATACAAATAACATTAGTTTCTTCAGTGTGGTGGCAGGGAAGAAGAAAAGATTGTTAACTTTTTCTTTATCCAGCTTTAAATTGTTTCACTTATTTTAATGGTCATATATCAGTTTGTAATTTTAAACTTATTTTATTTTATTTTATTTTATTTATTTTTTTTTGTTGTTGTTGTTGTACGCGGGCCTCTCACTGCTGTGGCCTCTCCCGTTACAGAGCACAGGCTCCGGACATGCAGGCTCAGCAGCCATGGCTCACGGGCCCAGCCGCTCCGCGGCATGCGGGATCCTCCCGGACCGGGGCACGAACCCGTGTCCCCTGCATCGGCAGGCGGACTCTCAACCACTGCGCCACCAGGGAAACCCTAAACTTATTTTATTTTTAAAAAGAGACATAACTCTAAGCATCTTAGCTTTTCCACTGTGTTCCCTAGAAGACATTAAAGTATAAAACTATGCCCTTTGCCCATTGTCAAGGATTGTTATTTGAATTAGGTGCTGTTCCTGCCTTTAAAAATGTTTTTTTATTCTAGCCAGAGAGATGAATTTAATAAATACAATAGAAGGTAAATAAAATAGTAAAATAATTTTGCTTTAGGTAGGAAATCAAAACAACATGAATGAGAACAAAGTAAGGCTTTTTAATTAAAATTAAAATGACTAAAAATAGCCAGTAAATCCCCAGATTATCTTTATGCAAAGAGCACTTTGCCTCAAATCAGAGAACTGTGTATTAAGCATCTTTCAAGACAAAGAAATCGTGTTTCAGGAAACATAGGGCTGGACACCACGCTGCCAAGGCAGCTGCATGCAACAGATATTCTTCTTTGTCCCAGTCGAACCTGTCTCACAACTCTTATTTGAGGGAATGTCTTCAGAAAGAATCACGTAGACTGGGATGTACTGATGGAGCCAAGCAGTATTTGGATATGGGTGGAAACCAGGGCTAAAATGCCCAAGACATGGATGGAGGGATTTGGAGGAACACAGGGATCAGCTGAAGTAGTGAGATGATATTTCCATCTCTCTTTAACACAACTACTACCCATTTAGTCTTAACCTTTTTTTTTAAACCTTTATTATTTATTATGAACACCCCGACCAACTATTAGCCTGATGCTTAACTGGATTACGTCTTATGTCCCTCCTCCCTCTCTGCCTTCCCCTGTCTTTTCTTCTTTTTCCTTTCCTCCCCTTTTCTCTTCTTCCTATCTTTCCTCTCTTCCCTCTTACTTCTTATTCTCTATTAAATTAAACATTAGCCAAATCTTATCACTGTTTAGAGTTAGATTTTCTAATATAATACCATATTCTTTTATTTTTTTTAAACTGATTTTTTTGCTATTACAATTAAAAAAAAATTTTATTTTATATTGGAGTATCATTGCTTATCAGTGTGTTAGTTTCAGGTGTACAGCAAAGTGATTCAGTTATACATATACATGTATCTATTCTTTTTCAAATTCTTTTCCCATTTAGGTTATTACAGAATATTGAGCAGAGTTCCCTGTGCTATAACTGATTTTTATTTACTTTTCTAAAAACCTGGACTCAGATGTAAAGAAAAGTACACTGCTGATTCTATTGATCAATGTCATTAAAAGTCCTAAACCCTTATTATTGTCCATTAGCCAGATGAGATGAGAGTGTTTCTCATTATCTCTTGGAAATTTATGTATCTTCTCAAGCTGTGCTTAAATCATGTACAGGTTAACTGCATAGGATTCTGTATAGTTATAATCATTATATTTTGAACTAAAAATGAATAATAAAGGATTTTTAATCTAAAAAAAAACACCCTGATGTTTTTCATATGCTTTATGATTACTTTTACTACCAGGGCTGATTTAGTATGTTTAAACTTTTTTATTTTATAATAATTTAGATATTAGAAAGGCAGTATAGTGTAGTCATTCTGGGTTTTTATATAGGTTTCGGGGCTTTCCCGGGATCAAATCTTACTACCTTTGTGGCCTTGGACAGCAAGTTACTTCTTTCTCTGGGCCTTAATTTCTCAAATGTAAATGGGAATAATAATCATTGTTGAACAGTTTTATTTTGTTGGTATGGGATTAAATAGATTAACTCATGTGTAAAACAGTTCCTGACACCTAGTAATTACTTAATAAATACTGCATTTGCTATATTTTTATTTTTTTAAAAAAATAAATTTATTTATTTTGGGCTGCGTTGGGTCTTCGTTGCTGCATACGGGCTTTCTCTAGTTGCAGTGAGCGGGGGCTACTCTTCGTTGTGGTGCACGGTCCTCTCATTGCAGTGGCTTCTCTTGTTGCGGAGCATAGGCTCTAGGCACTCGGGCTTCAGTAGTTGTGGCACGTGGGCTCAGTTGCTCCGCGGCATGTGGGATCTTCCTGGACCAGGGCTCGAACCCATGTCCCCTGCATTGGCAGGCAGATTCTTAACCACTGCACCACCAGGGAAGTCCTGCATTTGCTATTAAATTACAGTTAATCAGTTTAGCAAACATTGATTAAATACCCACCAGGTAGCAGATTTTATCTTAAGGGATGGGATTAGGTATATTTATTGATCATCTACTATTGGCCAGGCATGGAGACTGTAGTAGTGAATTAAAAAAAGTCCTGGGAACTTCTCTGGTGGGGCAGTGGTTAGGAATTGGACTGCCAATGCAGAGGACACAGGCTCAAGCCCTGGTCCGGGAAGATCCCACATGCTGCGGAGCAACTGAGCCCACACACCGTAGCTATTGAGTCTGTGCTCTAGAGTCCGCGAGCCACAGCTACTGAAGCCCATGCGCCTAGAGCCCATGCTCCGCAACAAAAGAAGCCACCGCAATGAGAAACCTGTGAAGCCACCGCAATGAGAAGCCCATGCACCACAACGAAGAATAGCCCCTGATGGCCGCAGCTAGAGAAAGACGGCACGTAGCAACAAAGACCCAATGCAGCCAAAAATAAACAAATTAAAGGAAAAAAAAGTCCTTATCCTCTTAGTGTTTATAATACTATTAATGATCATTATTTATTAAAGGCATTATTTATTTGAGGCTGACTTTAAAATGTGATTGACTTTTAATGTTTTTGTTTGTTTAACTTTTAAATCTAGGATATCTTGTATTATGAGCAGCTTAAGACTAATGTGATACAACATGACCTTTTGGTGGACAGTTTAATTTATAAAGTAAGTAAAAGTATACATAGTTTTTCCATTTCATTAATATCATTAAGCAATTATTGAGTCTTCAACATGTAGGGACTGCACTATGCATGATGATACATACTAAACTTGAAAAATAATTTTAAGTGATCATTATACTTACAAAGTTAAGTTTGACCTTCAAAATTTGCAGTTTCTATTCAATGTTATCCTCCTTCCCGTTGAAACTGTCCTCATAATCCTTTCCTGACCCTCCCATTTATTGATTAAGAGAATGATAAGCATTTCCTGTCCTTATAAATTCAAGTTTTCCACACAAACTACATAAGAAGAAACTAAAAGGAAAATGAGATTATGGATTTTTTATCTTATTTGTCTCAGTCTTTAGGGCCTGCTTATTTATTTTATTATTTTGAAGTCATGTTTTATTTTTAATTTCTTTTAGTTTCTAGACATATAGTTAAGCACGTCTCAAGTTTTATGATAAGGATTCATTGAGTTTTTGTTTCCAGGCATCTGATATTGAGACGAGATGCAGATGCTGAAAACGTGGTATAGGATATGACTGATTCTGGATTAATAATTGGGTTGTTTAAAAGACTTGGATTTTAGATTTAGAACTTGTAAGATAGAGGAGAAGGGCATATTATTCCAGATCTCAGAAACAGGGGAGAGAAGAACCTAAAAATTTGTCTGGGTAAAACATAACCAAAGTTAATTATAACAATGACTACTAGCATTTAATGATTGCTTACTATGTGCCATACATTGTTCCAAACTCTTTACATAGATTGTCATCTGATCCTGTTAGCTACCTTGGGTGGTAGATACCAGCATCTGGGCTGTAAATGATAAATGCATTTTTTTCCTGGAAAAAACTTACATTCTGCAAAATCATGCTTAAAAATAAGAGCTTATAGGAAAAATAGCACTTTTGTAACTAAAGTGCTAACAGAAACAATAATTGGGAGATGAATTGGACAACTCAGGCAGGCTGCTCCTGCAGGAGTTATTAAAAATGTACAAAAATAATAAAGTGTAAATGCTAAAGTAATGCAGATGGAAGTGGTGCACAGCACCACTGGGGCTGCTGTTCAGGTGGGCACAAGAGGAAGTGCAGAAGCTAAGAGATGTGCAAGGCTGGGGGTGTGCCTCTCTGGAGAGGGGCCCCCTGTGCAATCATTCATTTTCCATTCTCTTGAAATACAGTTATAAGGGCTCATGCCTGTGGAAGACTTTGTCCTTTCCTGCTGAAGGTTATAATTCTACTTCTGCTGTTCTGGCTTCCCTTTTTTAAAGAAAAATTGCATATGAACGAACACAATTTTCATGTTATACTGCCATCATTCCCTTACTCACCAGCCACATATTGATACATGTGTTGTAGCAAAACAGGAAGTACTATCATTTTGCCATTTTACAGATGAGGGAACTGAGGTAAAGAAAGAGTAAAGAAATTTGTTTAAATTCATATATTAAATAGCAAAGCCAAGATTTGAATCTAGGTAATCTGACTTCACAACCGTACCTTTAACCACTGTGCTCTACAGAGAGAAAAGATGAGGAAATTTAAGAGGATGCAGTCTTTTGATGAAAAGTCTTGACTCTCACAGAAGTTTTTACATAGATTTGGATCACAGGTACTACTATTAACTTTGAGGTCAAATGATTGTGCTCAGGGGATTATTTTAACAACAGCCTAAGAGATCTTTTGGGCTTTAAGACCTTCAATCTCCTTTCTGTTCAAATGAGAGAAGACTCACAAGAGAAGTTGTTCAAAAAATCCAAGAGTGCTAGCATGAGAGTTCTCTTTGCTGCCAACATGAATTTCAGTTAGAATCAGTAAAAAACAAATCTGTCATGAGAAAGAGGTAAACAGTTTGTGTCTGAAGAATTGAATATAAGTTCTGCTAGAATCAATCCTGACTGTCCACAACATGAGTGTTTTTAGGAAGATATCTGTCTCTGGTTGTTTCTGACTTGTATTAGTTGAGCTCTGCTGATCTTATTGGAACAGCTCCAAACATTATTAAAGTCAGCCCTTGAGGAAATGAGCATTTTAAAATTATTTGAAGTTTCATTACAAGTCCCTTTGGCAAAGGCTCATTTTTAATTTAACTGAAAGTAAAGTAGAATTATTTTAGTGATTAAAGAAATTAATGAAACAAGGCAATGCTTATATACAGAACACCATCAAACCCTCCCTAAGCTAAAATATCTAATGGTTCTCTCTGGACTGTGTTTTTTTTTCCCACAAACTTGCCTTGAATCCACACCATCTACAGTTTTCCACCACTTGCTATGATGGACAGTTGACCTGTCAGTTTATATCAGTGTTTCTCAACCTTTTCTTCATTATTATCCCTAAAGAGAAAATTTTCTCTAATATAAAAAAATTAAATACCAAAGAATAAGATTTTGGTGGGTAAGGATAAGCTTTGGAGGTCCACAAACCATTGTACTATGTAAAAGTTTTTGATCCCCAGGAACGAAGTCTCACCCCTTAGAGGCAATATCATCCTCGTTGAGATTGCATGGTCTCTGCCTCTGCCCACGTTGTGACTTAGACTGGCTCCTTTCTTTCCCCTTAGTCTGTGTCTTTCAGTTTTCCCAAGCGTAGCACACATTCACTACCTCCAGAGTCATCCACAGCTCATTTCATCCTCCTGTAATTGCTGCTTTGATCAATAGTCTGATTGAATTTTGTAGGTTGAGCAATATTATCATAGATTCCTGCAATATTTCTTTGTAACTGTTCCGATATTTCTACTATGTATGTTTTCTTGCTGGTGAGATTGAAGATAAACATTGTCTAGTTTGTTTGTTTGTTTGCTAGCAAGCAATGACTTGCAAGTGAAAAATCACAAAAACATGAAAGATTTTTGGTATTTTGAGGGAATGGCAAGAATGTGGGTCTGAATAGTGGAAGATGAGATTGGAACAGTAATTTGAGGCCAGATTGTTATGGTTGCTTTTGGATGTTGTGATTGCATCTCCTTTTCTAATTTTAAGACACCTAAATATTAGATTTAAAGGAGATAAAATTGAAATAAGTAATAAAGAATTACTAATGGAACCAAAAAGACTGTGAACAATTTGTAGTCAAATAATGTGTCACTTATATTAGTCAAGTTAAATTTGTAAGTTTACCTGTGATAATTCTAGTGATAAAATCTAATTGAGAAGTTTATAATCATACATAAAAATAAAATCATTGCAGTATTATTTCTAGATGCTGCCTTTATGTCTTAGTACTATAGACATATTCATTTAGGTTCTCTTCAGTGCTCTCTACTTTTAATTATAGGATGTGAAATTGACAGCAAGCAATGATGATTATTATTTTGTATTTGAAGATTACTTATATCAGGTAAGTTGAAAAATTAAAATATGTAATATTCTTGTTTTAAGTTCTCTAACTCAGGATACTTTAGAAGATATCTCTTTTGTTAACTGAATCTTCCTGAAATCCACTATGTTTATTTTTTATCTAATTAAATGTTCTAAGTTTGGGATAAGGTTAATTTTTGTTCTTACATGGGACTAGGTAGGAGAATAAGAGCTACATATCTGCTCCAACCAGGAGAGGTACATGCACAGATTTTTTTTTTTAATACATGAATCAACTCTTTTTTACATTCTATTCCCATATAGGTCATTTCAGAATATGAGTTCTCTGTGCTGTACAGTAGGTTCTTATTAGTTATCTATATCTATATCTATATCTATATCTATATCTATATCTATATATATATATAGTAGTGTATATATGTCAATCCCAGTCTCCTAATTTATCCCTCCCCCCCGTAACCATAAGTTTGTTTTCTACATCTGTGACTCTATTTCTGTTTTGTAAATAGGTTCATTTGTACCTTTTTTTTTTTAGATTCCACATATAAGCAATATCATATGATATTTGTCTTTGTCTGACTGACTTCACTCAGTATGACAACCTCTAGGTCCATCCATGTTGCTGCAAACGGCATTATTTCATTCTTTTTTTACGGCTGAGTAATATTCCATTGTATATATGTACCACATCTTCTTTATCCTTTCCTCCGTCAATGGACATTTAGGTTGCTTCCAAGTCCTGGCTGTTGTAAATAGTGCTGCAATGAACATTGGGGTATGTGTATCTTTTCAAATTATGGTTTTCTCCAGATATATGCCCAGGAGTGGGATTGCTGGATCATATGGTAACCCTATTTTTAGTTTCTTAAGGAACCTCCATACTGTTCTCCATAGTGGCTGTACCAATTTACATTCCCACCACAGTGTAGGAGGGTCCCCTTTTCTCTACACCCTCTCCAGCATTTATTGTTTGTAGAGTTTTTGATTAGGCACGGATTCTTAAATTGAATGTCCAGTTCGTATTTCAGTCATCACAAGACATTCAGAGAAAGCATTTTACATGATAGTTTTCTATTAAAGGCCTTGAATAAATAATTAAATGTTTTGAAATCAGTGTGAAGCATTGTGATTACTCTTTGATCATTTCATATGCTGATATTGTGGGTGTTTGGATTTACCTAGGTCTTTTTCATATCTACTAAAATAGAAACATCTTATCACAAATAGGAAATATGAAATTTATGTAGAATTGCTTAAATAATACTTTTTCTTAAAGATCACACACATAGATAGATAGAAGATTAATAATTTGATTTTGAGTGAATGTCAACATGTGTCATGGAGAAAATGTCTAGATTCCACATGACAATTTCTGCTTCATTAAATGTAAATCAGTCCCAGCTGTCTGGATTTGCAGGTTTCTAATTGGTAATAGTGGTGGTAGTTGTGCGTCTGTTTAAGAAAAGAGTTAAATAAGATTCTCTCAAGAAGGTTTAATTAATCATATATTCCAAGAACTAAATTCCAACGATTTTATAAAATTTATTTATAAAGCTAAAATTTGAAATAACCCTAGAAACAATTTTAAGGAAGTTTCAGTGATTTTAAATGTGCCATTAATTTTTTTAATTTTAAAAAACAGTAAAGATTTAAAATCCCATTCTTTAACATAATTAAAAGTTGGAAAATACAAAAATCTAAAAGTTTATTTACTTATCTAGCTAATGTGTAGCCTGGTACCTAATTCTTAGTACTCAGTAAAATTTTGAATGTACAGTAAAGTTAATGCTTCATTTATATATTAATGTTTGTTTCCATACTTAAGAAATATTGAGTGGAAATGATTAGTTTTGGTATTGTATCATAAGGAAGTCCACAGAACCATCCCTAGCAGAAAAATCAAAATCAGTGAAAATTATTTAAAAAACAAAAATATTTAAAGTATCTGGGGCTTCCCTGGTGGTGCAGTTGTTGAGAGTCCGCCTGCCGATGCAGCGGACACGGGTTCGTGCCCTGGTCTGGGAAGATCCCACATGCCATGGAGCGGCTAGGCCCGTGAGCCATGGCCACTGAGCCTGCGCGTCCGGAGCCTGTGCTCCGCAACAGGAGAGGCCATAACAGTGAGACGCCCGTGTACCACAAAAAAAAAAAATCTGGAAGCTGTGTTAAGGTTATACATGAAGACAGCAACAACAACAACAAAAAAAACCAAACAACATTTATTTAAGAAAAGCTACGAAATCTCAGAACAGTCTGTAGCACTTGAGTCGTGATGCACTCTCTCCCTCCCCTCACCCCCAGATCATCATGATGGAAGCTTCAATTCAGCTGAGTGTGGCCAGGAAGATGGGGTTCCGTTTCCCTATAACTTCTAGTCAAGGGCTGCAGTAGCTCTATATGAGGGTCAGGTAACCAGTATTTCTCACACTCCTCAGCTCTGTGTTGCAGATGCTAAATTACAGAAGAATGCAGCCAAGAAGTCAGGGACTCCCTGCCTCCAACTCATAGGGCAGACCTCTGTGGAGAGCAGGTTTGAGTAACCTCCATATTTATTTTCTGTAGTGGCTGTACCAACTTGCATTCCCGCCAACAGTGCACTAGGGTTCCCTTTTCTCTGTACCTTCCCCAATACTTGTCTTTCTTTGTCTTGTCTTTTTGATGATAGCCATTTTAACAGGCCTGAGGTGATAACATATTGTGGTTTTGATTTGCATTTCCCTGATGATTATTGATGTTGACTACCTTTTCATGTACCTGTTGGCCATTTGTATGTCTTCTTTGGAAAACTTCTATTCAGTTCCTCTGCCCATTTTTTAATTGGGTTTTTTTGTTTTTTTGCTATTGAGTTGTAAGAATTCTTAATATATTTTGGATATTAACCCCTTATCAGATATATGATTTGGAAATATTTTCTCCCATCCTCCCATCCTTTTCATTTTGTTGTTTATTTCTTTTGCTTTACAGAAGCTTTTTAGTGTGATGTGGTCCCACTTATTTATTTTGCTTTTGTTGCTTGTGGTTTTACTGTCATATCCCGAAAATCTCTGTGAAGTCAAGGAGCTTTTTTTCTGTGTTTTTTTTCTAGGAGTTTTATGGTACAGGTCTTACATTTAAGTCTTAAATCCATTTCATGTTCATTTTTGTGAGTGGGGTAAGATATGAGTCTAATTTCATTCTTCTGCATGTGGTTATCCAGTTTTCCCAACCCTATTTATTATTGAAGATACTATCCTTTCTCCATTGAGTATTTGTGGCTCCCTTGTCAAATATTAGTTGACTATTTATGTGTGGTTTATTTCTGGGCTCTCTATTCTGTTCCATTGGTTTGTGTGTCTATTATTATGCCAGTGCTATACTATTTTGATTACTATAGCTTTGTAGTATAGCTTGAAATCAGGAAGTATGATGCTTTGTTATTCTTTCTTGAGATTGTTTTGGCTACTCAGGTTCTCTTGTGGCTCTATACAAATTTTAGGATTGTTTTTCTATTTCTGTGAAAAAAATGCCATTGGAATTTAAATAGGGATTGCATTGAATCTATAGATGGCTTTGGGTAGTATGGACATTTTAACAATGCTAATTCTTCGGATCCATGAACATGGGATATTGTTCCATTTGTGTCTTCTTCAGTTTCTTTCATCAAAGTCTTGTACTTTTCAGTGTACAGATCTTTCACCTCCTTGGTTAAACTTATTCCTTAGTATTTTATTGGTTTTGATGCTATAGTGAATGGAATTATTTATTTCTTTTTCAGATGTTTTGCTGTTAGTGTATAGAAACACAGCTGTTTTCTGTATGTTGATTTTGTATCCTGCAACTTTACTGAATTCATTGTTTAGTTCTAGCAGATTTTTGGTGGAATCCTTAAGATTTTCTACACATAAGATCATATCATTTGCAAATAAAGATAATTTTATTTCTCTCTTTCCTGTTTGGATGCCTTCTTTTCTTTGTCTTGCCTGATTGCTCAGAGTAGTCTTGTAAAAACACCAATCAATTCATGTTACTTGTGAGATTAAAACCAAAAAGACCAAAATCCTTCATGAAGCCTACATGACGCTGCGTGCACTGGTCCACCTCTTCAGCCTCATTGTTCACCTCTGCCCTGACACTCTGGCACAGTGTATTCCAACCACTCTGATCTTTTAGTCCTCAAGTTCACTGTACTTCTTTCTACCTCAGGGCCATGAGACCTGCAGTTCCTTTGATGTAAAAGACTGTTACCCTCCCCTCTTCCTCTAATAAATTCCTATTTTTCCTTCAGCTCTCAGCTAAAATATCACTTACTCACAAATACCTTCCCTGACCCACTCCCTGCTTCCCAACACAAACACACAAAGTCATGGCCATCTAAAGTATGCTTTTAAAGTCCTATGTAGTATTTTTCATACTTTTTATTTATAGTACTTTTTATAGCTTATTTGATTATTTTATAATTTCTCCCCCATAAATGTTTAGTATTATGACACTAAACATGAATACATAAATTATAATATCAACCAAAGGCCAATAATCGTATGATTTATAGTGTGATGACTATTCTACTTCAGTGTGTGGGTAGAAAAAGTGTAAATTTGACAATTTCATCCCCTTTGGTGACTGGAAAGAAGAGGATTGTCAATTTTAAGTTACAACTACAAAGGCTTTTTGGTGGTAGTAAAAGAGATTTTCCAGGCAACATATCTGCCTCATTTGATGAACAGGGTCAGTAATGGTATCATTTTAAATGAGAGTAGTAACAATTTCTCCAAATAGTGCCAGAATTTGCCCTTGAGGATATACTCATCTTTGTGTACCCCATAAACTTGGAAAACTTACAAGTGACTAAGTCTGACAAACAGAACCATTTATAAACAATGGATGCATTCTCTGAGAAAAAGCAGATTGATCATCAGTAAACATTCTCTGAGAAAAAGCAGATTGATCATCAGTAAACATTTATTGATTCTTATATGTAAATGATACCACCTTTGATGGGCTTATTACATTCTAGCTAGGGAGGCAAAAATGTTTGAAATTGTTTTAAAGTGTTTATGTACAGCACTGGATATTAAGTTAACTAATATCACAGATAGTAAGTACCATAGGAGTGTGCTTTAACATTTATTTTCCATTTTTATCATATTTTAGTCCAAATTGTATTATTTTTAGATTTCACATAATTTTTTCAGTCGTACATCTCCTGGCCTCTGCTACCCTTAGTACTTTGTAAAGCTGTAATGTGGATCTTTATCCTTATAACATAAACAAAAGGATAATTATAACACCTAAGTTCTGTCTTTGGGAATTATGCAGAATTAAATTTTCCTCATGTGGATACTTTCCATGATCATACCTTTTAAATAACTAATTTTACAATTAGTCTGACTTATCAGAGGGAAGTTCATTTTAAGTAATAAAAATTATAATTGTACGTATTGGAAACAATATTATCAGAAATTGAGTTCTGATTTTTCTCTGGGAAAAGAATTTTATCCCTATACGTGTGTGCATGCACACTTATATGTGTATGTATGTATAAGAAAGAAGAAAGGCTTTTCTTGTCACTAATTATAGGCTTTCCTTTGGCAGAGCTGCCTAGCAACATAACTGCTCTATGGGAAAGTTGTTGATTGTAATGGAGTGAACTTAATGTTCCTGGCATGCTCTGTGTCATAACCAATTTATCGGGTTTTGTGACTAGGCTACAAAATTAGACAGCACGTGGCATTGCTGTGTCCATATGTAGACGAGAAAACCTCCAGTAATCCCTCCTGAAGGAAGATCTGGGCCTATGCTACAAGGATACACAGACACTCTTCTGAGTGACTCATGTTAGCTACCTAAATTTTATAAGCAACAACACTGAGCATTACAGAAATAATGTTTTGAGTTATAAGTCAACTTTTTTGTATTCCAAAGTTTAGTTTTTATTTTGCATGAAATTCTTAAAAATACTTCATTGTGCTGAAAGTTTTAAATTATATCAGAGTTTTAAAATGTGTTCAAACAGAAGATAACCCTTATTCCATGGAAGTATATTGGGTAGTTTGACAATAACATTTTCAGGTTCTAGTACTTAATAGCATCATGACAATCTATAAAAGTTAACTTATTGTCCAAAGTATATAAAATATTTATAGGGGGGAATGTTTATATAGTAAAGAGAAGACACGGGTATTAATCTTTCTGTTGGGTGACAAATTCTCTACCATACGCTTGGCTTATCTAGCATATGCTTAGCAGGAATACTGACATATTAGAATATGCCATAGTTATACATATTTTAATGCCATTGAATGGTGTTCAAGAAAGGCCCAGGTGCAATCAGATATCCTTTATTCATGTCAAGTTATTGAGTGTCTGTTCTGATACAGGCACTGTGTAAGGTGCTGCATGTTTATTAAGTTCACATTTTAGTGAAAAACGAGGTAAAGGCAAATACATAGTTATAATTTGATAAATGCTCTGATAGATGTTTATGCAATGTTGCATGCAAATACAATTAAAGGAGAAATAAATTCTGGGAGTAGTTCAGCTTAGCGGTGGCTTCAGAATAGAAATGTTATCTGAAATGTCTGGTTCTTTTTCCTTTAATTTAAAAATTAAAAAAATTTTTTATCGAATTATGGTTGATATACAATAGTATATTATTTTCAGGTGTACAACATAGTGATTTGACATTTATATACATTACAAATTGATCACCGTGATAAGTCTAGTAACCATCTGTCACCATACAGAATTATTCCAGTTATTAGTGACTGTATTCCCTGCGCTGTACATTATATTCTCATGACTCCTTTGTTTTATAACTGGAAGTTTGTACTTCTTAATCCTCTTCACCTTTTTCGCTCAACCCCCCACCCACCTCCCCTCTGGCTACCATCAATTTGTTCTCTGTATCTATTTTATTTTGTTTGTCTGTTTGTGGTTATTTTTTTTTAAGATCCCACATAGAAATGAAATCATGGTATTTGTCTTTCTCTGAGGAAATGTCTGGTTCTTAAAGGCAAGGAATTAGGAGACTGAGAAAAACAAAAATAAACATGAGCCATGTGCATACGGTGATTAGTGAAGAGAGATTAGCTTTTCATGGCAGTGAACAACTCTGGCAGTTCAGGCTAACCTTAATGAGCACTTGCTATAGAGCAAGGTCTGTGTGAACAGAGAGAACAAATGTGAAAGACATGTCAATACCATGACCTATCATTATAATCACTTCCTCTTGAATACATGTTCAACTCCCTCACCCTTCTCCCAATTTCTAGTAGTAATTGCCTGACAAAACTTTAATCCTGGTTAAGTACAACTCTCCACTAATTCTGTGGCTGCAGTGTGCATTTGAAAGTGGCTAGAGAAAAACATGCAATCATGAGGACTGGTTTGATTTAAATTCATGACCTTTAACCTCAAGAGAGTCCTTACTTCTGCTCGGCATTTCTACTTCATTTCCCTGGTCCAATCATTCATCTATTCCCCTAGAGGACTTCTCATACCTCCTCTCTCTTCAGATCTCCACCTCTTCTCTCTCAGGTAATGACTTTGAGTCCTGTTTCTGAAAAAAATAAAAGTTCTGAGAACCGCCCTCCACCACACGTATTCCACCTCCCTGCCTCTGCACCCATATATTCAGCTTTCCCTTCCTCTTATTATGGATAAACTGCCCGTGCTTTTATTTATAACAAAGCCAGTCCCAGCATTTGGACACTGAAACTCATCTTCCCTCGGTGCTCAAAGGCAGTGCAATTGTTAGTTTTTCCATCATCAATTTTCCCATTTCTATTGGATCACTCCTCTTAGTATACAACTGCATGGTTATTTCTCTCATTCTGAAAAACAAAGCAAAATAAAGTGAAACAAAAATCTTTCTTGATCCCTTATCCCTTCCAGCTACTGCCCCATTCCCCTGTTCCCTTATTTGGCAAAACTTCTTTTAAAAAAATCTGCAGATATTGTTTCTAAGTCCTATCCTCCTATTCTCTCTTGAACCTTCCTTAATCAGTCTTTTTTTGCCCAACTGTCCTACTGAAGATCACGAGTGATTTCATATTGCTGGTCATTTCCCAGTTTTCACCTTACTTTATCTGTTTGGTCACTCAATCATGCCTTCTCTTTGATTCTCTTTCTTCACTTGGCTTCTAGGATATCATGCTTTCTGGTTCCCTTCTATCTTACTGGCTGACATTCTCATTCACCTTTGTTGCTTTCTCTTCATCTCCCTGTCATACCCTGGAGTAACGCCAAGGATAAGTCCTTGGACCTCTTTTTTTCCCCCGTCTTTGCCATTGGTGATCTCATATATTCTCCTGACTTTAAGTACCATCTGTACACTGACAACTTCCAAATTTATATTTATCTTTAATTTATATTTGTCTTTTGGGGCTTCCTGGACCTCTCCCTTCAACCCCAGGCTTATTTATCTGGTCCCGGTGACCTGTTCCAAAATCTTATTATCCCAGGCTCATTTCCTGACCACTTTTAGGTTCCTAATTAAAATACACATCAGGGCTTCCCTGGTGGCGCAGTGGTTGAGAGTCCGCCTGCCGATGCAGGGGACACGGGTTCGTGCCCCGGTCCGGGAAGATCCCACATGCCACGGAGCGGCTGGGCCCGTGAGCCATGGCCGCTGAGCCTGCGCGTCCGGAGCCTGTGCTCCTCAACGGGAGAGGCCACAACAGTGAGAGGCCCACGTACCGCAAAAAATAAATAAACTATTGTTCGTCTGTATAGTGGATTATTCTGCAGCATTAAAAAATGTGGGTAGAAAATACTTATTTTATAATTTTTTTTTACAGATTTATTTACTTTATTTATTTTTAAAATTTTGGCTGTGTTAGGTCTTCATTGCTGCACGTGGGCGTTCTCTAGTTGCGGTGAGCAGGGGCTACTCTTCGTTGCGGTGTGCAGGCTTCTTTTTGTGGTGGCTTCTCTTGTTATGGAGCACAAGGCATGTGGCCTTCAGTACTTGTGGCACGTGGACTCAGTAGTTGTGGCTCGTGGGCTCTAGAGCACAGGCTCAGTAGTTGTGGCACATGGGATTAGTTGCTCCGCGGCATGTGGGATCTTCCCAGACCAGGGATTGAACCCATGTCCCCTGCATTGGCAGGTGGATTCTTAACCACTGCACCACCAGGGAAATCCCTTATTTTATAATACTGAGAGAAAGTAGAGTATAGAACAGTATGCATAATCCTATTTTGTTGGAAAAATTTATGTATGTATGTATAAGAACAGCCCGGAAGGATATACATCAAAATATTAACACTGGTGAGATTGTGGGTCTTCTTTCTCCATTTTTTAATTATCTCTATTTCTAATTTTTTTTCTTATTTTTATCATAAACATGTATTGCTTGCATAGTCTTTTAATATATAAAAATAAATCAGCAGCAATGGTTGGTATGTATCTCACGACTGCACCTGACTGATGCCCAGTCTCCATATCTATCCTGTTTCTAGAGCTGGGCCCCTTTCTTGTGTCTTGAACTCATGGTTCCCCTCTCCATTCACTCCTGCTGCTAGTCGAGCCCTGATTTTGTTCCCCAGTTCTGTTAACTGGGCTTCTGCCTTTTTCTGTTATTCCCGAATCCTTTTCTCAGTAACATCTTTTGAATCCCAGGACTTCTAATACCAGGACCTAGATTTCCTGTCACTCACTAATCACCTTCCTGGGGATTGGTCCCCTGCCTCCAGGCTGGTATCAACAATCCATTTCCTCCTACTGGACATCTTTGATTTTGACTTTCTGCCCTACCTATTTTCCTCTCCAGGTAGAGTTGCCATATCTACCTGCTGGTCAGAACAACCAGCTTCTAACCTGTGCTGGGCTGCCACTTGTTCTACTGCTGCTAATCCCTTTTAGATACCATGAGTTGCCTTCCCTCCCACCCTGACATGCCCACTGCCAGCTGCTGCATCCCAGCAATGAGGCTAGTTCCAGTTTCCTGCACTTTTCAAACTTCTCTGTGCCATCGTAGTTACCTAGGGTCCCCGCTCTACACATCTTATCTTATTAAATTTCTTCAAGTTGGTTCTTTTTTGCAGATTAAAAATACACTAAAAGAATCAACTGGTCAACATCACTAATCATTAGAGAAATGCAAATCAAAACCACAGTGAGGTATCACCTCACACCAGTCAGAATGGCCATCATCAAAAAATCTACAAACAGTAAATGCTGGAGAGGGTGTGGAGAAAAGGGAACCCTCTTGCACTGTTGGTGGGAATGTAAATTGATACAGCCACTATGGAGAACAGTATGGAGGTTCCTTAAAAAACTAAAAATAGAACTACCATATGACCCAGCAATCCCACTACTGGGCATATACCCTGAGAAAACCATAATTCAAAAAGAGTCATGTACCACAATGTTAATTGCAGCTCTATTTACAATAACCAGGACATGGAAGCAACCTAAGTGTCCATCGACAGATGAATAGATAAAGAAGATGTGGCACATATATACAATGGAATATTACTCAGCCATAAAAAGAAACGAAATTGAGTTATTTGTAGTGAGGTGGATGGACCTAGAGTCTGTCATACAGAGTGAAGTAAGTCAGAAAGAGAAAAACAAATACTGTATGCTAACACATATATATGGAATCTAAAAAAAAAAAATGGTAATGAAGAACCTAGGGACAGGACAGGAATAAAGATGGAGACGTAGGGGCTTCCCTGGTGGCGCAGTGGTTGAGAGTCCGCTTGCCAATGCAAGGGACACGGGTTCGTACCCCAGTCTGGGAAGATCCCACAGGCCGCAGAGCAGCTGGGCCCGTAAGCCACGGCCGCTGAGCCTGCACGTCCGGAGACTGTGCTCCGCAATGGGAGAGGCCCGCGTACCACACACACACAAAAAAAGATGCAGATGTAGAGAATGGACTTGAGGACGTGGGGAGGGGGAAGGGTAAGGTGGGACAAAGTGAGAGAGTGGCATGGACATATATACAGTACCAAATGTAAAATAGATAGCTAGTGGAAAGCAGCCGCATAGCACAGGGAGATTAGCTCAGTGCTTTGTGACCACCTAGAGGGGTGGGATATGGAGGGTGGGAGGGAGATGCAAGAGGGAGGAGATATGGGGATATATGTATATGTATAGCTGATTCACTTTGCTATAAAGCAGAAACTAACACACCATTGTAAAGCAATTATACTCCAATAAAGATGTTAAAAAAAAAGAATCACCTGGTAGTTAGTAACTTGCATTTTCTGCTGTTGTTTAAGGTTTAGGTGACTAACAGTGAAAAATCTTTGGATGAACTTTGCCCATCACACTTGGTCTCTACTCTAACACTTACCATAGGTGTACCAATAGAGGGCACTCTTCCCATTGAGAGGCACAGTACTGAGCTTAAAAGTTTCTACCTCAGTGCCTCTCAAGCAGAAGTAGCAATGAATTACCTGTTATAAAACAGTGCTTACATATATATGGAATCAAAGAAAATGGTTCTGAAAAACCTAGGGGCAGGACAGGAATAAAGACGCAGATGTAGAGAATGGACTTGAGGACACGGGGAGGCGGAAGGGTAAGCTGGAACGAAGTGAGAGAGTGGCACTGACATATCTACACTACCAAACGTAAAATAGACAGGTAGTGGGAAGCAGCCGCGTAGCACTGGGAGATCAGCTCTGTGCTTTGTAACCGTCTAGAGGGGTGGGATAGGAAGGGTGGGAGGGAGACGCAAGAGGGAAGGGATATGGGGATATATGTATACGTATAGCTGATTCACTTTGTTATACAGCAGAAGCTAACACACCATTGTAAAGCAGTTATATTCCAATAAAGATGTTAAAAAGAATAAAAAGTACACAAGTTAACACAACATTGTAATGCAACCATATTTCAATACAAAATAAAGGGAAAAAAACAGTGCTTAATTGTTTGTTTTTTCCAATGTTGTACCCAGGTATTACTTTGTTTCTCCCGAGATACCTCTGTGTTGGGTCACTTTGCATACAACAGTGCTTCACCACCGAAATCATACATAAGAGGTAAAATTTTAGCATATAAAGGAAGTATTCTTTAACACGTACATAATCATGCCAAGACTGTTTACTTTATAGCATATATTGGTTGTCAAAATTTTTGTTGTAAATTATTTAATAAGATGTCTCTCAGGTTATTGTAACTATCTTTCACTCCCACTTAGATCAGTGCCCAAGCCACTGATCGCAGATCACAGGAAAGTGGTTCCCAAAAACAGCAATTTAAAATTACTTCTTTATTTTCCCTGTTTGCTCTCTCCTCTGTTGCTGTTTTTGCCATATCTGTTGACTTTTACTTACCCTTCTAACTATGAGTTTATCAGTTGAATTTGCTTTTTCTTTTTTTTGCTTTCTTTATTCCTTCTCTCAAAATGTTACACGACACTTAAAGTTTGATATAATTTATATGCTATTAGCTTTCTTAATTCTATTTTATTGCTTTCTTCTCTTTATCACCAGCTGCCTACAAGATAATGCTATTTCAGTATCCTGCTGTCACCTGGCAATTGAACTAATTTCAGCTGGAAGCCTTTCCCCGATTTCTCCTTTTTATTAAGTAGTGAACACCCAGCACTGGAAGCTTATAAGCCTATTGTGTATGGTCATTCTGCTATTCCCATAAAGAAAGATGCTGTTTGTCCTGTATCTCCTAAGTCCAACTGTCTGCCTGCTTACTACAACCCCTGCCCTAAGACAGGCCCACATTGCCAGTGCTGGGATCAGGCTCCCCCCACTTGGGGGCTCTCTTGGTTACATTGCTTCTATACTGAATTGATAGAAGCATTTGGTTTACTTGTTTGTTTCTTTCACATCACCTGCTGAAAAACTGATTATAGAACTTATCTAATGGACTTGCCTCTAAATTCAGCCAAATTTTAATTCAGCCCTCCATCAGTTGATCCTGTCTTAACCTAGCTAACTTTGATTCTCTGTTTATTCCACATTACCCCACTTTCATTCTAAGCCTCTATATATTCCCTAAACATGGAAAGATTCCCACTCCTGCACCCCCAAAATCATAGGTTCTTGAAGAACTAGCCTATATCTCACAGTATCAGAAAAACTCAGATTATTTCCTTCTATGTAGGGAAAAACCCAATTCTTTTCTACTGTGTTTTGCTCCTGTGTTTTTAATTTACTACTCACACTTCACTTCACTTCTGACACTTTTGGTCGCACATATGTGGGGAGTTTTCCCCACAATAACAAGCTAGTCTTGACACCACCTGGGTGTCCTGCAGTTTAACTCAATTCTAACACTGTCTACCTAGAGATGGTGTCAGATCCCACAGGTTAAGGACTCAGTCCTCACATACATACACACACACACACACACACACTTCAGACACTAGTCACAAGCTTAGGTTATCAACTGTGCTTCTGACCAACTGGCTTTAGACTGGAAGTTCCAACAACCCTCTCCTTGGGTTTGACTGATTTACTAGAGAGGCCCACAGAACTCAGGGAAACACATACTTACATTTACCAGTTGGTTAAAGGATATGATAAAGAATACAAATGAACAGCCAGATGAAGAGATGCATAGGGCTACGCCTGGGAGGGTCACAAGCATAGAAGCTTCTGTCCCCATGGAGTTGGAGTGCGTCTTCTTCCCAGTGTTGATGTGTTTGCCCACCTAGAAGCTCTTCAAACCCCCTACTTCTGGGGTTTTATGGAGTCTTCCTCACAGAGGCATGATCAATTATTAAACTCCATTTCCAGTCCCTCTGGAGTATGAGGGGGTGGGGCTTCTAATCAAGGCTTGGTCTTTCTGGTGACCAGCGCCCGTTCAGAAGCCCACTCAGAGTCACCCCAATAGAATGAAGGATGCTCCCAATGCTCTTATCACTTAGGAAAGTACAAGGGTTTCAGGAGCTCTGTGCCAGCAACCAGGGGCAGAGACCAATATACATTTTCCATTGTCTCCAAGTCCACCAACCCATCGTCAATTTCCCTCTCCTCGAAACCTCTAAAGCACTTAAAGCCTGTGCCAGAAAACTTACCAAACATATCTTAGTGTTTCCTGTTTTAGTCTGGATTATAAGCCACATGGTTCAGACACCATATCTCATATCTACTCTGTTTGCCCCTCGGCACCTAGCCCAGTATTGGGTACCCAGCAGGTATTCTCTATCATCCATCCATCTACCTACCTACCCATCTATCATTTCATTCTTTTCTTACTCACAAGATCAATCCTTGTTGTCTCCACCCTAACCTAAACTGCTCATGCAGTTCTTCATTTCCTCTCTCCCGCCATTCCCAACCAAAAAAACAGGTTTAATTAAAAATCTTACCTTAAAGCCAAGTGCAAAAACGCATGTGACTTTTCAGTAGACTCAACAGTGTTAGAAAAACTGTCAAGATAAGAGCTACCTACTTTTTCCCACCTCAGTAGAAGGTGGGAAAAAACTCAGACCTTTGAAAGTTTTGAGGAAAAACTTTTTAAAACTCACTTAAACATTTAATTATGGTGAATATACTTTAATTTTCTGAGATATTCCTGATTTCAAATATTTAGCCTCATTCTCAGACCATATCAGTTGTTTAGGAATTCAGAAAATATTACCACCATACAGTGAAAGACATTTAATTTTAACTTTTTAGCTTATTCCATAAAAATGTAAACTAATGAGGTGTTGCAAAGCTTAGGACTTACTTTAATGACTAGACTAGAATTACTTATAATTAACACAACAATTCTAGGCTTACAAATAGATGCTGCTCTTCTTAAGTGCTTAAGGAGCTTGAAAACGTTTGTTCTTTTAATTATTTTGTATCACTTACCTTGTAGTGCTTAAGTTTATATTATTGACTTTAATTGATGAAAGGATTTGCTAATACCAAAAGATTGGCTGGCATATTTTCAAATTAATTCCATATCATAAAATGAAATGAAAGGAGATTGTACTATAGTAGTTTTTAAATTCCATTAATTTTTAGTATATTCACAAAATTAATTTTTAAAGTTTTTTCTATTTTATCTAATCATATTGGAACTCTCCATGGTTTTCTCTTACAGGAAAACTAGGACTAGAAGAGTATGCCGTCTTTTATCCACCAAATGGTAAGAGCAATGCTATTGCTCCCTCTAGTGGGAAATAGGAAAATTACAACTTTTATAATAGCACTGTGACTTCTTATTCTCTATCTTTAAATGGATAATTTATCATCTAAAATAAACCTTCTATAGAATAACTATTCTAATTAATTTCATGTTTGTGGTAGTTTTTTGCTGAACTGTGCATATCCTTTCTGATTTTCCTTGAGACCAGTAGTAGCATTTGTGAGAAAGCTAAGAAGACTCAGGTGTCTAAGTCCAGGGTGCTTAGCTTTCCTCTGAAGGACATTAACCCGTCCGTCTAGGACCTTCCTTTTGGCTTTATTGGAGCAGTGCCCTAATGAGTGGGTTGTCTTGTGTTGCACTTTATTGTTCTCATGATTTGACAAGTGTAATATTTATGAAATAAAAATATTTCAAGAAATACGTCACTAAAAAAGTATGTTTTGATTAAAGTGATCAAATGTATAGTGACCTCCTTGAATATCATTTCTTTGAGATTATCAGATAGTTTTAAGATATGCTCCTTGGAAAAGCAATACATAGCAGTCCTTATTATGATACTATAATGTTGCATCCTGAAGAAGTTCTTTTACTCCAGCAGAGTTAAGAACATGGGCTTTGTAATCCTGCAGACCTGGGTTCAGATCCCAGTTCTGCCAACTGAGAGGTGATATGTGATATGACCTTGGGTAAGTTATACATCTTCGCTGGACTTCAGATTTGTCATCTATAGCACATGGGTGACAGATTAAAGGAGATAACACTGTATGACACAGCACCGGATGTGTAGTGAGCGCTCACAAAATGCAGCTGATACAAGTTGCGTTTAGCTTCTTTACTGACCAGCCCATCTGAAACTCATCCTTGGCTTTCATGGCACTGTCCTCTCCTTGTACCTCTCAGTGTGCTGTCCCAGGTTCCTTCACAGGCTAGCCTCCTCTGTCCCTCTTTAAGCACTGGCATTCCAATGTCCCACCCCACTCTTGTTCTGCTGCTCTTTTTCTTTTTCTGCTTCTCTTCTTTTCACACATTTTCCTAGGACTTCTTATCTGCTCTCTTGCTTCTATTTGTTAATTACTCTAAAAATGATAACTTCAATTCTGACTTCTACATTATTCAACTCAAATTTAACCTGAACTAATTACTCTTCATATGCCCACTATTTAAAAAAGAAAAACAACAAAGGCAAACTTAAATTTAAAAAACAAAACGACAGCAACAAGATAAACCAAACACTGTCCTCTTTCTCTCTCCCGTTAATTGTACTCTCATTTAACCAGTAATTCAAGGCCTAAAATCTGGTCGTCATCCTTGATTCCTTTCAATCTTGGACCCCCTTCATCTAATAAATCACCAGGATCATCCAATCTTATCTTCAAACTACATCTGGAACCCTCTCTACCTCACCATAACTACTACCTTGCCCTCATTCAGGCTTTACTATCTCTAGTTTATTCATTGCAACTGACACCTAACTTGTCTCCCTTCCTCCAGTCTTTTCTAGCCTTTCTCTGTCTTTTACAATGCTGTCTCAGTTATACAGCTAAAAGGAAAATCTGAAAATTGCCATTTTTCTCCTTAAAGTTTTTTATTAATGGCTCCCCATTTCTTTATAGGCAATGTCCAAGCCTCTCAGCATGGCATAAGACAGCCTCTCTTGACTCTGGCCCCTATTCAGTCCAACTCCTAGCTTCATTTCTCACCGTTTCCCATTTCACTTTTTTTTTTAATTGCAACAATATCAAATTATTAATTCTTCACACAAACACAGCTACATACTCTCAGAAAAGCACTATGCTGCTTTCCTACCTCATGACTTCTGTTCCTATGCTTGTAATAGCACATTCAACATTTCTTCACCTGGCTGCCCTCTGGTTCGGCTCAGGCATGATCCTCTCCAGGAGACTTTCCTTGGAACCCCAGGTGAGGTTAAGGGCCCTTTCTCTAGGCTCCCATAGTGCCCAGTGTGAATATCTTTGGTATCTCTTACTATATTATCTTGGCATTAATTGTTTATGCTTTACCTCCCACTCTAGATTGCAAGCCTCTTGAGGTTTAGGACCATATCATTCATTTTTGCTCCTCCAGTATCTAGCTATATAGTAGGACCTTAATGAGTATTTATTTGAACTAAATTAGAGGCTTTTTAATCTTAATATTTATGTGTAAACTTTGTTACATCTGTCTCCCCAGAAACTTAATTTTCATATAACTTTTTATATTTATATAAGAATCGGAAAGTAAGAAAAAATAAATACCTCTGAAAAGCCAAATGAAATGTCCGTGGAGTCAAGTTTCTTTTCTCTCTTCTTATATAGGAGAGCTTTTCCAACTTAGTTTAGAATATATTCGCTTTTACTTAACACACATGCCTAACAACTTGGTTTGCTGGTTTTTATGACCCCTGTAACAAAAGAAGTACAGAAAGAAACTGATATACATAGGAAAAATGATTAACAACAGTAGAAGTGAAAATCAGAGACCTCACAAAGGAAAATAGAAAAGCTATAAAACAGCATATAAAAGCACTCCTGCAAATAGGTCTGGGACCATTTCATGTAAAAGCCAATAACCCTCCACCCTTTAAATAAGTATCATTGCGTTGTAACATATTATAGTAATTTAAGACTTTTACAATGAGCTAAGGCACCAAGAAAAAAAATATTGCTATAACAATAATAGTAATAGTAGTCACAGCAGTAGCAGCTAACATTTGTCCATGCAGAACTATATACTAAGCAGTGTGCTAAGTACATCCCATGTATTAATTCATTTAATCCTTACAAGAACCTTCTGAGGCAGCTACTAGTATTATCCCTATTTATAGATAAAGAAGCTGAGGCACAGAGTGTTAACTTGCCCAGCTGGTGAGTGGCAAAGCCAGGCTTTGAACCCAAGTTCTTTGACTTCAGAAAAGAAGTCAGACTTTTTTTTAAAAAAACGTTCTTTTTTAAGAAAAAAATATGTTTATCATTTATTTTAGGCTGCGTCGGGTCTTAGCTGGAGCACGCGGGATCTTCATTAAGGCATGCAGGATCTTTCATTGCGGCGCACAGGCTCTTTGTTGCAGTGCGCGGGCTTCTCTGTAGTTGTGGCGTGCGGGTTTTTCTCTTCTCTAGTTGTGGCACGCAGGCTCCAGAGCATGTGGGCTGTGTAGTTTGCGGCACGCAGGCTCTAGTTGAGGCGCACGAGCTCAGTAGTTGTGGCATGGGGGCTTAGTTGCCCCGAGGCATGTGGGATCTTAGTTCCTGACCAGGATTCGAACCTGAGTCCCCTGCATTGTAAGGCAGATTCTTTACCACTGGACCACCAGGGAAGTCCCAAGAAGCAGTATTCTTAATCACCATGCCCTACTACCTCAGAAAAATGTTACTGAGTTCATTGTAGTATCTTTTAGAAGAAAATTAAGCGGTTAATATATTGAAAATTTTGATGTGTATAACAGGTTCTAGAAACAATTTCATCCAGAAAAAAAATAATTTAATGTTTAATGGGATAAACCCATTTATTATAAGCTTATGAAAGAAAAATACTACTGAATTTTGGAAAGAGAAGATTGTGGTATTTTAATTTACCCACCTTTTTTGATTCAAGATCTATATTTTCCCCTCTGGCATGAGAAAGCTGCACCAGGAATGTGGGCAGTTGTCTTTATAGCCACCAAAGTAGAGAGTGGGGGGTAGTAGGTGGGTAAATGAAAAGCTGTTCATAAGCTGTTCATAATCTTAATACTTAAGTATCATTTCTTGTCTCAGGTTGTTTTAGAACCTTACCAGAATCAGAGGAGATTCTTCTCTGGGGATTGATTCTGAAACTGCAGAACAAGAAGAGACAAAGAGCATTCAGCCCACTGTCCCTTTGCTCTTTACTCAAGGCAATACCACCCAACATTTGTATATTGCCCGCCCTGTTTTTCAACCTCTGCCAAAGATGTGATTTCTTTGAAATCTCAAGGACACCTCTCCCACTGCCACCAAAAGTGGCCTGGCTTTCATGGTCACAGGGGCTCACCCAGAGACCTTTGCCTGCAGCTCACTGACGCACTGTCCACCCCTGACCCGGCAGCTGCTTAAACGGGGACAGAGGTTTGCTCACTCACTTCCCCACCTGTGATCTCCTTTCCTAGGATGGAAATAACAGGCCATCATGGGATCGGACATTACCCTGTCACCTTATTTGAAGCCTTGTCAGTGGAAAGACTTTCTCTAGTAGATTTATTAAACAACTGGTGAGCAAAAATTTCTGAGCTGAAGGAGACTTCTCACAGGAAATTTTTAAGCTTTTCTTGTTTTTACTCTTTGTTCAACATGTATAACTTTATTTATTCATTTAATAAATACTTATTAAAGGACACAGATAAAGTACCTGCTGCCAAGGAGCTTACATTCTAGTGAGGGAGACATACAATAAACAAGTACATAAGTAGCTACCGTAAATAAATAACTCTGAAAATAATTTCAGAGAGTGACGTGAACAATTAAAGGGAACAGAAATTGATAGTAGGTAGGGAGGTGGGGGAAGGGCACAGCTATTGTAGATAAGGAAGTCAGAAAAGATGCCTCTGAGGAGGTAGAATGTGAACAGAGCCCAGAATGTGCAGAGTGAGCTGTGCAAAGGAGGAGGAGAAGAGCACTCCAAAGGGAATGCAACATGTTTAAAGTCCTAAGAGGAACATACTTGATGAACTAAAGAACAGCAGGATGGCCAGTGTGACTCATGAGAGTGAGCAAAACATAAACTGGTACAAGGTGAGGTGAGAGGTAGACAGGGGCCAGGCCAGTTAGGGGGACAGTTGTTCTACAGTTTTGTCTAGTAAGTCCAATGTCTGGGCTCCCTTAGAGGCAGTTTCTATTAATGTCTTGTTTTGCTGTGAATAGACTATACTTATTTCTTTGAATGCATAGTAATTTTTTTGCTGTTGATAACTGGATATTTTGAGCATTACATTGTGGTAACTCTGAAAAATCAGATTTTCTCCCCTCCCCAGAACTTGCTGTTGCTTGTTGTGGGTTGTAGTTTTTTAGTGACTTTTCTAAACTGTTTTTGTACAAATTATCTTTTTTTGTATTGAGTGCCCCCTGAAGTCTCTGTTCCATTAGCTTAGTGATCAGTTAGTGATCTGACAGAGATTTCCTTAAATGTCTGAAACCAAAATCAGTCTTCACTGATACACTCTGTGTAGGGAGTACTCCTTCAAGGCGTAGCCAGGCCATTTACGGCTCTGCCTTAGCTTTCACTTCCTGCTTGCACACAGCCCAGAAGTCAGGCAGAAATGAAAGCTGAAGTTCTTCTCAGGTCTTTTCTAGATTCCCCTCATTACAGAGGAGCTTTTCAAAGCCTTTATCCCTCCATATTTATGCCTCTCCAATCTCTTCCTTCCGAGGCTTTTCAGTCTGCCTAGTCCTTGCCCCATCTGTTATCCCTTGCTGCCCCAGGTGGCTAAGGCTAATACATTTGCTTTTATTAAAAAAAAAATAAATAAATCTGATAAATATCACCTGGCTGGCCACTTCAGCCCAATCCCTCAGGTAGCTACTAGACAGGTCAAAACACACAACCACAATTTTTTGATTCAAGATCTATATTGCCCCTCTGGCATGAGAAAGCTGCACCAGGAATGTGGACAGTTGTCTTTATAGCCACCAAACTAGAGAGTGGGTGGTAGTAGGTGGGTAAATTAAAATACCACAATCTTCTCTTTCCAAAATTCCATAGCATCTTTCTTTATTAAGTATTTCCTTGGTTGTTGTAAGTTTTTTATTAGATTCCAGAATTCAAAAAAGTTGATTCTAACAGTTCTAGCCAGTTTAACCATTGCTATAGCGGAGGGATGGTGTTTTAGACTATTTCACTCTTCTCAGTGACATCTCTCCTCCAGTTCCTGATGAATATTTTTAAAAGATCATCCTGACTACTATGTAGAATAAAAGCATAAGCTCCAAGAGAACAAGGACCTTAATAGTTTGATGACCAATATTATCTAGCATCTAGAATCATGCATGGCATAAAGTCACTGCTCAGGAAACATTATTGAATGAGTGAGCTAAGGAATGAGGGAATGAATGTAGAAGGATATAGAGGAGCAAGAATAGAAGCAAGGAGGTGAGACTTATAGGAAAAATATACATAGATCTGACTGAGGCTTAAATAAACAAACATCATAATTTGCTAATACCATTTGTTTCCTACAAGACAAAATAAGTAATTGCTAGTGAACATTAGGGAGAGGAGTGTTAGGACTCCAGAGCAGTGGTTCTCCAGTAAGGGCAATTCCACCCCCTTACCCTCCAGGGACATTTGGCAATGTCTGAAGACACTTCTGGTTGTCAGAGGGGAGGGATATACTACCAGTATCTCCTGGTTAGAGGCCAGGGTTGCTGCTAAACGTCCTACAGTGTGCAGGACAACCCCTTACAACAAAGATTAGGAAAGGCTCTTGGAAGAAATAACAAAAATATATCATTTTAAATCTGCCTGCAAGTGTCAGGTTGATAAATAGCAGTGTACTTTGTTATCTAAATTAATTAAATAAATTAAAAACATCGCATAATCCAAAATTCATGTCATGTGTAACTTTGGACATAAATTGAAAAACTAATTATTTAAAGTATCATTTCTAGATTGATATTTAAACATGGTTATGTTCTGATGTTTTGGGAACTTTTAACTACTAAATTTAATAAACTAACAAAGTCATATTCTGAAGTTCCAATTCAGAAAGATAACAGAAATAGCTAGAAAACAATTTGACCATTGTCCTAATCCCTATGCTTACTGACCTGTAGGCTACATGTGAAATGAGAATAAACAGAGGAAATGATTATTTCAACATTGAATTAAATAAATTGTACTAAGTAATCCCAAATGAAAGAGTGTAAAGATTTGCTTTCAACTGGAATGATGTTAAAGTGAATCAGATGTGAGAGTTATGGTACAACTATAAACGCTAAGTATTAATAGAGACAGTGAGGAAATGAAGGGAAAATATTTAGTAAGTGTAAAGCTTGTTGATATTTGGGGTGTTTTCTGAGTCATATTTACTATTTATATCTCATCTAGTTCAAGATTTATTTTTGTTGATGATGTTTACCATTCTGGACTATGTCAAAGGCCCATTAAATCATTACTTTATAAAGTTATTTCTATTGAATGGAGTAGGCAGTTAATATTTTAGACTTTCTTCAGTTAGATAGAGGTAGGCTAGGATCTTAAAATAATCACTCATAGCAGGCTTGTAGAACTCTAAGGCCAGATTAACGATGGTGTCCCAAGCATCCCAATGCCTCTTGGATGAAGGCCAGGTGGATGAAAACTTGGCCCTTGAAAGACTGAAGTGGTGAGAGGGAAAGGAAAGGATCTTGAAAAACTGGTCAAGAACATGACAGCCTCTGAGATCAAAGAAATGTTTTAGGTGGTATGTGCCCTGGAGTGTTAATGAATTCACCGCTTCTTATGCCTCCTACGTTTGTTTGCCAGAATCTGACATTGTCCTTCTTCAACAGAGCAGACTATGTACCCTCTTCTGGAATCCTAAGCCCTGGTTAATCTTGATTAAGCAGAAGTGAACCTTTATTTAATACTGACAAAATTTTTTTTTTCCTTAGGTTTAAGCTGATACTTAAACGTGGTACTCTCCCTTCTGAGAGCATAAAATAGCTATAGTTAGTGAGCACCTGCTGTGTACTGAATACTGTACTGGTACGCTTTAAATACATTAACTCGTTGGTGCTTTAGTACAACCCAGTGAAGTTAGTAGTATTTATCTCCATTTTCAAAAATGAAAATAGAGACTCAGAGAGTGTTGGTAACTTTCCTGGAGGCACACAAGACTCGAATGCATGTCTGTATGACTTTGTGGGCCATTTATAATTTCAACACTGAGTTATTGAGAACCTCCTGTCCTATATGTTAATTGCTTATTCATAAATGAATCTAATACTTTAATATCTTATTTATAAGCTGTGATTATACTTATAAATGCTTGAATTTCCATCACTAACAACATATATTGAACATCTCACTTGAAGAAAATACCATGCTGGATGCTGAAGACGATACACAGTATGAATTGTGGCCCTTGCCTCAAATAGCTTATAACCTAGCTGCTTATAGAGCAGCTATAGATTTCAGGACTTGGGGGAAATATGGTGAAAGTGTGATTAACCATGGGTCATCTTAATACATGCATCCCTTTTGCTTCTTGGCAGTTCACGAATTCATTCACTCTAACCTTCCTAACGAAAAGCGCTCTGTCCTGATTAAGGTATTCCTATACTTAGGACATCTTTAATTAATATTTATAGAAGATGAAAATAATAATAGTAAGGTCTTCATTTCTGACTACTTTAACATGCTTGTTTAAAGGTTTCTTCAGTACTTAATAGAGGAAGGAAAAAGTGTTTTTGCGTAAGAATATAGGGGTTTTGTATAATAGCAACCTGTTTTGATATTTACTATTTAGAAAGATGTATACTTATATTTTTGTAAGGTATCAAAATATGCCTTCTATTTATGAACTTATTTTTCTCTCTTAGTTTTTCACATGTCAACATGATTAGGCGAAGATGAACTTTTAAAATTATTTGTTAAAAGTTTATAATCAATAAAGGAAATAAAATGAAGCCACAATTAGGGAAGATAGAAAAAAGATGGGTGTTCACAAGAAGAAAAAGGGACTCAACCAAAGATAGAAACAGAGAGAGAAATTAAAGAAGAAGGATGGTCTTTGGACCCTCCTAAGTATTCCATTGAACTAGAGCTGGTGGCTATAGTGTCATTAGGAATATTGACTTTCAGTGTGTGTATCTAATCTGGTTTTGAACTTTTTTGTTTTTAGAAAGCAAAAAACTTTTAAGTTGGTAAAGAATCTTAACCATTGGAAGATTCTCATATGTCCAGTTTTCTTCACGTCTCACAAATTTTTCTGTATTTGCCCTAGACATAACTGTTGAACATAGAACTCTACAGTTAGATGATATTTCAGAGACAGTCTTAGTCCCTTTTAATGACAGCCAGTTACTGAAGCTCAGGAGGTTTGATGACTTTGCTAAGGTTACCCAGCTGGTTTCTGATAAGCCCACAGTGGAATCCTGATCTCCTGACTAGAGACCAATAAATTTCTTGCTCCTTCTCTATTTATCGTTAACTTACCCATCTACCCATTCATTCATTCAGCAAAACTATATTCATTATCAACTATGTGGCAGCATAAAATGCATGCAGAGATGAATAAAACACATTTCCCGTCCTCTGGAGCAATCTGTCAAACAGCTAACGATAACACTAAACTGTGAAATTATAGTGACAGAAATGTGAACAAAGTGCCATGAGAATGCAGAAGGATGAGCATTTAATTATGATTAAGAGGTTTGGTATGTTTCTCTGAGACGTTACTTGTCCTTAGCAAGGTTTTGATAGACATTAAAGCAATTCATGGTACAGAATTACCAAGTTCAAAGCTACCAAAGTATGAAAGTGCATGATGAGTTCTGACAATGATGAATAATCTAGTGTGGCTGTACCACAGTAGGTATAGAGTCAGGTAGATATATCTCAGGTTGCCATCGTGAATGGTTAAGATCAGATCAAGGTTTTGAATTTCACTCTCTAGACACTTAGCCTATATTATAAGGCTAGAATGTGAATTCCACAAATATAGAGAAAACGTTATATTCGTTTTAATCTCTCCAGAGGCTATAGAGTAGGTTTTTAAACACTGATTAATTGTGTGAGTAGGAACTCAGCAAATACTTGGTGGATGGATGAATGGTCAGAGGAAAATCCTCGATAGATGTAGAGGTCTTTTTCATGGTCTCGTCAACCTTTTTAGAAGATAACCTGAACCATTACGAAAGTTTGTTGGAGGGCAGAAAGTGTTGGTAAAGGGATACCAATCAGGAGGCTCTTGCAGGACCATAGGTAATAGTTCATCAGAGCCTGAACTCAGCCCTGGCAGTAGGAAGGAAGCGAACAGTTGAAAAATGGTAGAGGTAGATTCTCTAGGACTGCATATATTCATTCCACAAACATTTAATGAGTACCTTTTATATTCGGGGCAATAAGCTTGCCTCTGGGAATAGAGATAAATAAGGAATAGTTTTTGTACTCAGGTAATTTATTTCACTGGAAGAGAGAAAAACAAAAAATGATTGTATGATAAGAGAATGAAAACATCATTTGTTAAGTACTGACTTTGCATCAAGTGTTGTGCTAGGCATGTAACATACATCATCTTATTTAATTTTCACAACTTCATTGGTATTGTCCTCATTTTGCAGCTGAAGGAAAGTCTGTTCCTAATTTTTGCAGGGTCCAGGGCAGGAGTGCAATTGGAAGCCCACCTACTATAAGTCTAGATTTTTAGAAATTATAAATCAGACTAATAAACTGATAAGTAAAGTCTACTTTGTTTTCTTGTCTTGAAAAATATACCTTTGTAACAGTCTGGAAGGCCAGTTTCAGATTCAGAATTCTTAGACTCCTCAGAAGTCCCTAGCTTGTGGTATCCCTCACCCGCTTCTTATCTATGACTCTACCCCACACCTGGACAGACTTCATGCATGTGGACCCACTAGCCTGCAGGTCCAAGCTCTGTTCACATCTTCCACAAATAACCATCCTTCGCCCACCTCTCCATCCTGAGGATAGCACCCATCAAGAAGGTAGCTCCACCTAAGAGGCTGTGCAGACCCTGGAAGCTGGCTAGGAGCCTTTGGGCTGGGAATTTCAGAGTCTTGGGTGTCTGGGTTGTGGTCTGAAAGGAAGGACGTGAACTCTGGGTGAGGGGTATAGTCAGAGGAGGGCCAGAGCAGGGCCTTTACTCAAGGCCCCCTGCCTTGGTCTAAGAGCAGTACTGGATAAGGAAACAGGTTAAGTAAGCAACCTAAGTGTACACAGGTAGAAAGTGGAACCAGAATTGCTCAGGTCTGTCTAGGCTCACAGAGGTGAAAAGGTACCTCAACCAGTCAGGGCAAATCAGCTGATACAAGAGTACTGATTAATGAATGATTGCGGGTAGAGAGTCAGGGGCTGTCAGGGAGATCTTTCTAGGAGGAGTATTGTTTAAAATCTCGAAGGGGGCCTCCCTGGTGGCGCACTGGTTAAGAATCCACCTGCCAATGCAGGGGACACGGGTTCGAGCCCTGACCCGGGAAGATCCCACATGCTGTGGAGCAACTAAGCCCATGTGCCACAACTACTGAGCCTGTGCTCTAGAGCCCGTGAGCCACAACTACCGAGCCCGCGTGCCACAACTACTGAAGCCCACGTGCCTAGAACCCGTGCTCTGCAACAAGAGAAGCCACTGCAATGAGAAGCCCGCACACCTCAACAAAGAGTAGCCCCTGATCGCCACAACTATAGAAAGCCACGCGCAGCAATGAAGAACCAAAGCAGCCAAAAATAAATAAATTAAATAAATAAATTTATTTTTAAATAAATAAAATAAAATCTCACAGGGGTGGGGCTGGGACACAGCTAGAGGTGTAGGAGAGCATGGCCTACAGCCCTTGTCCTTAAGCCCCAGAGGCTGAAGGGTTGGCAATCAGTTTGGCAGGGTTAGAGTTGTGCTTGCGGGGTAGGGAAGAAAAATGAAGCTGCTGATTTTAGACTGTGGCTGAATCCTGAAGAGTTAAGCATTCTTCATCTTAAAGGGACAGGAAAGGAACACAATCACATTTAGGTATAAGGGCTGAGGGAGGACTAGAAAGCAAAGATGACTCAAAGCTTTCTTCCCTGAAGCCTAGGGAGGGAAGGAGTTGTTTACAGAGCTAGGTAGTCCAGAAGGAGGCGCAGGAAACTGGGTTTTTACTGTTTGAGTTACAGGTTAATAATGAGAATACTGGTGGAAGGAGAGAGAAAACAAGTATGACAGAGTCTTGGAAAGTAGCTATATTTAAGGAGTGTGCGGAAGAGAGAACTAGTCCAAAAGACAACAAAACAAAAACAAAAACTGAGCAGCAGAAGTTTCTGAGGCAGGGAGCCTGATCTGCACAGCGTCATCAGTGCCTGGTGGGCTCAAGTTTGAGAAGGAACATTCAGTTGCTAGAAGGCCAGGACACACACAGAGGGGAGATGCCTGGATTCAGCCATCAGGAGTTGGAGTGAGAGGGGTGGAAACCAGTTTAAGGAACTGGGGATATATGTAATGTGGAAATGAAGTTACTTTGAATAGTTTTTTAAAAGTTAAGCTTGGCTTCAAGGAAGGAAGAGAGATTAGAGATTTGTTTGATGGGAAAGTAAGGTTCAGGAAAGAAAATGGACAAGTCCCCCGCCTCCTCTTCTTTGGTGTCATTATTATTAGCAAGGGTATTTGTAATATCTTGGGCTGAAAGGTTGCAGTGAAACAGGAGAAACTGGAGAGAGGAGTACTTTGATAGGACCTACCCACGCCTTGCCTCTGCTCCTCCACTAGCAGGGGTGAGAGCCGATGCCACCACTCTCCGCCTTCAGGCCATTGACCTCAGGAAGCTTATCCCGGTTCACAGCAATCGCCATGTGAAGCCCAGGGCCTCCGGTCACCTCTTACCAGGTGACTCTCGTCTACTTAGCTTCAATGGCTCTTTTATCAGTAAGACCTCCTCCCTCCCCCAGCCTTTTCCTCTCACTCCCCCTTCCCTCCATTATTTCTCTTTGTGGCACTTATCACTGTCTGACATACATTCACTTATTTTATCATGACTTTCCTGTCCCTAATAAAAAGTAAGCTCCAGACCTCAGAACAGTGTCTGGCACATAGTAGAGGCTCAATTCCTATTTGTTGAATGATGCACACAAAAGGGTGAGGAGGAAAATTGATGGGGCAGGATTCCAAAGCAGAGGTTGGCAAACTTTTCTGTAAAGGGCCAGATAGTAAATATTTTAAATTTTGCTGGCCACAGACAGTCTCTGCCACATATTCCTCTTTGTTGTTTTTTAAAATAATCTTTCAAAAATGTAAAATCCATTCTTAGCTCACAGGCCAAACATAGACAAGCCACAGATCTGACCATAACTTCTGTGAGAGAAAGTGAGGGAAACAGGATTAAGAACACAGGTGAAGATGGTAGCTCTGAAAAAGAAAAAGGAAGAAGCATGTTCCTCCGAAGACCTCCCTAAAGGGAAGTGAGAAAACAGATGAAATGTGTGAAGAACGTTTGAGGTAAAGAACAACAAGTGAGAATTTCTGTCAGTGGCATCAGCCTCCCAGAGAGGGGGGAAGTTGAGTGTGAAGCACTTGAAGAGTAGGAAGGTTCTGAAAGAACAGGGTGGCTCATCAAACAGAGGTAAACAGGGAAAATGATAAACAGCACAGAATTCAGACACAGTTGGACAACATGAATCTGTGGTGTGTTCTAGAAGACCAGGGGAAAATGGGAAAAGGTAGATCCTGAGAATTACAGCTTGTGAAATTTAAGAGTGATGCAGCACAAAATTCTAAAGGTGGTTGGCCTGGCATACTAGTTCAGAATAATGTTGGATTTTCCTCATACTTTTTTTGATAAAATTCCTTCTAGAATCATCAAAGAAATAAGAGCTAATTTGTGAATAATAATATCAATAATTAACTTTTATTGAGTCTAAACTGTTTATTTATTAATGGCTGAGCTACAGTCATTATCTCATTTAATCATTTATGTAGTTCTAGCGTTGTCTCTGATTTACGAGATGAGGAAACTGAAGGTTAGGGGATTAAGGAACTTACCTAAAGGCACACAAAGTTCTTAAACAACAGAGCTAGATGAACCCAACCAAGTCTGTCTGATATCTGGTCTGTGTTCTTAACTTACCACAATAGGGTGCTGATCAATGAATTACTATCAGTATGGAAGGAGGTCTCTAGTGACAAGTCCTGTCCTCACTTTGTCTTTTTTTTTTTCTGCGGTACGCGGGCCTCTCACTGTTGTGGCCTCTCCCGTTGGGGAGCACAGGCTCCGGACGCACAGCCTCAGCAGCCATGGCTCACGGGCCGAGCTGCTCTGCGGCATGTGGGATCCTCCCAGACCGGGGCACGAACCCGTGTCCCCTGCATCGGCAGGCGGACTCTTAACCACTGCGCCACCAGCGAAGCCCCCTCACTCTGTCTTGTTCAACATTTTTATAGTGCTCTAGATGAGGACATAGATAGTGTATTTATCAAACTTTCCAGCAATGTGGACCCAGGAAGAAGGGGGAATACATTAGATAACAGGATGAGAATCCAGGATTATCTCAAATTGGAACGGTTCACCAAAGAGGAAATGTAATAGAGATAAGAATACAGTTCTTTACTTAGGTCAGAAACAACTGCACAAGTGCACTGTGCTTTAGCTGTGGGGTGTGTAGGGAGGAAAAATGCTTAGAGGCTTTCATCACCTCACTTTAAGGACTGTCGTAAACTATAGCTTGTCCAGAGGAGAATAGAATAGAGAAGGTATTCAGTCTGAGGAACTGTTAAAGAAACTCATAAAGTCTCAGAGCAAAAAAAAAAACCAAAAACCAAACCAAAACAAAAATCCCAACCTGGTGGGGATGGGGATGGGGGAGAGAACAGTGTCCTCCAGTATTTCTGAAAGTTTTCATAGAAGATAAATTAGGTGTGTTCCATGTGACCCTTGTGGTCAGAACTAGGAAACATAAGTGGGGATTACAAGGAACCAGAGTCTCACTCCATATGAGAAATAACTCCCCACCAAATTGTTCAAAATTGTAATTGGTTGCATTGCGAATGAATGTGCCCCCTATTGCTGGATGTTTTAGACTGAGACTGAACTATCATTTGTTAGAACTTACCCTAGGTGACCTCTGAAGGCTCTGCCAACACTAAGTTTTTGCCTCTGAACATGTCAGATGAATGAAGCATTTCTGTGCTATTTTTCAAAAAAGTAAACTCATCTTTCTTTTGTGTTTGCAACCTGATTTACTACTGTGTTAGATATATGGTGGTGTATATATTACAGAACTTCCATTTTGAATCTAAGCTGTACAAGTTCTAATTTTTCACTTAGAGTGTGACAAGATGTTTAGCATACCAAGTTAGGCTTCAAGTATTTTCTTCTAAATGGGTGTGCACTTTACTTGTGTATAATTCTTGCCAAAGATTACACTGAATTTGTACCATATTCCTGCCAATATTTTTTCTAAACCACATCCTGTGATGTAATTTGTGGTAAGTTTATAAGGGAATGCATCTATATAAGAGGTGCCTTGAAATGCTCACTTATTTTTTAACAGATTGAACTCCAGTATACAGGATGAAGTTGCTTCAAGAAGGACTTAATCTATTGACTTTCTGAGACCGTTATAGTTAGTTCTTAAACTTAGTTCTGTGGTCTGCCTTGTTCTGTTTTTTGTAACACATATTCACAGTCTTAATTTTCAACTTTATCAATAGAAAGTTAACTGGATATATATTGAAAACCTCTAGATTGCTTTTCTAAAGGTATTAAAAAGCCTGTCGTTTTGTTGGTGACCCATCACTAAGTCTTTCTGACATGCATGAACAAAGTTGAAGCAAAAATAGGAAACCTCACTATTTTTGGCTTTAATTCTCTAAAGTTTACCTAATAATTCAGTGGGTATACTAATTGAAAAGAAATACTTTTTTATTTTTTTAGGTGTAATCCCTTTTCATGGATTTTCAATGTATGGTAAGTTGGGCTTTAAAATAGTCACTGTTTTTATTACACTTTAGAAAATTAAACATGAAAATCACACTTTATATTACATCAACCACACACTTAACAATGTTATTGTGAACATTTTTAAACATTGGATTTGATATCTGTTTATATGTCCAATTAAAAGTTTTTTCAAATAAAGGGTCATCATAATTGCTCAGATGGTGATTGCTTGTCAAATTAGAATTGAACATACCAGGAAAATGGTTCTGTGGTTTTCCATTTTCTAATTCAATGGAACTTAGAGCCACACGTTGATATTTAGTTCTAATAGATGTAATAATTTATTGCTGTAAAAATTTATTTTTACATCTAATAGATGTAAAAATCTAATAGATGTAAAATTCCTAAACTAATTCTCATAAGTCTTTAAAAAAAAATAATAGGTCAGAAAGAATGCAAAGGGAGGGACAACACTGAGTGTGAGTTCATGATTTCTCCAGTCTGGCTGGTGTACACAGCAACAATTACATTGAAGCATCCAGTCATCCTGAGGCACACGTGGCAAACGCGCGTGCACGTTTGAGAGCCCTGAGCACCTTTGTGTCCTCACGTATCGTTGAATGAGGAATGCAGGAAGCATAACAAAGATTAGCAAGAGGAAGAATGCTCTATGCCTTAAGTGCCACTTAAATTTTCATGCATTACATATGAGCTTGTTGAAGATTGTTGTCCCAACTATTCCTACTCCCCAACCTTTAGACTAAACAGAAATATACATTAATGTTTACTTTTGTAAAAAGAATCAGCAATAAATTAACACTTTTCTTTGTAAAAAACCCCTCAAGTGTTCAACATCAGACAGTCATCGTGAATGACATAATGTAAAACCTTTAAAACCAGCACACAATGAAAAGGATTCAGAGTGCCTAGGAATTCTGCATTATGCTGCCCTTGGCTTTATTCTCCTGAGCAACAAAAATTTCATAATGTAACACATAATGTTATAGTGAGGTTCCAGCATATTTCTCTTTTATAAATATGTGAGGAATTTAAAATAGAAAACCTAAAAAGGTTAAGAATATAAATTTTTACCTTTAATAATAAAAAATGTTAGCCCTTTTATTCTTTTATTTTGATAATTCCAACTGCAAGCATTTTTCAAGTAATTAGTTTTTAAAAGGTGTACTTGAGCGATTTGGAGAACCGTTAATAACATCAGGGAAGTTTAAATCTTCTAACAACTCTCAGGGTACAAAATACATCTTTGACTCCTGCCTATTCACATTTCTGGTTGTTTTAATAGGTTAAAGTTTATACACCCAAGGGGGAAACGTTCGCTAAGGAAATAGGTGATGCAAAATGTTTGATATACAGTTTATACTATTTTAGAAAAATATGTTAAGCATCCACAAATACTTTAGAGCAGCGACCACTTATTTAGAACCAGGATACGGGCATAATTTCAACTTATCCCCAGGATCTCTACATAGTACTAGGCCATTTTAGTTTTAGTTACTGTATTTCTTTAAAATTGTAATACTTTCCTCTTTTAAAAATTTATTCAAAACTTTTCTCTAATTTAAACTGGCCTTATCCTTTCCCACATATGTAGATTAATGAAGTTTTTATTGTACGTATAGTATATTATGATTTCATAAATAAATTCCTATAGTGCAGTATTTAATTAGTTAAAAAGATGATGAGCTCATTCATTTTTATGGAAGAACCAAATAGGGAAAGATGCTTAAAATGGAAAATAAAGTCATGTAGAAGATTTTTTACATATTATATGTAATGGACTGAAACTTTTCCATTTCATAGCTATGTAAGGGAATTCAACATCAACAATTGTGGCATCTTGAATAATAACTGATTATAACATTTTCTATGTTATATATGTTTATAGAAAAGTGCTGATTTTAAAATTCTCTTTCATTCCTTCACTGGAAATGATCACTAATGATTACTGAATCTTTAAAATCTTTAGATTCAAATTACAAGTTTTTAAATAACAATAACTTAAGAAGTTAGAGGGGAAAATATGCATCATCACAAAAAGTAAATGAATTCCAAACCTTCATTTTGAATTTGTAATAATACCATGTATTTGTGCCACATTGCTTTTTCTTAGGTTGTTGCAATTAGAATGAGAGTTATTCTTTTTCAGTGTATAGAATACCTCAGTTGGGGCTATTTAAATAAGTAGGAATTTATTTTGATAGTAAAATAATTTTTTAAAATTAGTTTTGAAGTGAAAGGACATGGCTGTTAGTTTTAAAACATATATATATATATATATATATATATAACATAAAGGTCTTTTCCTGTAGATATATATAACAGGAGGGGTTTTTTTGGATGTATTTAGATATTTACCACCCTAAAATTGATTTGTCTCTCTTTTGCCCTTCAGAAAAGTGAAATTTCTCAGTTGCAATGCTAGTTTTTGATAATTTATTCATCAGTAATACTGTGCACCGCCATTTATCCCAGATAATCGAGTTTTTGTTTTGTCAGAATTTAAAATTTTTTATCATTTTTTCCTTTCACGTTGTCAAAAGGAAGTGAGCTGAGTTGGCTCATTGGTTTCTCTGCTTACTTAATGCCTACTGCCCTCAGGGCATCACTGACGATATAGAGCCCAAGACCTTCTTACCTGTCTGATCTATATCATAGATGAAATTACCCAATAAATAAGCCACTTTTATTAAATTAATATTTAGGTAATGCAGTTTTATATATCTGCATTATAGTGTATTTATGCTGCCTAAAATTCTTGAGTGTTGAAAAGATGAAAAGCATGACCACGTTCGCAAGTGCAGAATAATCAGACTGTCAGGTCAGCATCTGATTTTAAAATCTGACTTTCTGACAGTCAGCCATGAGCTGTCTGGTTGAGTTGACCCACCTGTGCTTAACTGCCATGAACTGGGTACAAAAGAAAACTTAATTCAAATTCATTAGAGAAATAAATTCTTAGAGTTGTTTTATTTTAAGCCTATGAAAATTGTCTAGATACATATTGAGATATGCCAATATAGACCAATAGCCTAAACTGTTAATCAAAATTTTAATTTTCAAATTCAGTTAGTTGAAGACCGTCGTTCTAAAAGCTAGTCGTAAATCATCTTATATTTTACTTACCTGACTTCAAAAATTAAAAATTTCAAAAGATCCTTTGTGGGACAAAGTAAAAATGAATTGCCTGATTGTCACTTTCTTATTATTTCAATTGAAAAAAAGAGAGACTTTATGTAGTTTTTAAAAGTTACTTTGAATTTTCAATATCCCTATATAGTTCCATTGTGTCATTCTTATTCTACTGTTGAGATTATAATATTTTATAATTTACTCCCTTCTTTTTAATTTTTAATGACTCAGTTTTTTATGTGTGCATATATTCCCTTTTCAACATGAAAAAAGAATATATATATGATTCTAAACTTGTCTATGAATGAATATTATTACTAGAAAATATTTATTCTTTCATGTTTTGTGAACTTATTTTTTTAATTTTAGTAGTTCTGCAATATTATTAATTAACTTTTTTGTTCTTTCAGTTGCACCACTTTGTTTTCTGTACCATGAACCTTCCAAATTGTATCAGATATTCCGTGAGATGTATGTGCGTTTTTTCTTCAGACTTCATTCCATCTCTTCTCATCCTTCTGTAAGTTCATAAAAAAAAAAAAAAAGGATCAAAGCAGACTCTAATCTGTTTTTCCTTTCCTTAAGAAAAACAAATGTTAATTTGTGAGGTCAAGCAACACTTTTCTATGGAATAAATGAAAGAGAAGAAGAAATTGATATTTAAATAGTTTTAGTAATAATTAGAGAGGAAAAAGCCTTTTATCAATTGCATTTAAATTATCTTTTATATGTTGAAAGAAAAAACATAGCAATGTCTGTATTGTTTTCTTTGACAAAGGTGGCTAAGTTCCTTGAATGCTGGTTTCCTCCTCTCTGAAACTCATTTCAGAGTTAATAATGAGTTTCTGTGGTGCTGTAGAGCAGTGTACAAAGCACCTGGGTAGCCCTTGGCTCGTGGCAGATGTTCAGTAAATAGATGGCTGCTGTTTTTATTGTTGTCGTTATGATTATCATCATCATCATCATCTTTTCTTTGTTAATGAAAAAGAAACATTTATTTGTCCCTTATTTTTCAATTTGGCTAATTATCAGTTATCAAACTAGATATCTCCTCTGTGTTTATTCAATAGATGGCTCCTTGGCCTTAACATGAAATTCAAAGAGAAGCATACTGGGAGTTGAGTAGTTGTATCTGTTTTATTTTGTCCATTCCTTTATCATATCTTCCTTCCCCCACCCCCACCCTCCTTAGCCTGAGTAAAAGCAGTGTTTATTTTATTTCAGTTATACTTTTTCTGTCTTTGAGCCTGCTTTGGTCTGCTTGTGGGTAACTTGACTGACTCTCCAGAAAAAAAACATTAAAAATTGGAATGTGTCAGGGCTACCAAGTTTCCCAAAAGAGGAGGCTGTCACTGCTACTCAACTAAATAGCAGTTCGTTATCCTCCCCCCGCCATTCCTGTGTATTCCTGTTCCACCTTCCTCTGTCTCCACTGTTGCTCTCATACATTGCTAGTGAAAGCAGGCAAGTAACAGAAATCCAGGATGTCACAGATGAACAAATGAAGTACCGCCAATTATCTTGGGTTTCTTCTCTCTGAGACGACTTGATTTAATGCCTATATTGCATGAATATTTAATCTAGAATAACCAAAAATATATTAATAATTCCTTTTTCTTATAACTCATCCTTAGCCTCAGATTTCTTACTCACATATTCTGTACCATTTTACGCTTCAGAGTTTCAAAAAACTGTTTTTAACTGGCTGCCCAGTAGATACCCATGATGTTTTCCCTGTGCAGACCACTGAAGCTTGCCACTGAGCAACTCTGGATATGCCTTCTCTATATCCGTGCTGACCCTAAGGTGTCCTTATTTAGCTGATTGATTGGGACAGCCCTGCCTCTGCCCTTTCTTTATTCAGTGAAATAAAGACTTAACAGGCAGTCATCTCCTTTTCTGGCTTGCAGCCAGACTTAACTATTTGGAACCATGACAGCCTTATTTCTTTAGAAATTCAAAAAGAGGATTAAAACTTCCTTACAAAGATCAACGCTGAGGAATGCTGAGCTGCAAGAAAGACTTTATTCAGAGTTGTCAAGCAATAAATGCACTTGAAAAACCATCTACTTTGTACTCTACAGATAATGCCCTTTTAAAAAAGTGGATTTCAGCTTTTTAAAAAGTTATCCTTATACTAAGTAATCAAACATTCTTGTTTGATAACTTCCTGATGCAAATTTCAAACAGTCTTTCTCTGGGGATGGATTTCAATGAAAGAGTTAAAAAAGCAGGAAATATTTTCCCTGATGGGTGAGACAGCTGGAAGGGAAGGGACATATGGAGGAGAAAGTGAAAGGTGTGGCTATAACACCAGAGAAATACCTGGAAACTGGAATGCATCCAGAAAAAACTAATTTTGCTGGGCCTACGTGATACTATATGACTTACAGAGAAGCAGGTTTTTCTATAAAATGACGTTTTCCTTGAATTCCTAACATTACTACATGCCAGGTTACGTGGGGAGCCTATCGTTGTTAAAAAGGAAAAAATATTTATATTGATAATCTTTTTCTCATTTCCATTTGAATAATTTAATGGCAGAGTTCATTTTTAAATACTAAATTATGCATTTCTCTTGTGATTTATTATTGTATCCAGGGTATCGTGTCACTCTGTCTGCTGTTTGAAACTCTTCTTCAAACTTATCTCCCCCAACTCTTTTATCATCTACGAGAAATTGGGGCTCAACCGTGAGTATTTTTCTCTCCTAATTGAAGAATAAATTGATATCAGAAGGCTCTTTTTCATCATCAAAGATACAGTAATTTTTCAGAGACATTAAACTAACAGTCTCCCCAACAAAACAATAATTATCAAGTAGTAAATTATAACTCGACATTGTGCCAGAAATTCTTGGGAGACTTACCAAAATCCTAATAAATTCTTATTTGCTTGGATTTTTGTGCTTGGTACAAGAATCACTAAAAGAACTAATTTCTATTCATAATGAAATGTGTTGGCCAAACTGAGGCAAAAATTTGTGGAAACAAATACTACCTGAGAAATGTGATAATACTAAAATTAAGTCAATGTAGGCCAAATTTATCAGAAAACGACTTACGAAAGACAGAAAAGTTAAAGTTTGCTGGCTTTCATTAAAGGAATCTAGATCGATTATTTACCAGTGGTTGTACACTGTGATTTTTTCTTCCAAAAGCTTGAATTTTTGTTCATTTATCTCAATATGAGTTATCAGTGAATATGTAGGGTACCTGTGGACCTCATTATTATTGGTTCTCTTTTCTCTTTTTTAATTAACAGTGTCTTAAGGCAACAGAAATTTCCAAATGATTTATCAGTGTTTTGTTACTGTCTTCCTTTCTGTGTAACCATTTTCTCCTATATAAGGGCATATTTGAAAGGAACACTAACTCTTTGAGACCACGAAAGTAGTTAATGGGAAATAGAATCCATAGCCGATGGATGAGTGGGTGGGTGGGTTTAAGAGACAGACCCAGATTCAAATTCTATCTCTACTAAACTATAAAATCCTGATAAAATTATTTAATTTACCTAAGCCTCAATTTCTTTCATTAAGTCAAGATAATTTAATTTATTCATCTTTAAAATCAAGGGAATTCCTACCTCATGGAGTTGTTTAAAGATTGAATATGTATATGTTTATATATTGATATATATATATGTATATATACATATATATCTCCATATATATATATATATATCTCCATTCTAAAATCACCATCGAATTTCAGACATTTTAGATCTTAGAAATGCCATTTATAAAACAACACCTCATATCATCCGTTGATAACACCTAGGTGGCACTCTTTCTTTTGTAGACATTAAAAAACAGGATTTAAAAAAAAACAAAACAGGATTTTATTAATAATTAATATTATAAAACAAGAATATGGCAGAAATATTTTATATTACATACAAGTCATTTTTTCTTATGGTAAACTGACCTTTATTTTACTACTGTGAAATGAATATTTGAATATAACTATGCTTTTCCTTACTAGAGTGAAGACATTTAGTTTATTGCTAGAAGCTAAAATCCTGATTTTTTTCTAGTCTATTTATACACTTTAATCATTAAAAGGAACAGATTTATTTCAGTGAATTATGATGAACATTAAAATTCTGATGCAAGAGAAAATATAAAAATTTAATTATCAGGCTAGAAATCAATTATTAAAAGGCTTTCATGAATTAAAACTAATGCTATTGGAAGGTTTTTAATTTAGAATTTAATTTTTTTACTAGATATAGGACTCTTCAGGATATCTCCTTCTTCTTGAGTACTTAGTGCATTTTATCTGTTATCATATTTATGGACATAAATTATTCATAATATTCCATAATAATTCTTAATTAGCCTTTCAATATCTATAGAATCAGAGTGACATTACCACTCTCATTCCTGAGATTGATATTTGTATCTTGTTTCTCTTCCTTGATTATTCTGGCCAGAGGTTTATTAATTTTATTCTTCTTTGAAAGAATCAGTTTTTGGTTTCATTGATTTTGTTTTTCTATTTTCAGTTTCATTGAGTTATGCTCTTTTTTTTTTTTTTTTTTTTTTTTTTTGCTGTATGCGGGCCTCTCACTGTTGTGGCCTCTCCCGTTGCGGAGCACAGGCTCTGGACGCGCAGGCTCAGTGGCCATGGCTCATGGGCCTAGCTGCTCTGTGGCATGTGGGATCTTCCCAGACCGGGGCACAAACCCATGTCTCCTGCATCGGCAGGTGGACTCTCAACCACTGCGCCACCAGGGAAGCCCTGTGCTCTTTTATTTGTTATCCATCTGTATACTTGCTTTAGTTTTGTTTTGGTCTTGTCTTTCTACTTGTTTAAGGTGAAATTTAGATAATTAATTTGAGACATTTCTTCTTTTCTAATGTAAGCAATAATGTTATAAATTGCCCTCAAAGCACTGCTTTACCTCCACTCAACAAATTTTGATGTGTTATGTTTTCACTTTCATTCAATTCAAAATGTTTCTTAATTTCTCTTGTGACTTCCTCTTTGACCATAGTTTATATAAAACTGCATGTTTAATTTCTAAATATTGGGAAAGATATTATGTCTTTCCGTTATTGATTTCTATTGTAATTCTGTTACAGTTAGACAATGTGCTTCATAAGATTTTAGTTCTTTTAAATGTGTCGCAGTTTGTTTTATGACCCAGAATATGATCTATCTTGATGAATCTTCCATGTACACTTGAAAAGAATTTGTATGCTGCTAGTGTTGAGCAGAATGTTCTGTAAGTGGTAATCAAGTCAAGCTTGTTGATAATGTTCAAGACTTCTATACACTTGTTAATTTTCTGTCTACTTTTTCTATTGATTATTGAGAAAGAAATGTTAGAGTCTCCAATTATAATTGTGAATTTGTCTTTTTATTTCTGCATTGCTATATATATTTTTACTTCATGTATTTGACTCTGTTTTTAGGAGAATTGATCTTTTTATCATTATGTAATGTCTTTTCCTAGCAATAAATCTACTATGTCTGATATAGCCATTCCAGCTTTCTTTTTATTACAATTTGTACAGTGTATTCTTTTCTGTCTCTTTACTTTTAACGTATTGATTATCAATGTCTTTACTTTTCAGATGGCTTTCTTGTCAGAAGTATACTTGGGTCATTCAGTGTGGCAGTTTGTCTTTTAATTGGTGTGTTTATTCCATTTACATTTAATGTAATTGATATTATGGGATTAAAATAATATCAATTGATATTATTTACTATCTTGATAGACATTTTTTTGTTTGTCCCATGTGCTCTTTATTCTTTTTGTCCTCTTTTCCTGCCTACTTTTTTTTTTTTTTTAATATTTATTTATTTATTTATGGCCACATCGGGTCTTAGTTGTAGCACACGGGATCTTTCATTGCAGCATGCAGGCTTCTCTCTAGTTGTGGTGCAGGGATTTAGTTGCCCCACAGCATGTGGGATCTTAGTTCCCTGTCCAGGGATCAAACCCATGTCCCCTGCATTGAAAGGCGGATTCTCAACTACTGGACCACCAAGGAAGTCCCTCCTGCCTACTTTTGTTTGTTTGTTTGTTTGTTTTTAATTTATTTATTTTCTTTATTTTTGGCTGCATTGGGTCTTAGTTGCAGCACACAGGATCTTCGTCAAGGCATACAGGATCTTTCGCTGCAGGATGCGGGCTTCTCTCTAGTCATGGCATGCAGGTTTTCTCTTCTCTAGCTGTGGCATGCAGGCTCCAGGGCAGTTGGGCTCTGTAGTTGTGGCATGCAGGTTCCAGAGCGTATGGGCTCTGTAGTTTGTGGCACGCAGGCTCTAGTTGAGGCGCATGAGCTCAGTAGTTGTAGCACGTGGACTTAGTTGCCCCACAGCATGTGGGATATTCGTTCCTTGACCAGGGATCGAACCTGTGTCCCCTGCATTGTAAGGTGGATTCTTTACCACTGGACCACCAGGGAAGTTCCCCTCCTGCCTACTTTTGAGTTGAATAATTTTTTACTCCATTTTATCTCCAGTGGATTATTATTTATACCTTTCTAAAAATATATTTTGGTAAGTGTCTGTCTTAGTTCAGTCTGCTATAACAAATTACCGTAAACTGTATGGCTTATAAACAACAGAAATTTATTTCTCACAGTTTTGGAGACTGGAAGTCTAAGATCAGGTTGCTAGCATGGTTGAGCTCCAGAGGACCTTCTTCTAAGTTGCAGACTGCTTCTCATTGTATCCTCACATGATGGAGAGCAGAGAAGAAAAAGAAGCTCTCACATGACTCTTATGAAGGCACTAATCCCAAACATGAGGACCTACCTTCATAACTTTATCTAATGCTAATTAACTTCCAAAGGCCACACACCTCTTTCCTAATACCATCACACTGGGGGGTAATTTCAATATATGAATTTGGGGGTGGGAGTGGGGACACAAGCATTCAGTCTATAACAGTGCCCTAGGATTTACAATATACATCTTTAATTTATCCCTTCTACTTTCAAATAAACTCCAGGCCTGGAGGGTTCCATGGGCAAATTCTACAAAACACGTCAGGAAGAAATAATATCAATTATTGTTTTTCTGTGGCTGCTGTCAAGATCTTTGTCTTTAGATCTTAGCAGTTTGATTATGATGTATCTGGACATGGATTTCTTGGGTTTATCCTGTTTAGGGTTTGCTTAGCATCTTGAATTTGAGGCTTATTTCTGTTGCCAAAGTTAGGAAGTTTTCAACCATTATTTCTTCAAATATTTTTTTCTGCACCACACTCATTATCCTTTTCTTCTGGGACACAAATATTAAAACTTTTAGTCTTATCTCACAGCTTCCTGAAGCTCTGTTCATTTTGTTTTCAATCCTTTTTACTCTGTAGTTCAGATTGGACACTTCTATTGATTTATATTTAAATTCACTGGCTCTCTCAATGGTTATTTCCATTTTGCTATTGGATCCATCCAGTGAGGGTTGTTTTGTTGTTGTTATTGTTTTTGTTGTTTTTATCAGTTCTAAAATTTCCATTTGGTTCTTAACAAAACTTAGAATTGTGCATTAGTAAGGGCAGATTCTACTATACATCAGTTATACCTCAATAAACTGTATTTCTAAGAAATTGAATCTGTGCTGTATACTAGGGAGCAGAAGGCATGATGTGTGGTGCTGTTGTTCTAATAAGACACTGAGAGATCCAGTAAAATGAAACTAGTTGAAGTTAATAATTGAGGCTTAAAAGTTAGTAAATTATTTAAATTTAAAATAATTGGTGGCTAAAAGTTTCTTTGGCATCTATAAACAGATATTCTAAAACCAACCAAAAATCTTGATTTATCAATCTTACTGCCTACATGTACTTTGTTATATTAGAACAATAGTTATCTAGTATTGAGGAATTTCTGAAACGTGGGGGTCCTTTTTCAGTCTCAAGAAAAGTTAATGTGCCACCAACAAAGGCAATCTCTCAATCCCATTTTCTCTTTTAAGAAAAAGTACAGATATTTATCTATATAACAATTTTAACAAAGAATTTGGCTAGAACCTCTCAGGGGCAGTCAAGTGATGTTTAATTGCCAATAGATAGTACAGAAATTGAGAGACTATTTAATCTCTTCAGGCACCAAAGCCAAAGAGTTTGTTTCCTGATTCTAGAGATAAATTGTTATTGTAACATAACCTATCTATGAAACAGTAGGATCTCATACTTCTTAGGACTTTTTTTTTTTTTTTTTTTTTGCAAAATAGAATTTAATTGAATTTTCTGGTTGATTTTTCAGAGTTCTGGTGACCTCCTCTATAAAGCTAAGGGTTTCAAATCAGAGGTTTATTTCTAAGGTCCCTTATAGCTTTTCCTTTTTTTAAGATTTAATTTTATTTTTTATTTTTAGCTGCGTTGGGTCTTTGTTGCTGCACGCAGGCTTTCTCTAGTTGCAGTGAGCAGGAGCTACTCTTCATTGCGGTGCGCGGGCTTCTCCTTGCGGTGGCTTCTCTTGTTGCAGAGCACGGGCTCTAGGTGCATGGGCTCAATAGTTGTGGCTCGCAGGCTCTAAAGTGCAGGCTCAGTGGTTTGAGGCATGGGCTTAGCTGCTCCGTGGCATGTGGGACCTTCCCAGACCAGGGATCGAATCTGTGTCCCTGCATTGGCAGGCGGATTCTTATGCACTGTGCCACCAGGGAAGTCCCCCTATAGCTTTAAAACTAGTTTTCTCTGTCTTTTTTCATCCTTTTTAGCCATTTGAGTGAAATGTAGGAATATAATCTATTGAATTGGAAACATATGCAGCTATCAAGCTCTTTCAAGTATCTTGAATGAAAATTCAAATGTTCTAGGCTTGCCTGGAGCTGTTAAGACTATAAGATCACCTCATTGATAGCTAATTAGTACACACCCTGAAAAACAGAATGTAGAAGTGAGTTTTCTAAAGAATGAACTATAACATAAAGTAGGACCCAGGAATATAATTCTTTCTCTTAATGCTTTTTTTTTTTTTTGCTGTATGCGGGCCTCTCACTGTTGTGGCCTCTCCTGTTGTGGAGCACAGGGTCCAGACACACAGGCTCAGCGGCCATGGCTCACGGGCCCAGCCGCTCCATGGCATGTGGGATCTTCCCGGACCGGAGCATGAACCCATGTCCCCTGCATTGGCAGGTGGACTCTCAACCACTGCGCCACCAGGGAAGCCCTCTTAATGCTTTTGAGACCACTAATTTGAGGACTCATGATTTCTCACCATTGCACTTTTTACAGCTTTTAATAGAGTATTTGAGTTTTTTTTAATTTATTTTATTGAAGTATAGTTGATTTACAATGTTGTGTTAATCACAGCAGTGTTTCAGTTATACATATACATACATTGTTTTTCATATTCTTTCCATTATGGTTTATCACAGGATATTGAATATAGTTCCTTGAAGGAACAGTAGGACCTACAGCAGTAGGACCTTGTTGTTTATCCATTCAGTACCATAATAGTTTGCATCTGCTAATCCCAAACTCCCCATCTATCTCTCCCCCCTCCCCCTTGGCAACCACAAGTCTGTTTTCTATGTCTGTGAGCCTGTTTCTGTTTCATACATAAGTTCATTTGTGTCATATTTTAGATTCCACATATAAGTGATTTCATGTGGTATTTGTCTTTCTCTTTCTGACTTCCTTCACTTGGTATGATAATCACTAGGTCCATCCATGTTGCTGCAAATGGCATTATTTCATTCTTTTTTATGGCTGAGTAGTATTCCATTGTATATATGTAGAGTGCTTGAGTTTTAAATGCCCATGTGATTTTTCAGACCCACAGAGGAGTTACCTAATAATGGAACTGGTTGAGTTCTTCTGATACTGCTTTTTGACAAGAAAAAATTCCACTGGTAAAATTTCTTTCTTTTCTTTGCTTACAGACTTCGCATATCATTTAAATGGATGGTTCGAGCTTTTTCTGGATACTTAGCTACAGATCAACTCTTGCTTTTGTGGGATAGAATCCTAGGGTACAACTCTCTGGAAATTCTTGCTGGTAAGAGTAAGTGCTTGTTTGTAAAACACATGCTCTTTTTATAGTAAAGCCCCTTTCCTTTCTGACATTCACCATCTGTAATTGGAATTTAATTCTACAATTGTCTGTCATTTCTAATTCATGAACATTTAGTAGATGTATCTGCCTTAGAAGACAAGCTCTGAGATTCTGCAATCTAAATACGTCTGCATAACTGCCCATCACGTCTATTCCTAGTCTTTTTTCGTCGCTTCTAGGAATGTCCAGCTCCCCTCCCCTGCTTTTAATCCAGCCAGGGCTTACAGTCTCAGCACCTGTGAGGTTTGCACAGCAGAGTGTAGGTATACTTCTGTTCTTTTCCTGACTCCTGTGACTACCTTAGTGTTCTGTTCTGTGCCCTTTCTCAACTACTACCTAAAATCCAAACTGAGACTGCTGAGCCTCCCTGCATAGTTGAAATCTCAGCTCTTCTGGACTAGTTTGTACTGAACTCAAAACCTTTTCCTTGTTGCTAACAGTCTCTGACTCCTGCCCTGGTAACTGAGTTTCCCCTTTTACATACTCTCTTAAGCCAAAAAGAAATTCATCTTTTTTTCAGAAAGCCACAAATCTATCTTTTATTTAATAATTAAGTCCTTACAACAGATATACACAGAGGGCAACTGTGTGATAACACATAGCGCACAGATTTCTTATTATATTATTTTGCTTCTCTGTATGTAAAATCGACTCAATTATTTTTATCATTGAAATTATCAGGGAATTCAAATAAGTATTACAGGGTTTTCACATGGAGAGCAGAGAATGCTGGTTCCAACCTTCTCCAGTTTTGTGACATTGAACAAATTATTTCATCTTTACCCAGTGATAGCATTGTAAAGACACCTCTCTGGGCCATTTGGAAATAATGCTTAATTGATGACCCTTTTCTTGCAGAAGATTCTCTAGGTACCATATTAACATATTTTTGAATGCTGAAAGTTCGAGTAATTAGGTGGCATTTTGAAAAGGAAAATTGAGGTAATAATAAAGTACCATGAAGATAAATGTTGCCCCTGGTATAATGAGAGATATCATTTACTGGGGTTTTTAACAACTCCCAGTATCCTTCTATCTCAGTTGTTTTTAAAGCCCGTCCAAATATGAGTTAGGAAAAACTGGTCTGCCATCACCTCTTCTGGCTGAATGGTAGTGATACATACGATCTAGAGACAAAAGGGAATCCTAGAGGTCATCAGGTATAACTTCTTTTAAATATTTCTAACAGGCAGTCCTTATCCTGTTTCTGAATATTCAGTGTTGGATAATCCCTGTCATACCAAGTAGCCCATTTCATTTCTGGATAATATAACTTTTTTTTTTTTTTGACCACGTTGCATGGCGTGTGGGATCTTAGTTCCCCCACCACGGATCAAACCCCTGCAGTGGAAGCATGGGGTCTTAACCACTAGACCGCCAGGCAAGTCCCTGGATAATATAACTTGTTAGAATGTACTACTGTTAAACCAGGATCATCATCATGTTTTTTCTACTCTCTCACCCCCTCCTTTCCTCAAAGTCTTCTATTTTCCAGGCTAAGTAGTATTGATTTTTGCTACCATTTCTCAGGTAACAGGATTTTAGATTTTCTACCAAATAACTCTTCTGGGTAGGGCATAAATTTTGAAGAGTATTGTATGTAGCTTTTTGTATCATTTCAGAAAACATTAGAGCATGTTAAAGAAATGGGCTCAGTATTAGAAAGTACTTTCTAATAATTAGGACTTTCCAAAAGTTGAATGGGCTTTTTAACTGTCATCTGAAGGGTTAAGAGGTTTTCTATCATGAAAGAAATGTTGAATTGGAAGACCTTCAAAGCGTCTTCCAATGTAAAGTCTCCCATTCTGTGACATCACCCCTCAGTAAACTGAAGTGAAAGAGAAATGAATGTTGAATGCTGCATTTGCTCTAAGCCACGTACTTTGCTGTAAGCTTAATACAGTAATTAAAAAGTTATTGATGTATAGGTAGAAATGCAGTTCACACTGCATTCACTTTCTCTGAGTGTTTTTAAAAAATCAACAGAGGGGCTTCCCTGGTAGCACAGTGGTTAAGAATCCACCTGCCAGTGCAGGGCACACAGGTTTGATACCTGGTCCAGGAAGATCCCACATGCCGCGGAGCAACTAAGCCCAAGCGCCACAACTACTGAGCCCCTGCGCCTAGAGCCCACATGCTCTGCAACAAGAGAAGCCACTGCAGTGAGAAGCCTGCACATCGAAACAACGACCCAACACAGCCAAAAGTAAAAATAAACAAATAAATAAATTTATTTTAAAAAAAGAAATCAACAGAGAAGAATTGTAGAACATCTAGAAATGGAATTAGACTAATGGGAATTCCTACCATGGAATTCAGATAAAGAGCCATAGGGTAGGTAATTGCATGTAGATGTGTATATAAGTCAGTTTTGATTATTTTATACATTTTTGAGGCTGAATATTTTGTGACCACCTTTTTTGCTCAAGGGAGCTTATGTAGTCTTTCGAAATATTTTAGTAAATATTACTGGTTTCAATTGTGAACTAATTAGGGCCTTTTGAAGAACAGTTTAAAGCATAGGTGTCTTAATGTTCATGATAGAGTTGCTTAAAATTAAAGTAATGAGAACAGTTTAAAAGACCAAAAGTAAATATTTGAGTTTCTGTATTTCATATGAAGCATGACTTCAGTTGAAAATATCCCAGGACTCCCCTGGTGGCGCAGTGGTTAAGAATCCGCCTGCCAATGCAGGGGACACGGGTTCGAGCCCTGGTCTGGGAAGATCCCATGTGCCGCGGAGCAACTAAGCCCGTGGGCCACAACTACTGAGCCTGTGCTCTAGAGCCCACGAGCCACAACTACTGAAGCCCGCGTGCCTAGAGCCCATGCTCCGCAACAAGAGAAGCCACCACAATGAGAAGCCTGCGCACTGCAACAAAGAGTAGCCCCAGCTCGCTGCGACTAGAGAAAGCCCACACTCAGCAATGAAGACCCAACACAGCCAAAAAAAAAAAAAGTGTTTTTAATTAAAAAAGAAAATGTCCCAAAGCATAGACCTGTTTTCCTTGGCAAATAAACCTGCTGTGAGGAAGTACTGGGCAAAGCAATCATGAAGCAGACGGAAAGGAACTTCTGTGATGTGACACCAAGATAAATAAAGGTCGTGAGCACATAAGCATTTTGGATGCTGAAGTCAATTAGTAACTACTCTTTTATTCCCCCTCTTATCTACCTTTGGAAAAACTATATATTTCCCACCATGTAAAACTCTTTCCTGCTACAGCGGAAAATTTGACCATCCTGTCAAGCTTTCACCAACTCCGTTAAATTATACTCAGAAAAGGAAATAGTGAGTGACCACAACCCTTAGCTCCTAAAATGTCTCCATTTTCAAATATGATTCCAGATATTAGAAAACTATAAAGAAGTTGTTGGTCCACAGAAATGGTTTTCTTTGATATTCTTGTAAAAATGGAAGCTGAGGGACTTTAGGTACTTAAGTTTTCTCCATTTCAATTAAAGGGTAAATTCTTTGCCCCAGGTCTCTTATATCCCTTGTTACATATTAAATAATCCCAGCTGATGACTTTTTAAATTTTGTTTTACCACTACCATGTATTTTTCTCCCAGAATTTTCCTAACTAGTTCTAATGCTTTTTTTGACAAACTGTCCAAAATCTGTTGTCCCCTCGAAAAATGCCTGTGCTTCCCGGTCACTCGGCCTCTATCTGGGGAAATTAAGAGACCTGGATCCTGACTTCTACTCCATAGGCATGACCGCTATCAGGTGGTCCAGAGCCCAGGACCACCATGCATCATCCTTCAGGCCATCTCTGGAAAACCATTCTTTTTTTTTTTTTTAATTGAAGTATAGTTATTTACAATGTTGGGTTAATTTCTTCTGTACAGCAAAGTGACTCAGTTATACATGTATATACAGTCTTTTTTATATTCTTTTCCATTATGGTTTATCCCAGGGGAAAACTATTCTGAGAGAAGACAAAAGAGAAGGTGATTCTTAGGAAAGCACACAGATTTCTATATCAGGGATGAGTCATTACTGCTTACCTTCAATTTCAAAAATGTCATCACATAGTGGTTAAATGCTTGAGCTCTAGGGCCAGAGTTGAGTAGTCACTACTATTTTCTACCTGTGTGACTCTGAATATGTCATCCAAACTCACAGTGCCTCAGTTTCTACATTAGTAAAATGGGGCTAACAATAGTACTTAACTCATTTTTGGTATTAGAATTAGCTGCTATTATCATTATCATTACTTCCATAGTAAAAATGTATTTTAAAAAACATTTGCATTATCTATGCAATATACTTAGGAACGAGTCTTCCAAATAATTTTAAAGATTCCTTACCATTCATTTCCTAAACTTTAAGGGCATGTTGGGTTAGGGAATGTACTACCACTACTGGTGATGAAAAAGATGGGGAGAAGTCAAGAGTCACCTGCAGGCAGTACCGTCTCCTTATCAGAGTTGCCTGAACCTATTACATGGTCCTTCCATTGTTCATGATGCCTCATTCACTTTCACAAAGTTTTATGGTAGATTATATAATAAGACATAATGCATGTAGCATTACTCTCTTTTCATATGCAGATGATTAATGGGAACAAAAATCCAAATGTTTTCTACTCAGTATATATTATTGACCTTCAAGATGTTCTATAATGGTTTGCTTTATTTTCTTTTCAAAGTTTCAACTTCTTTTTCTGTGGCCAACATTAATGTAAATGTCAGGATCAATCCCACAGTAGCCCGCCCCACAGACGTATCCATTTATGACACTCTAAGAAAGTCAATGATGAGCATAAAAATATAAATATAACAAAATAGTGTAAAAATATTTTTAAGGAAAGACTTTATTGCCACATTTTTATCAGGATACCTCCTTGATACATATGAAACATCATCTGATATATTTAAAAATTCAGTCTGCATATAACTTCTCAGAAGCCTCTCCATTGCATCAGTAAGAAACACCTGCATCAAAATAAATCTTTATTTATAAGATAGTCATTAGATCTTCATGCCATTTAAAAATTGTTACAATTGAAGTTATAGGTATGAAACAATTTATAAAATGGCTTTTTTAAAACCACTAAAATTTCCCTTTTTCCCAAAACTGCACCATCAAGCCACTGTTCTCCAGAGGAGACAATTTCCATTCATCACAAGGCCTTAACTCAGAATGCAGGATGCAGTTGTGAAGCACTAATTCTGAGCCCTCATCGTGGGTTGTGGGCGTAGCAGTAAAATTGTCTGGCTGATGAGTAGACCAGACCAGCAGTTGAAATAGTGTGCATTCTTTTCCAGTCCTGGCAGCTGCTGTGTTTGCTTTCCGAGCAGTGAACCTGATGGAGGTGACATCACTGGCTGCAGCTGAAGTAAGGATAAGTTTCACTCAGATGGGATGGAAATAGTTCCTGAGAGATTGCCAGGCTCGGGCACTTCAGTATCAGATGCATAGGACACACATTACTCGCAGACTAATTTTTTAACTTAGGTAAAACCCATAAGTTTTGAGCTAAGTAATATTAAGTATTCAGAATTCCTTAATTACTTGAAAACAATATTCCTGTGAAGGAGTCATAAACAAGATTATTATGGGAAACCACTATAACCATTACAGGAAACAAGATACCTAGTAGTTTTAATAGAAACTATTGGGACTTATGTTGCATTTTCTTATAATTGTTCACATCCATGTGTTATGCTCATAGAACAAAGACAAACTAGTTGAAAGAATTAAAGAGCATGTGTTTGGATGATATAGTAAAGATACATGGGCTTTTTGTTTATTTTTAGTTGTGGGTTAATTATTTAAAGCTCGTTTCTTTTCAGTAGTATATCTTACGCCTGAAGCATGGTTCAATTAAATAGTGGCTTACAATATTACTCTATTTGTTATCTCTCATAGAAATGTAAATTTTATCCTTAAAATAGCTGCCTACATTCTTTATTTAAAGGGAAGAGGATGTTTATGCATCTTGCAACTGAGTAAACATTAGTTCCATCTTAAAGTGATTTCCTAAAGTCAGTTACTCCTTAGTATAACGGGACTAGGATTCATAATGTACGTTTATTTATAGAAGCAAGTTGAAATGTTAGACCTCTTATAAACTCATGCTACCTTGTATATTTGAAGGAGGCTCAAGTCCAGATTATTTTCTACTGCACATTTGAGTATTTTGCACATGTTCTAACATTAAGATGTTCAGAAAAGAGAAAGAAGGTTGTAGCGTCAGTACAGAGATTTGGGACCAATCTGAAGAACTTAGAGTGTGTTGATATCAGAATTACATTGTAAAGGTGTTTCTGCGTTTATTTCATAGGCTTCACTTTGCTGATCAGAATGCCGATATTAATCATTCCTTTTGTTTTTTGTTTCAGGCAGTTCTTGCTGACCTTTCTACTTTAAAAGTTATGCCTCTTCTTCAAATTTTTCTGTTTGCTACTGTCACCTGATCTTCTTCAAGGTCACTGACAACACCTCTAGTTTTTCATTAGAAAGTAATCATGAACTATGCAAACTCTGCATAAAACCAAAATTAAACTTTGCATATAAGCCAATAAAGATCATGTTCCTCCTCAGTTAAACCTAAGTAGTTCTTCACTTTTTGAAACAATAACTCTGCACACCACGTATTGCACTGCATGCTGCTGATTTTCAAGAGAGAAGCAGTAGATATAACTTCTGCTAAACTGAGCATACATAGCATAGATAACCCTGGCTTGTAAAAGGCATGTAACAATATATGCAATAAGAACTAAAGATGCTGTAATAAACTTGAATAGGTAATGTAGCCTCTGGGACAGTTCTCTTATGTCAGCTTGTAAATTTATCTCTAGATAATGAACCACTTTGTCTTATAAATTGCATTTCACTCAAAGCCAGGGGTGGGGTAGGATGTGGGAAGACTTGAAAAAGATGCTGCTTTTAAGTGGGAATTCAAATGTACTTTGGTGTTTTTAACAACTTTTCTCTCATCAGAGATCTAGATCCCTCTCCATTTTATTTCTCTCTCTATTGGGGAAGGTCAAATACAGTTGTCTCCACCTGACAGTTTTATTCATCACTTTCTGAAAAAAGAAAATAGAATGATCCCTTTAAATTTCTCAACCTTCCATCTCTTAGTTAGAAGACTTGACACTGCTGAGATCTGTTGCCAGATTCCATTACTTTGGAAGTTTACAAAGAGGACACCCAAGGACTCAATGAAGGGAATGAAAAATCAAAACCGTATGCACTTTTTTTTTTTTTTTTTTTTTTTTTTTTTTTTGCGGTACGCGGGCCTCTCACTGTTGTGGCCTCTCCCGTTGCGGAGCACAGGCTCCGGACGCGCAGGCCCAGCGGCCATGGCTCACGGACCCAGCTGCTCCGCGGCATGTGGGATCTTTCCGGACCGGGTCACGAACCCGTGTCCCCTGCATCGGCAGGCGGACTCTCAACCACTGCGCCACCAGGGAAACCCCATATGCACTTTTACTGAAGTTTGGTTTAATGAGATTTACTTCTAGGGCAGAGCAGCTTAGCGAGACCAGAAGTAGGTATTATACATTCATTCTAGAACTGAAGACATTATGCAAGGCATCAGTCTTATTTTGGTCCTTATTGTAAGTAGAGGGTCTTATTTTATATTACTTCTTAGAGACCTAACATTTCTATAATGCAGAATGATAGAATGTGGGGGAAAAAGAATGCCCAACTTCATTAGCATTTGTATGACTTTGATAATTTGAGACTTCTTCTATATCTATAAGAAAATGAATGGACCATGGCATAGCAGATCCTTTCATTTGGAACAGGTGGCCCTAGCCAGTCATTGTGAATCTGAACCCCAAAGCCAAACCTAGGAGGCCGCCACACATTTCGCTGCTGTCACAAACCCCTCTCAGCCATATGCTGCTCTTGGCGGCTTGTTAAAATACTGCACTGAGGGCAGTCAGGTTGCCTTGCCCACTCCATCTCTAACTACACTCACACTACTTCTCTTGACCTCCTCCCTCCAGCATTCTCCCACGCCATCTCCTACCAACCCCTGGCAGCCCCTCACATAGGCTCCGCCAGTGATCACAGTGACCTGAATGACCAGTGATAATTACATCATTATTCTACCTGTGGCATTCTTACTGGTGGTGAAATAGCCTAATAGACGAATGGCATTTGGCTTTTCTGGATTTCAGTTCACTCACTATGTATGTATGTAATATGTATGATCTTACATTGTGGAAGAGTTTATTGAACAATCTTTTAGATCAGAATGTTTTGGTAATGCAGCCTTCTGGCTAATTGAAATTTTCAGTATATCTTAAATGCATAGCACCCACTTACACTCTGCATGTACTCTCTCTGCCTATTTCATAGAGAAAATAGAGACCATTAGGCTTGAACTCCCTCAGGCTTCCACTTCACAACTTAGCTTTATTCTCCTATACTTATCTTCTTCCTTGTCTCAGGAAGTATCTAATCTGTTCTCGCAGCTCTCCAAATACAGGTTCGATCGTGTCACTTACACGCTTAAAAATTAAACGATACCACATTGCTTAAAGGATAAAGTCCAGGCTCTGTAGCAGAGTGGGGGAAATTCACCACAGCTTGATCTTTCCATTCCTGTCCTCTCACACTGACCTGTTATCCTGTTCATCATCCTCACCAAATTACGTGCTCATCCTCAAGCAGCTATGGCCTTGTACTTTATCTCTGCCAGAAGGACCTCCACTAAAAAACTCTCCTCTACTGTAAGATACCCTGGAGCCTATAAATTAGAATTAATTACACCCTTCTCTTTGTTCTCATAAAACTGCTCATTTACTAATATGGTGCTTAGAATATTGAGTGATAGTTTTTTGTATATGTAGAGTCTCACATCACTTTGTTCTGAAGTCAATTTTCATAGACTAGTCCAAGGAATGGAAGATGAAAGAAGAAATTTGTCCATGTGTGTTTGTACCCCCGGACTTGTTCTAAAAATTGTTGGAATCTGTTCAACAATTTTGTTTCTCTTAAAATATAATTCCTCCTAAGTATCTATAGTCTCCCTTCTTCTGCAAAGGCTCTAATTTTTATTTGGAGATCTACCCCTCCTCCATGCGCTTCAGATGAGGCTGACTCCCACCTCCAGGACCTCTGGGTCCTGGCCAAGCCATCATTATGTACCATCTCTCTGGCCACAAGGATTGCTTCAGGATCCGTGCAAAACCTAAGACTGTGCAAAATCAATGAAACTTGATTCTGAGGCTTTGGTTTAGTCTTTCAGGGAAGCTGGATATGAACAAGAGAGGATATAGGGTCTGGAGCTACTGCAGCCTAGGAATGCAAAAAGCTAGAAGCTGCTCTGTTGACCTTGTTAATTCCCAGGTCACACTCCATCAGTCTACCCCTGGACTGTTTTGTTACATGAGCCAAAAGATTCTCTTTGCAATAGAAAGGATCCTAACTGAAGGTATAGTTATTTTACCTTTTAGGTGATCCTGTACAACATGGATATCATCTTTGGTACAGGACCCCTATCTACACACTGGTTAAACTAGCAGAATCTTTTAAAACTTTTTTTCAGTCAAGACACAAGGATGAAATCTGTGTTCCAGATGTACTAAGCAACCTGCAGTACCTTAAACACATGGTATGTCTCTCTCTCTCCTTTGGCCCTTTGCCCATACAGCACCCTCTGCTTGGAATGCCTTCTCTTCCCTCTCTACCTAACTCTTACTTGTACCTCAAAACCCAGCTCAGGTGTTGCATCGTCAGGGAAGATCGCTTCTCTTATGAATTCTCCTCATACCCTAAATATACGTAAGCAGTATCCTAATGATATGTTAGCTGTCTTCCACTAGACAGATTCCTAAAGGGCAAAAATGGTTTCTTTTTCAGCTTTACTGGCATATTTCTTGCCCATAGTGAGCTTTAGTCAGTGCTTATTGAATGAACAAATGAAGTCATCTAATTCACTCATTTTACTGATGAGGAAAATTGCTCAGTTCGGAGTAATAACTCACTTGTTCAGTGTCACTCAGCTATTTTACCTACTAAGTTGATTTGTGGAGTTGCCTGTGGAAGTCCAAAAAGTTGGAATATTTTGAGAGAAAAAAATGTACATGCTTCAGCTCACTCAAGTTATTTCATTTAAGTCAACTTTATTAAGATATAATTTATGTACAATAAAATGTATTCATTTAAATTATACAGTTCTGTAAAGTTAGACAAATGTATAAACCCACATCACCACCACCACAGTCAAGGTGCAGAACATTTCCATCACCTGAAGCAATTCTCTTTATGCTCCTTCCCATTTGATCTTCCATATGCACATTCATTCCAAACAACCATTGATCTGCTCTGTCCCTAAATATTACATTGGTCTTTTCTGGAGTTTCATGTAAATGGAATCATACATATGTACTCTTTTGTGTCTGACTTCTTTTGTTCAGCATGATGTTCTGAGATTCATCCATGTTGTGTGATTAGTTTTCCATTCCTTTTTATGACTTAGTAGTATTTCATACAGTTTGTTTGCCCATCATTGTTAACGGCCATCCATGTTGTTCTCATGTTTTCGTGTATTATGGATACAGCTACTATAAACGTATGTGTGCAGGCCTTCATGTAGAATATCTTCATTTCTTTAGGGTAAATACCTAGGAGTAGAATTGCTGAGTCATATGTAAGCATAAATTTAACTTTCTAAGAAACCTCCGAACTCTTTTCTGAAGTGGTTCTACCAGTTTACATTCCCACTAGCAATTTATAAGAGTTCCAGTTGCTCCAGATCCTCACCAACACTTGGTGTTATCATGTTAGTCGTTCTAATAGGTGGTTTTAATTTGCATTTCCCTAGTTACGTATGATGTTGAGCATCTTTTAGTGTCCATTTGCCATTTATATATATCCTTTTATGAAGTGTCTAAATCTTTTGCCCATTTTTAATCAGTTACCTGAAGTTGTAAGAATTCTTTATTCTGGTTACACTTCTGGTTTGTAAAATTTTCTCTCAGCCTCTGGCTTGTCTTTTAATTTTTAACTATCTTTTAAAGAGCAAAAGTTTTAATTTTGTTGAATCAGTTTATCCATTTTTTTATGGTTCATACTTTTTACCTCTTATCTAATAAATCTTTTTATAACTCAAGGTTACAAAATTTTTTTCCTATGTTTGTTTCTAGAAATTTTATAGTTTTAGCTCTTATATTTAGGCCTTTGATTCTTGTTTTTTTTTTTTAGTTAATTTTTGTGTATGGTGCCAATTAAGGGTTGAGAGTCACATTTGGCATATGGATGTACAATTGTTCCAGCGCCATTTGCTAAAAAACTATCCTTTTATGTCAGCACCTCTGTATAAAATCAATTGATCATATGTCTATGGGTTTATTTCTGGACTCTTTATTCTGCTCCATGGATTCATGTCTATACTTATTCCAATATCACACTGTCTTGATTTTTGTAGCTTTAGAGTAAATCTTGAAATCAAGTAGTATAAGTACTCTAATTTTGCTCACCTATGTCAAAACTATTTTGACTGTTTTAAGTTATTTGCATTTCTAAATAATTCTTATAATCAGCTTTTCCATTTGTACCAAAAAAAAAAAAAAGCTGCTACAATTTTTATTTTTATTGAGATAGCATTAAATCTATAAATAGGTTTGGGAACAATTGATATCTTAACAATATTGAATCTACCAATTCACGAACATGGACTATCTCTTTATTTTCTTTAGGTTTTGTTTAGTTTCACTCAGCAATATTTTGTAGTTCTCCATGTAGAGTTCTTGCACATATTTTGTTAAAATTATCCCTAATTATTTCACTTTTTATGCTATTGTAAATGGTATTTTTAATTTCAATTTCCAATGGTTTGTTAATATACAGAAATACAGTTGCTTATTTTATACTGGCCTTGTATCCTGAGATCTTGCTAAACTTACTACTTCTAGTATCCCTTTTTGTAGCTGCCCTAGGATTTTCTACATATACAGTGTGTCATCTATAAATAAAGACACTTCTACATTTTTTTCAAATCTATATGCCTTTTATTTCTTTTTCTTCCTTTATTCACTGACTGGAACCTGCAGTAGAATATAGAAGTGCTGCAGCTCACCTAATTTTAAATTAAATGTACTCCTTTCTTGAATAAGTGCAACAAATATTTTAAATATATGTCCATTTACTAGTTTGGCCAGTTTAGGGATTAAACAGTGGAAGGAAATGAGACAGATTCAGAATGAGGTGGGGAGACATACTGGTACAAAGTGAAGATAACTTTGTTAAGTTTTATTTTGCTGATGATCCAAATCACTTCTTCAGATCATTTAATTAAACAATTGGCCTCAGGTATTAATGTCTTTGTTATGTTAATTAGGTGATTATTTTTATATTACTTCAACTATTCTTTACCCTTGAAACTTTTTTCTTAGATATGTGGTATGCATGTATTTATTCAACAAACACTAAATGCTTACTCTGAACGAGGTACTATTCTGGGTGCTCATGTTTATACGTATTTGTATGTTTGCTTTTTCAGTAATAAATGTGGTAAGAGACATTACTTCTTCTGGAACTAGAATACTAACACCTCTTTTTTTGAAGTAATGGTGCTATCCCTCTTATGATAGGAAGAATAATGTTTCCCCAAAGATTTTCATGTCCCAATCCCTGAATCCTGTGAATGTGTTACCTTACATGACAAAAAGGCATGTTGTTTGTGTGATTAATATAAGGGATTTGAGATGGGGCTATTATCCTGGATTATCAGGTGGATTCAATGTAATGACAAGGGTCCTTATAAGGAAAAGAGGGAGGCAGGCAGGAGTATCAGAGTCAGAGAAGGGTTTGAAGATGCTATGCTATTGGTTTTTTGTTTGTTTGTTTTTTAATTCTTTCCTTTTTTTTTTAAAATAAATTTATTTATTTTTGGCTGTGTTGGATCTTCATTGCTGTGCGAGGGCTTTCTCTAGTTGTGACAAGGAGGGGCTACTCTTTCGTTGTGGTGCACAGGCTTCTTATTGCGTGGCTTCTCTTGTTGCGGAGCTCGGGCTCTAGGCGCGCGGGCTTCAGTAGTTTGGCACGCAGGCCCAGTAGTTGTGGCTCATGGGCTCTAGAGCGCAGGCTCTAGAGCACAAGCTCATTAGTTGTGGCGCATGGGCTTAGTTGCTCTGCGGCATGTGGGATCTTCCCAGACGGGGGCTCGAACCTGTGTCCCCTGCGTTGGCAGGCGGATTCTTAACCACTGTGCCACCAGGGAAGCCCTATGCTATTGGTTTTGAAAATGGAGGAAGGGACCATGAGCCAAGGAATGCAGGAATGCGTAAGGCAAGGAAATGGAGTCTCACCTAGGGCTTCTGGGAGGAACTTGGCCCTGCTGACACCTTGATTTTCAGACTTCTGATCTTAGAACTGTAACATAATCAACTTGTGTTATTTTAAGCCACTAAATATGTGGTAATTTATTACAGCAACAGCAGGAAACTAACCTACCTCCTCTCAGATAAATTGTGTTTACCATATCGACTGTAACCTATGACAGTAAATACACATTGCTTCAATTCTCTTACCTAAAAAATAGGTGATTCTACCTGTCAGGTTCCTCTCATGTGGTTTTTATAATATTCAAATAGGATAAAATTTGTGAAAGTATTTTGAAGACAACCTTCTATTGCTCTGGTGGTGACAGGGAAAGGACCCCAAAAAGCTGGGCTTTTATAAGGCAGGTGTAACGGAGGAAGAGACGTTTTGGGGGAAATGCATTGCCAAGTCGTAATGTTTCTCTCCATGTGGAGGGAGTTCACTGCTGTAATGCTTCTCACTCTCTCCTCCCATAGAGAAGAGTGAATTATATTATTGTTGAGGTTAGGATCAATGAGTGGGCATGTAAATAAAGCCAGCCCCTCTCTCTTACCTTTCTTTTAGGGTCTAGCAGCCCAGAGCAAACGTATGTTCTGTAGTGCTCCTCTACGCCCTAGCTTTAGAAGTCTGGATCCCGTGGTATGGGGAGAAAGTGGGGTGAGGGGGTGGCTGCAGTTGTTCAGGTCATCCCTGAGTGCATAAGCCCAAGACACACTTTTGGAAAGCCTGTCCTTGCTGCAAAATTAAGTCACATTCCTGAGATTAACTTTATCAGTAGGAAAAGATACATCATCTTCATCTGCTTTTATTTACCTAGATTTTCATTTTACCTCTCAAGTACTCAGAACTCAGGCAGGAGGAAGGGTGCTGTTTATTGGACCTCCAAACTTCATTCAGTAGGGCAAAGAGGCCACTTTTTTGGCAGTCCAGTGATTAAGACTCCACTCTCCCAATGCAGTGGGGCACTGGTTTGATCCCTGGTCGGAGAAATAAGATCCTGCATGCTGCAAGGCATGGCCAAAAAAAGAAGGGCAAGGAAGTTAAGGGTTTGAAGGAAAAAACTATAACAATGGGTCATGGAATATAAACTAGAAAAGAAGAAATGAGGGATAAGGAGGGGTTGGTGATTGAGGGCTTTCATTCTCTTATATGAATAAAGAGAAGTGGTTGGATTAAAGGTCACAACAAAAAAGTGAAAGCACTTTTGAAGAAAGGGTACTTTAACAAGTGGCTTGGAAGAATAATATTTGTAGCCAGGATGAGATATTTGCATTTGAAATTTTGGAGATTATGCCATTTTTGTTGATGCCGAGATCTCAGGCATGGTGGATAGCTATGGTAGGGTAGAAGAAACACATCATTGAAAATATGAGGAAGTCAAGAAACCAGGAGTCTGTAGTAGTTGATGAATCAATCATCAGCCTACGTGTTGAAATCAGCAAGAAGGATGACAGGGATAGAGATAAGAAGAAAATTGAATTGCAAGTTAGTTTTACTGAGAATGAGGAAGAAAGACCCAGAGGCTACTAATTAGTGACTGTAACGTGGAGGATGAAGAGTGGTACAGTTGGATGCTGTGAGCCTCAAAGGAGCAGAAGGGATTTGCAAGAGGGAAGGGGGGATAAAACTCCAACTGGCATTGAGGAGTAAGGCTGATGCTGAAGCACTTTGGGTCTGAGAGAAAAGAAATAATCCATTTGAGAGGGCTGCATAGAAACCATGTCCCCAGGATACAGCCACTTTTAGTTAAGAGGTGAATACAGTCTTCAGAGAAAGGGTTGAAAAATACAAGGGTTCATTGATTTCACATTGGGAATTAGGAATTTTAAGAGACAAAGGGGGAGGAATTTACTAGGGAGAGGAATGAAGGATGGGTGGGAATTAGGTCAGAATAAGGGAGGAAAGTTTAGGTAAGTAATTGATGACTGGGAAGCTTAGAATTCTGATGGAGAGAGGAATAAATGGAATCCTCTCAGAGATGATTGCTGTGCTCCAGACGGTTTTCTGTGGTGGAGCAGCTGCTCCCTGAGGGAGCCTGGGGTTGGTATGGTCTAATTATAGTCAGCTGCTTCTTCAGTCAGCAGGAGTTGTGGTTGTCTGTGCCAGCACTGCACTAGTTTGGTGACTTAGCTATTTTTTTCCCCATCCAGTGAATTTGGTTCTCCTCTCCCTCTTTGGGCTTTTGCCTATTCATGTTTCAACTTATTCATGGCTTGGGGAGAGATTATTTTAATTACTCAGACAAAAGGATCCTTCCTTTATAAATGGAATCACTGCAAATTTTCATGAAATAGAAAGCAACAAATTGTCTCTAATTACAATTTAATTTGCACCCATTGAACAAGCGATGGATTGATTCATGGAGAGACAATGTGTGTATGTGAGAGAGAGAGAAAAAATGAATGAATGAATAAACGAATGAAAGGTTGAGAATGTCAATGTTAAGACTGTATAGGAAGAAACTCTCTCACCTTTCAAAGGACTGTGTGCCTTACCCTCAAAGAAGGGCATACTATTTTTTGTGTTGATGGGCTTCCTAACCTTATTGTAGGAGAAAAGTGGCTGAGGAATTAAACATCTCATGTGTGAGAACCTAAAGAAAATGGAAAGACCAGAATAAATGTATGGGAAGAAAGATTTAGATCTGCGGACAGGCCTCTAGGACCCCAACTCTGACAGGGCTCTGACATTGCCAGGCTGGTGGCCAAGTTCACAGATGTTGTAAGGGGACACCGTATGAGGGACAAGAACTCCCCTGGACAGAAGGCCAACCCAGGACTTCAGCCCTAGGACAAGGTCAGTGGCCTCATCCAGAGAGTAGGAACAACACCCTTCCTGACCTTCAGGACTTCTCTTACCAATATAATCAATGACTGTGTGAGGACACCTCCCAGCATTAACCTTAGGACCCTCTTTACTCTAAGGGACCACCAGATACCTATTCTATGTGAGGGAGATTGTTGGAAGGGAGGGGGAGAGTTCCTACTGTGCTTTGTAGGGAACCATGCATATTAGTAACTCCTGTGCTGAAGATAGAGGGAATGGTCACAGCTCTTGAAAACAAATATTTTCACAATATCCCTTTCTTTTTTAAATAAATTTATTTATTTATTTATGGCTGCATTGGGTCTTCGTTGCTGTGCTCAGGCTTTCTCTAGTTGTGACGAGCGGGGGCTACTCTTCATTGTGGTACACAGGCTTCTCATTGCGGTGGCTTCTCTTGTTGCGGAGCACAGGCTCTAGGCGCGCAGACTTCAGTAGTTGTGTCACGTGGGCTCAGCAGTTGTGGCTCATGGGCTCTAGAGCGCAGGCTCAGTGGTTGTGGCGCACGGGCTTAGTTGCTCTGCAGCATGTGGGATCTTCCCGGACCAGGGCTCGAACCCATGTCCCCAGCATTGACAGGTGGATTCTTAACCACTGTGCCACCAGGAAGCCCTCCATATTTTTTATGCTCTATTAGACATAATCTTGAAGCCCAGCTCCACCATTTGCTAGCTATGTGACCTTGGTAAAATTACCTAAACTTTATAAGCCTTAATTTCTTCATCTATAAAACGCTAATTAGAACCAAATAGGACTGATTACTCTGAAAATTAAATGAGATAATGCATATAAAACATTTCACATGACACTTTACTTACAAAGAAGAAAGGAAACTGTTCTTTTCCTCAAGAGGTATAGAATTAATATGTACATAGTTACACCAAAAATAACAAGTCCTGAATAGTAGGGCCCATCAAAATCTCTGCCATTTTTAGGATTTCATGATCAGTACATTCGGGAAATGTGTAGTACAATATCTTCCTTTTGGAGATTTACACTGCCATTAGAGACTGAGAACTCTTGCAATATACAACCCGATTAACTACTTAGCCCTTGGGTTTTCAACATTGTATGTACACAAACTATTAACATCTTGCAGATTTAGTCTTCCCCAAAACACAGTTTGGGGAAACTTCCACTTCTGTCCTAGGTGGTTGTTATTGACTGAGTGTTTGTGTTGCCCCCAAATTCATATGTTGAAGCCCTAACACAGAATGGGATGGTATTAGGAGGTAGGACCTGTGGGAGGTAATTAGGTTTAGATGAGGTCATGAGGGTGGAGCCTCCTGATGGGATAGTGTCTTTATAAGAGGAGGAAGAGGCTCTGGTCCAGCCCTCTTTCCAGGAAGGAAAGGTCCTGTGGGCACACCAAGATATATTAGCCACCACAAGCCAAGGGAAGAGGCCTTAGAATGAAATCTACTTTGCCAGAAACTTGATCTTGGACTTTCCAGACTCTAGAACTGTGAGAAATTTCTGTTGTTTAAGCCTCCCAGTCTATGGTATTTTGTTATAGCAGCCGGTTAATGAAATAATTGGAATCATATTTACTCTCTCCCTAAAGCAACTAAAAAACAAACTAAAACAACAGGTCTCAAGACATGTGGGACATCAAACACTAAGGACAGTGAACCTTACATTGCCCCAACTTACTGCCTATAGAAAGGTCCCATGATGCAACATAGGAAGGGGAAACCCAGCAAGAATTTGATGGTCTCCCTGAGTTGAAGAAATGGAACTAGGAGGCCAAGGAGGCCAAGGCAACAGGAGTTTGCAGGACAGAGTACTGGAGAGGAGAACGATGCACAGAGAAGTGAAACTAAGGATCTGCAAAAAAATCCTTTTCAACTATCCAGCTGGGAGCTTTCCTCAGAGCATGCCTGTGAGGAAACTACCCAAGGCCAAGAAAAAAGAAAAACTACCCAAAAGTATTAGAACAATCCCTTGAGCTCACACAGGGCCAGGATGGTGCCTGTTCCCACCAGCCAAAGTGGAAAACCTCATAATTCATGGGGCATTAGGCAGAGTATTCAAAAGTGTTTTGCCTCATTAGTGGAGAATATTAATCCTCAAACCAATGGCGCCCTGGTCCCACCTAACAAACCTTAACAGCAAAACTGAAGATCAAATGGTTTCCAAGTAACTTAACCCTAACCCAAAAGAGAGCTCAAGAATATCTATAGGAATACAAATATACCCAGCACTCAACAAGGTAAAATTTACAATATTTGGCATTTAATTTAAAAAGTACCAGGCATGCAAAGAAGTAGGAAAATTCACTTCATAAGAGGCAAGAAACCAATAAATCAAAACTGATTGAAAAGACACAGATGATAGAATGTGTGAACAAAAGACATTAAAACAGTTTTTTATAACTGTGTCCCATATGTTCAAAAAGCTAAAGGAAAAACTAACCATGTTAAGTAGAGACATGGAAGATATTTAAAAGTTCCAAATCAATCTTCTGGAGAAAAACAAAAATACAGTGAGATGAAAAATAGCTGGATGTTTTAACGTAAAATTAGACATTTCAGAAGAAAAGATTAGTGAAACATGAAGAAATTGCAATAGAAAGTATTCAAAATGAAATACAAAGAGAAAAAAAAAGACTGGAAAAAAAATGAAAAGATAAATGAGATATATGTCAGCTTCAGACAACCTAATATACTTGTAATTAGAATCCCTAAGGTGGGGGGTAGAGAGGGTGATATTTGCAAAAATAAAGATAAAAAATTTTCCAAATTTGATGAAAAATAACTTTATGTGCAAGAAGATCAACAAACCCCAAGCAGAAGAAACATAAACAAACTGCAACAAGACAAATCATAAATTTGGTTAAAAGCAGTGATAAAGAGAAAATCTTAAAAGCAGCGGAAGAACTCCCATTCTATGCAGAGAAATGAGGTTAAGGATGACAGCATGTTACTTGCCAGAAACATGCCACCTAGAAGACAGTAGAATAATATCTTTAAAGTACTGAAAGAAAAAATATTGTCAATCTAGAATGTTTTACCCAGTAACTTTATCTTGCAAGAATGAATGGGAAGGGACTTCCCTGGTGGCACACTGGTTGAGAATCCGCCTGCCAATGCAGGGTACATGGGTTCAATCCTTGGTGCAGGAAGATCCCACATGCCGCAGAGAAACTAAGCTGGTGCACCACAACTACTGAGCCCACACACCAGAACTATTGAAACCCATGTCCCTAGAGCCCATGCTCCACAACAGGAAAAGCCACCACAATGAGAAGCCCACACACCGTAACAAAGAGTAGCCCCCGCTCACAGCAGCTAGAGAAAACCCTCGCACAGCAACAAAGACCCAATGCAGCCAAAAATAAAATTTTAAAAATGTCTTAACACTTAAAAAAAAACTTAAAAAAAAAGAATGAATGGGAAATAAAGATAATTTTTTCACACATTCAAAAGCTGAATTTATCACCAGCAGACATGCCTTAAAAGAAATGGTAGGAGGCGGAGTCGGAAGACGTGGAGTGAGCATCTCCCCACAACTAGGCCACCTGCCGGCTGCTGGTGGGGAACTCTGACGCCCAAGGAGACAGGAGGAACCCTAAAGTGAACCAGTAGGACACAGGGAGACAGAGGGGGGAGGAAAAGTGAAGCCAGACAGGATCAGCACCCCTGAGGCTGGGGACATCATGAAAGGCAGGTGGGAGGGACTCTCCGGGAAGAGTGGAAGAGGAGTGGAGGGCCATCACCTGGCCCACTTGGGCCAGGAAGCCTGCTGAGCTCCCAAGCCAGTACCCCCCGGCAAAGCCCCATCCAGGCCACGTGGATCCTGGGGGCATAGGAGGGAGGCTGGGGAGATCAGCAGAGGTAAGTGGGAGGGGCCCTCCCAGACCAGAGGAGCAGGAGAGGAGAGGAGGACATGTGCCCTGCCCACTTGAGCCCAGGAAGCCTGCTGGGCTCCCAGGTGAGGTACCCCGCCCACTGAGACAAGTGGTGGGGGGCACACCTGGGCCCCTTCTGTTCCTTGAGCCTAAGCCACAGCCCCCAGAGCCTTTTCCAGCCCTGTGGGTCCTAAACATAGGCCCCGCCCACCATCCAAAGCTCGCCTTTGCTTAGGCCCTGCCCTCCACAGCCAAGGCCTTTTCCCCCCTTTTTCTTCCTTTCTTTTCCCTCCTCCTCTTTTTTACTAATGTGGTACTGATGTACCTTCCTGTTGTTGATTCATCTGTATTCTTATTTTTATACTCTTTCTAACATATCTGTTAGTTTCCTAGTCTAATTTTATTTTTTACCTTGTTATTGTTCTCTTTTTCTTTTTTTTTTTGCCACCCCACATGACTTGCGTGATCTTGGTTCATGAGCTGGGGGTTGGGCCAAAGCTCCTGTGGTGGGAGCTCCAAGTCTGAACCACTGGACTAACAGAGAACCACAGACCCCAGGGAATATTCATCGGAGTGAGGTCTCACAAAGTTCCTCATCTCAGCACCAAGACCCAGCTCTACCCAATAGCTTACAAACTCCAGTGAAGGAAGCCTCAGGCCAAACAACCAGTAAGACAGGAACACAATCCCACTCATTAAAAAAGAAAAAAATGGGGGGCTTCCCTGGTGGCGCAGTGGTTGAGAGTCCGCCTGCCAACGCAGGGGACGTGGGTTCGTGCCCCGGTCCAGGAAGATCCCACGTGCCGCGGAGCGGCTAGACCCGTGAGCCATGGCCACTGAGCCTGCACGTCCGGAGCCTGTGCTCTGCAACAGGAGAGGCCACAACAGTGAGAGGCCCACGCACTGCAAAAAATATATATACACATATGAGATGGCAGAAAAATATGTCACAGATGAAAGAGCAAGGTAAAAACCTACAAGACCAAATAAATGAAGAAGAAATAGGCAATCTACCTGAAAAAGAATTCAGAGTAATGATAGTATACATGATCCACAATCTCGGAAGTAGAATGGAGGCACAGATTGAGAAAATACAAGAAAAGTTTAACAAAGATCTAGAAGAACTAAAAAACAAACAGAGAGATGAACAACACAATAACTGAAATGAAAAATACACTAGAAGGAATCAATAACAGAATAACTGAGGCAGAGGAATGAATAAGTGAGCTGGAAGACAAAATGGTGGAAATAACAGCTGAGGAGTAGAATAAAGAAAAAAGAATGAAAAGAATTGAAGACAATCTCAGAGACCTCTGGGACAACACTAAACGCATCAACATTCAAATTATAGGGGCCCCGAAGAAGAAGAGAAAAAGGGACTGAGAAAATATTTGAAGAGATTATAGTCAAAAACTTCCCTAATGTGGGAAAGGAAATAGTCCAAGTCCAGGAAGCACAGAGATTCCCATACAGGATAAACCCTAGGAAAAACGCACCAAGACACATATTAATCAAACTAACAAAAATTAAATTCAAAGAAAAAATATTAAAAGCAGCAAGGACAAAACAAAAAATAACATACAAAGGAATCCCCGTAAGGTTATCAGCTGATTTTTCAGTGGAAACTCTGCAGGCCAGAAGGGAGTGGCAGCATATACTTAAAGTGATGAAAAAGAAAAACCTATAACCAAGATTACCCTAGCCAGCAAGGATCTCATTCAGATTTGATGGAGAAGTCAAAAGCTTTTCAGACAAACAAAAGGTAAGAGAATTCAGCACCACCAAACCAGCTTTACAACAAATGCTGAAGAAACTTCTCTAGATGGGAAACAAAAAAGAAAAAGACCCACAAAAACAATCCCAAAACAATTAAGGAAATGGTAATAGGAACATACATATCAATAATAACCTTGAATGTAAATGGATTAAAGGCCCCAACCAAAAGACACAGACTGGCTGAATGGATACAAAAACAAGACCCATATATATGCTGTCTACAAGACACCCACTTCAGACCTAGGGACACATACAGACTGAAAGTGAAGGAATGGAAAAAGATATTCCATGCAAATGGAAATCAAAAGAAAGCTGGAGTAGCAATACTCGTATCAGATAAAATAGACTTTAAAATAAAGACTGTTACAAGAGATAAGGAGGGACACTACATAATGATCAAAGAATCAATCCAAGAAGATATAACAATTATAAATGTTTATGCATCCAACATAGGAGCACCTCAATACATAAGGCAAATGCTAACAACCATGAAAGGAGAAATTGACAGTAACACAATAATAGCAGGGGACTTTAACACCCTACTTACACCAATGGACAGATCATCCAAACAAAATAAATAAGGAAACACAAGCTTTAAATGACACAATAGACCACATAGATTTAATTGATATTTATAGACCTTTCCACCCAAAAGTGGCAGAATACACTTCTCAAGTGCACACGGAACATTCTCCAGAATAGATCATATGTTGGGTCACAAAGCAAGCCTCAGAAAATTTAAGAAAATTGAAATCGTATCCAGCATCTTTTCTGACTACAGTGCCATGAGGTTGGAAATCAATTATGGGAAAAAAACTGTAAAAAACTCAAATACAAGGAGGCTAAACAGTGCACTACTAAATAACCAAGAGATCACTGAAGAAATCAAAGAAGAAATAAAAAAATACATAGAAACAGATGACAATAAAAACATGACAACCCAAAATCTATGGGATGCAGCAAAAGCAGTTCTAAGAGGGAAGTTTATAACAATTCAATCTCACCTTAAGAAACAAGAAAAATCTCAAATAAACAATCTAACCCTACACATAAAACAACCAGAGAAATAATAACAAAGAAAACCCAAAGTCAGTAGAAGAAAAGAAATCATAAAGATCAGAGCAGAAATAAATGAAATGAAAATGAAGAAAACAATAGCAAAGGTCAGTAAAACTAAAAGCTCTTTTTTGTAGAAGATAAACAAAATTGATAAACCCTTAGCCAGACTCATCAAGAAAAGAAGGGAGAGGATGCAAACCAATAAAATTAGAAATGAAAAGGAGAAATCACAACTGACACTGCAAAAATACAAAGGATTATAAGAGACTACTACAGACAACTATATGCCTATAAAATGGGCAACCATGAAGAAATGGACAAGTACTCTTGGAAAAGTACAATTTTCCAAGACTGAACCAGGAAGCATTAGAAAATATAAACAGACCTATCACAAATAATGAAATTGAAACTGTAATTAAAATTCTTCCAACAAACAAGAGACCAGGACCAGATGGCTTCACAGGCGAATTCTATCAAACATTTAGAGAAGAGCTAACACCCATCATTTTCAAACTCTTCCAAAACATTGCAGAGGGAAAAACACTCCCAAATTCATTCTACGAAGTCACCATCACCCTGATATCAAAACCAGAAAAAGATATCACCAAAAAAGAAAATTATAGACCAATATCACTGATGAACATTGATGCAAAAATCCTGAACAAAATACTAGCAAACGGAATCCAACAGCACATTAAAAGGATCATACACCATGATCAAGTGGGATTTATCCCAGGGATGCAAGGATTCTTCAGTATACATAAATCAATCAATGTGATATACCACATTAACAAGTTAAGGAATAAAGACCATATGATCATCTCAATAGATGCAGAAAAACTTTTGACAAAATTCAACACCCATTTACGATAAAAAGTCGCCAGAAAATGGGCCTAAAGGGAACCTACTTCAACATAATAAAGGCCACATATGACAAACCCACAGCAAACATCATACTCAATGGTGAAAAACTGAAAGCATTTCCACTAAGACCAGGAGCAAGACAAGGATGTCCACTCTTGCCACTCTTATTCAACATAGTTTTGGAAGTCTTAACCACAGCAATCAGAGAAGAAAAAGAAATAAAAGGAATACAAATTGTAGAATGGGCATCATCAGAAAATCTCTACAAACAACAAATGCTGGAGAGGGTGTGGAGAAAAGGGAACCCTCTTGCACTGTTGGTGGGAATGTAAATTGATACAGCCACTATAGAGAACAGTATGGAGGTTCCTTAGAAGACCAAAAATAGAACTAACCATATGACCCAGCAATCCCACTACTGGGCATATACCCTGAGAAAACCATAGTTCTAAAAGATACATGTACCGCAATGTTCATTGCAGCACTATTTACAATAGCCAGGACGTGGAAGCAACCTAAGTGTCCATCGACAGATAAATGGATAAAGAAGATGTAGCACATATATACAGTGGAATATTACGCAGCCATAAAAATAAATGAAATTGAGTTATTTGTAGTGAGGTGGATGGACCTAGAGTCTGTCATACAGAGTGAAGTAAGTCAGAAAGAGAAAAATAAATACCGTATGCTAACGCATATATATGGAATCTAAAAAAACATAAATGGTACTGATGAACCTAGTTACAGGGCAGGAATAAAGACTTCGACACAGAGAATAGACTTGAGGACATGGAGTGGGAGGGGGAAGCTGGGCGAAGTGAGAGTAGCATCAACATATATACAGTACCGAATGTAAAAATAGTTGGCTGGTGGGAAGCAGCAGCATAGCACAGGGAGATCGGCTCAGTGCTTTGCGATGACCTAGAGGGGTAGGATAGGGAGGGTGGGAGGGAGGCTCAAGAGGGAGGGGATATGGGGACATGTGGCTGATTCACTTTGTTGTGGAACAGAAACTAACACAGTATTGTGAAGCAATTATACTCCAATAAAGATCTATTAAAAAAAATATAATGAAAAAGAATATATGTATAATTGAGTCACTTTGCTGTACAGCAGAAATTAACACAACATTGTAAATCAACTATACTTCAATAAAATTAATTTTAAAAAAATGGTAAAGGGAATCCTGCAAGCAGAAGGAAAATGACATTAGAAGGAAACCTGGATCTACACAAGGTAATGGAGAGCACTGGAAATTATAATTATGTAGGTAAATATAAAAACTTTTTTCTTATTATTTAAATCTATTTTTAAAATAAACCGTGTCAAGCAAAAATAATAAGAAATTATGAGGTTTATATAGAAGTAAAATGCATGGCAATAGCACAACAGCAAGTAGAGTAGAAATGTTGTATACATAGTTTAAGGTTGTCCACATGAGTGGTATGACTATCACTGGAAGGTATACTATGATAAGTTTAAGATGTATATAATAAATCTTAAGGCAACCACTAAAATAAAACAACATTTATTATAATAAGCCAAAGGAGATAAAGTGGAATCATAAAAAACATGCAGTTCAGAAGAAGGCAGAAAAAGGAGTAAAAAAGATACAAAATACACATGGAGAAAATAGCAAAATATTCAGCCAAATCAATAATCACATTAAAATGTAAGATTTAAATGTAAACATTTCAATTAAAAGGCAGAGATTGTCAGATTAGATAAAAAACAAGACCTAACTATATATTCCTTTTAATTAACCCACATTATTATGAAGGTATATTTAGGTTAAAAGGATGAAAAAAGATATAGCATGCTAATACTAATCAAAAGTAACCTGGAGTGGCTGTATAACAGACAAATTAGATTTCAAAGTAAAGAAAGGAGCGTTGCCATAATGATAAAAGGTGAAATCATCAAGAATATATAACAGCCCCAAATGGTTATACATACAACAGAGTTTCTAAAATTATGAAGCAGAACTGACAGAGGAGAAAGGAAAAAGAGACAAATCTAAAATCATGGAGATTTTAGCACCCCTCTATCAATTATTTACAGAAAAATTAGGCAGACAAATCAGGATGTTGGTGTTGGTAGTTTTGTGCTGATCTTCTGAGGTTCTTTCTGTGCTCTTTCAACACATAATTTCAAATCTTTTTCTTTTTTTAATTTCAAGAAAATTTTCTTGAAATATAGTGTTTAGTATTTGTTCTGTTTTCTTGTTTTTGGTTTTCTTCTACAGGAAACCCTGGGATAGTAGGTCCCCTGATATCTTTACATAGCTCTATTAGATAAGCCTTCTTCACTTTTCAGTGAATGAAACTGATGATCAGAAAGATTATGCAATTTGTTCAAGCTTCCACAGCTTGTAGGGAGAGAAGAACTCTGGCCTGCTCAACTCTGAATCCTGAGGTCTTTCTCCCACACTACCCTGCTGCCTGCATCCAGAAATCAGCCTTTCACTGCATTTATTTCACTGCCTTTCCGTCCCATGGTCACTCTCATATGTCTTAAAACCTTGCTTCTCAAAGTAAGGTCCTTGGACCAGCAGCATTGGCATCACCTGGGAACTCATTAGAACTGCAGAAACTCCCTTGCTTTAAGACTTCTGAATGAGAATCCGAATTTTTACAAGATGCCCTGGTGATTCCTGTGCCCTTAAAATTTGAGAAGCGCTGCTCTAGGAGAAATGCCTGAAGGTGCTTCATGCAACGGTTCTCAAACTTTTACTGCCCGTTAAACGAATCACCTTGGAATCATTTTAAAATCCTGATACCCAGGCCACAATTCCTACCCAGTAAGTCAGAATCTCTTGGGATGGAGCCCATGCATCAGTATATTTTTTTTTTTTTTTTTTTTTTTTTTTTTGCATCAGTATATTTTAAAACTCCCCAAAAGTACAGCCAAGTTTTGACACCAGTGCTTAAGGAAGAGCTTTTCAGTCCTTAATGTTCCTAGGAATCACCCGGGAGCATCTTAAATGACAGATACTGATTTAGTGGATCTGGGGCGGGTGCTGAGATTCTGCATTTCTAACAAGCTCCCAGATGACAGATGCTACTGGTCCGAGGAGTTTCTGGAGCAACATGAAACTCCCTGGGGTTTCTTTCAACAATACCAATAAATGCAAATAGCACAGAATCAAGGTAAGCTTATCTAAGGCACAGTCCTGGCCCGCTCATCTCTGAGTGAGATACAATAAGGAGCTCTGGGAGAAGGGATCGGGTGCTTCAGGCTCTTCCGTGGCCTTCCCGCTTGCTTCACACCTGGTGCTGGGCTGGGCAACCATACCAAGCCCGGGCTGATGGGCCAGCCAGCATCGGGCTGCAGCACTGGGGCCCCAGGGCAGAGCTCTTGCAAGTAGGCGCTTCTCCTTTCCAGCTGCCTGTGCCTTCATGGGCCGTCTACCTTTTCTTCCCCTAGTTATCCTCTCACTTCTCCCTGGAGTCCTGTGTCTAGGCTTACCAGCAGGCCCTGGGGCACTTCCTCAGCCCCGTGTGTGCTTACTCGGGCTAAGTCAAAACTGCAAAAGTTCAGGCCATAACACTGAGGAACTCAAGCCAGGAGAATAAGGGCCACAGGATGAGCGACCAAGAGACCCGGCGTGACGGAACTCGATTTGTTGTTCATCCCGGCTCCATGCATGGCAGGCAAGATTCAGTCTGACGACTGGAGCTTGGCAGGACTTAACACACACTGTGCTCACTCCAGCTTCTAATTTACATATTTTTCTCCCTTGGCAAGACCCAAGCAACTGTCATCAGCAAGTTGCGTGGGACCTGACGAGTGCGAGGCGGGCCTGTGTTGGGTCCAGAGTTTTGACTCAGATCCCCTGGCCTCCAGCAGGCAGGGCTGGGTTGGTTGTTTGTGACGTGAAGGCTGAGTAAGGGGTCCCTCTGGACACACGGAGGCTGAGGAAGCCCCCTGGCCCTGTTTCTAAGAAGGCAGGACACTTACCCAAAATTCCAGTGGGCCCAAAAGTAACTTATACAACAGAGCAAACTAATTCACTTTTCTCTAGGGTTGGCAGAAAAAAAAAAAGAAAAATGGGAAGGGAAGGGAAAACTGAGAACTTAAGACATCTAGTGCACAGGCCACCAAGTAGGGGATTCTTTCTAACTGGGATTATCCCATGTTTTTTATTTGGGGCTTGTTCACTGATGTTTCTAAGCCCTACTTACAAGGCATTTTACCACGTGCCACATAAAACTAGCCATCAGAGCACAAACTGTTTACCCTCTGCAATAACACCTGCCCATCCCCCCCCCCCCCCCCCCCCCAGATTCTTGAGACTGTCTTTAATTTCCTGCCAAGGATTTAGAGAAAGCCACTCTGGGAACTAAAAGGGTTAATGTAGCTCAAAGGCTGAGCAAGTTTCTCCTCTCTACTGATAGCATAATTAATCCTTATTGTTCCCCAAAGGATAGCCAAGGGAATGCTTCATTTCCCAGATGCCGGTGTTCAACAACCTCCCAGAGGCTCTGGTCCCAGCTACTAAGTGGCCAAGTTCCCGCAGCACAATCAGTGGGTTGGACCCAGCCTCTCAGATGGGCCTCTGGTCTCCCATGACAAGTCTAAGTAGATTTAGTTTCCGGGTCTTCACTTCCCCAAGCCTAATAACACCCCCTGGGGGCACTATTTAAATGTAGGCGTTTGAGGGTGGAAACAAAAGAAGAGATTACTTCCTGGCTAGTGAGTAATTGGCCTAGTGAAACTTCACCTGGGGGTAGCTAGTTAACCAGTAGAGAGCAGAGGTGGAAGCACCTCTGGAGGGAAGTATCCGACAAGTGGAGAAACAGCCCAGTGTGTGGAGATTGTCTGTTTATGGGACTGGAAGTTTCAGCCTGGCCACTGGGCCCCTCTGACAGCCCTAAGCATCCAATAAATTAGAGGAACTTCTTAAGGGCTCTAAGACCCAGGCCTTGAACTGTCTGCCTTGGAAAGCCCCAGAGTTAAGGTCCTGCTCTCACCCACTTGTTCTCAGTGCGGTTGCTAAGAAGCAGCATCCCCATCGCCTGGGAATTTGTTAGAAATGCACGTTTTCAGGCACCATCCCAGCCCCGCTGAGTTCAAATCTCTGGTGGTGGGATCCAGCAATCTGTGACTTAACAAGCCCTCCAGGTGATTCTGGCACAGGCTCAAGTACGAGCACTACTGCTCATCGTTTATTCAGCCCCTTGAAATCAGGCTGCCTTGGGAGCATCCAGAGGTAATGGATGTGACTTTGGGTCACAAAGTGGGGCTTCCAAGTTAGATTGTCAGGTTCTGAATATTAGCTCTGCAACTACCTAGTCACGTGACCTTGCAAATTGGTTCCCTCAGCTCTAAGATGGGGGAAATAACACCTCTTCCACAGGAGGTCATGAGCATATAATAGTTTCTGTCTCTTTCCCACTCCACTGTTTCTGATAGGAAATTTACAGAACAAGACCTACTGTCCTTAGAGTGAAAATCTGCAAGACAGGAATGGCCACACATGTATAGGATGCTAATGTTAATATGTTTTAATTAACATTTTTTAATGGTTCTAGGTTTAAGAGTTCAGTTCAGCCTTTGAATCCTGACGATAAGGATTTTTTCTTTTAGCAGAAATATATTTCCTCATGCTGACTTTCATCCAAATAGTTTCAAATATTAAAACTTTCCTAAAAAGTGAAACTTAACTTCATGCAATGATGCTTCCCTTTTTTTTTTTTAATTTTAAAGATATATTTATTGGAATGTAATCTTGGGCCAAAGAATATGAACTCTCAAGGATTTTCATATACGTGTATCACCAAAGTACTTTCCATAATCTCTACGTAACGCTGCAGTCACGCACCTCTTTCATTTAATAACTTTTCGGAATGATGGAGTTGATCAACTCTCAACTTCACTTCCTGATTGAATAGGACACAGGAGAGTGAAAGGTAAAAACACATAATAAATGTCCCATTTGGGGCTGAGATGTCAAGGAGCACAGGTGGGCAATGATGTCTCTGAAGCAAGACTGTGCCCATAACCGTGATACCTAGTCATTCACTGTATTGGTTTGCTAGGACTGCCATAACAAAATACCAGGTTGGGCGGCTTAGACACCAGAATTTAATCTTCTCACAGTTCTGGAGGCCGAAAGTCCAAGATCATGGTTTTGGCAGGCTCCTTCCGAAGTCTCTCTCCTTGGCTTGCAAACGGCCGCCCACTTGCTGCCTCGTCACATGGTCTTCCTTCTGTGTGTGCATCCCAGGTTTCTCTTTGTGTGTCCAAATATCCACTTCCTTTTTTTCTTCTTCTTTTTTTCTTTATTTTTTTAATACGGCGGGTTATTAGTTATCCATTTTATACATATTAGTGTATACATGTCAATCCCAATCTCCCAATTCATCACACCACCACCCCCGCCACTTTCCCTGCTTGGTGTCCATACATTGGTCCTCTACATCTGTTTTTTTTTTTTTTTCCTTTTTAAGAGAGAGAGGAAGCTTAATTTGGGCTTTTCGTATATATAATTCAGGATCAGGCAAGGTTAACACAACTAATCAAAACAATGTGAGCGTTTTCCTTCTTAAGGCACAACACTTTTGATTCTATATTGCATGCTACATTGTTTTTTACTTATATATTAAAAAGTATATCTTTATAGCAAGAATTTTAGAAAATACAGAGAACTATGAAGAGAAAAGAAAACACCCATATCCTACTGCTTAGAGGTTGTCACTCAAGTACTGTTAAGGTTTCAGTATATTTCTCTGTGGTTTGGTTTTCTGCTCACAGGTGTAACTATTAATATGTGTACATGTAGAAAAACTTTTTCATAGGAGCTCACTGTATTGTTGTGATCACCCCAACTCAAAATTTGGTGCACTGTCAAAACTGATGATGCCACACATGCGCCAGCAGGATATGAAAAGGTTTATTACTCACATTATGAGGTATTCTGGGGAATGCAGGGCAGACTTCAAAGGAGGTCCAAAAATGGCTCGAAAGAGCAGAGAAAGGAGACTGGCTTGGGGGTTTTAGTGTGGTTAGAAGCGGGGGCTGGGTGAGGGTTCCTGCACGGGGACTGGAGCCTTGCATGGTTTGAACTTCCTGCTGGTGCCAAAGGAGGTTGCACCTGGGCGGGCTCCTCAGCTTGCCCAGCCGTGGGCCAGACAGGGAAAGGGAGAGGGGCTTGAAGGTTGTCGGCAGACAAACCTCAAAACTGCAGTTAGACTCCATTACTTGCACAGTTTTGCATCTTTGTCTTAAATTTAGCATTGCGTGTTGTACTACGGTTAATGGTGACCAAAAGCTTTATTGTCAAATTTAATTTCTTTTGACATTGGTGTCTTGTGGCAATGCCTGTTTTCCCTGTAACTGATCATTTAGTTATTCATATTATGGAAGGATGTGTAGGTTAAAAAACAACATTGATTTTTTTTCTTATAAAACAAATTTTTAAAAATCATGGAGCATACACACACTACTATATATAAAATAGATAAACAACAAGGACCTACTGTATAGCACAGGGAACTATACTCAATATTGTGTAATAACCTATATGGGAAAAGAATCTGAAAAAGAATATATATACATATAGTATAACTGACTCACTTTGCTGTACACCTGAAACTAACACAAGATTATAAATCAGCTATACTTCAATTAAAAAATAAACTAATTAAAAATAAATAAAATAAAATGCAAACTGAAACAACAGCAAATCATGGCAGAATAAAACATAGCATATATTCTGAGAACAAGGCATTAATAAGTTTTCCTTGAAAATAAATACAGACTGCTCAGGGAAGAGAATACAAATAGTTTTCCTGTTTGTGAGTATATTTGCATTTTTTATGGTCACACATTCTACATTCTACAGAATGTGTGAGTCACATATCTAATCTGCTTTTAAATATTGGTCCTAAAGAATGTAAGTACGTACAATCCTACAGTTGGAGTCCACACCTTGTGACAACAAAAGACAACTCAAGTCAGCTTCAAACAGGAATTATAACTAACCTCAGGGCTATTTTTTCCAACTGTAATAAAGAATGTTCCAACATCTTTAATGACTGAAGATAATCCTCTGTCATGTTGTGCATCTAGGTTATAAAAATATATGCACTGCTTTGAAGAAAGGTTCTGGTCCACTGATGTCAATTGAAGGTCAGATTATGGAAAACTGGCATTGTTTCAACAAGAAATGAAGCCTGCTTATGTTTCTCTCGGTATTTTTGAATAAAGAACCTTACTACGTAGGTTCCAACTTGAAGATTTAATTAAGGGCATGAGGAGTGATTGATTCTAGATGTTGATCAGAGAAGATGACTCGCCGTGTGTTAGAGAAGCACCTTCCATTGAAATGTATGAGGGAAACAAAATCTGGTTTCTGATTGAAGGTCTACTGAAAGACATTTTGAATAGACCAGAACAAATTGGAATATCTTATTCCAAGATTAAAAATCACTTTTTAAAAAAAGAAGCTATTTGGGCTTCCCTGGTGGCGCAGTGGTTGAGAGTCCGCCTGCCGATGCAGGGGACGCGGGTTTGTGCCCCAGTCCGGGAGGATCCCATATGCCGCGGAGTGGCTGGGCCCGTGAGCCATGGCTGCTGAGCCTGCGCTTCCGGAGCCTGTACCCCGCAACGGGAGAGGCCACAACAGGGAGAGGCCCGGTACCACAAAAAAAAAAAAGAAGCTATTTGGTAGAAACCTTAGCCAATCCTATTTTTTCCCCTTTAATGCAAAAGAACTTGTCATCCCGAGAAATAAGGTATGCCTTTTGAGCTAAAGTGTAAAGATTGACAATACAATGTCAAAATGATAGCTAGATGGGGGAGATATAAGATAGGAGGATGGAGGTGGGGTGAACAATTGAGAAGGAATGCTCTTCACAGTTTTTAATTTAGAGAAATGGGCGTTCCTCATAGTTCCCCTAATAGGTATGGTTCAGCCGTGGCAGAAATGTTCCTGGAGCACAACGTCTTCTGGTGATTGCCATCTCCAGGAAGCTTTCCCCCCAGCTTCTATGCTGATCATCAGTAATTCCAATAATGTATGCAGAGTGGCTAACACATGTCTGTCACACAGTTTGCACTGAAAGATGTTAATGTGATGATGATGGTGATGACGACATGGCTATCGCCCTCCAGGAGTTCACAGCCTAGGGGAGGGAGCATTCAAGTAAACAGGTGATCATAATACAGTGCTGTGAGAATATTGCACAAAGTGTGATCAGGACTTTAGATAGGAGAACTCTACCGAGACTGGGGGCAGGGGAGCGGGTGGGGACCACATCATTCAGTCAACACACAGAAGTGCTGCGTGGATGTGCTTGTTTGTCCATCTGCTGTGTAAACAGGAACAGAGTTGGGTTCAGACGACTGCTGCTTTCTTCATTTCCTTTTCCTTGTGCTACGTAGGACCAGGATCTCCAGGAGCTTTTTAAAATACCACTTTGGTTGCTGTTGAAGAGTAGATTGGATTTGTATTCCAGTCATCAGAGCTTTCATTGTAATATAAAGGGGCATGCAGGATGGAAAGAGAAAGAATTATGGTTGTTTAGGAAACGGAGCACTGTTTCCTGTGATTACAACCTCAAGGCTAAAGTTCAATGCTCACTGCAGAAGTTTCTTGACAGCGTTGTATACCTGTCAAAAGGTTTTGAAAGAATATAAAACTCAGGTTCTTTGGGGCTCCAGGAGACGCTGGCTCAGGACTCTGGCAAGAGACCCTTTGTCTGTTGACCTGTCTTGAATGGCCTTCCCTGGCCCTGGTCACCTAAAGACTTGGCCTCCTGCCTCCTGGTCATCTGGGAACATGGTTTTTATTGTCTCAGCCTGCCCATAAAAAGCAGCGTAAATATTCAGTCATTAACCAGTTGTCAATAAGTATCCAAAATGCCCAAAGTGCCGTGGTAGGCTTCATGAGGGACACCTGATCCCTGTCCTTGGTGATTCCGATCTGGCTAGAACGGTAATGTCTACACTAGGAAAGAATTAGTACCACACTGGGCTACCATAGGAGGCTTACAGATACTGAGTGTCACAGGACATTGGAAGTGGAAGAGAACTGCTTTGCTGTATGTAGGTATTTGGGGAAGGAACAAGAGGGTGGTAGATGGTCAGTTGAATGGATAGATGAGAGGGTAGAGGGGTGGGCAGACAGATGGGTGCCTGCACACATGCATGGGTGCTGTGGCATAACTCAGTGGCTTTTTCTTTTTTTGGTTTTTGGTTTTCGTTTTCGTGTTTTGGCTGCGCTGGGTCTTCGTTGCAGCGTGCGGGCTCTTCGTTGTGGGCTTTTCTCCAGTTGCGTTGTGCAGGTTTAGTTGCCCCGTGGCATGTGGGATCTTTGTTTCCACGTCCCCTGCATTGGAAGGCAATTCTTAACCACTGGACCACCAGGGAAGTCCCACAGTGGTTTTAAAGCCAACTGGGCAAGAGTTGCCGGTCTGTCATTTACTAGTGACGTGACCTCAGGAGATTTAAATAACTCCTTCAAACCCAGTTTCTTCACCTATAAAATAAGATGATAACACTTGCCTTGCAAGATTGCTGAGAGAATCAAATGTGATAAGGTTTGTAAAACACCTCTTATATGGTAGGCACTCAATAAAGAGTGACTTATTTATATTCGTAATGGTCTAGAAAAGTTTCCAGGTGGACATGAATTAAAGTCAGGCCTGGAGAAAGGATGGGATTGAGATGAATGGAAAGCAGGGAGAGGGTCCTCCTCTGGCAGAAGAATAGCATGATGACAGCGTGTGCCAAAAAAGCTGGAAGTACATTCGGTGTCACTAAGGGGGGCTACCTGGAGCCATAGTTTCCTGAGGTGGCAAAGGCGAATTGAGGCCTGAGCTTAGAGGACTTGAAATGCTAAGAAGTTCTGTCCGGCTTTTCCCTAGAGGTCAGCAGGGAATACCGAAGGTTCAGAGGAAGCAGAAAGGTTCCCTCCGGGCCCCCTTTCTTCCTCAGCCCAACCTTGACAACATCCGGACTTCCTTTGAACTTGGAGGCTCTCATTTTTTACAGTATTTCTAGTTCCCCTTACCTTTTACAAGTAGCCCCTGGACTTCCTGTGCCCAGGACAGCTGCAGGACTGTGGCATCCAGCCTTTCCTCCATTACAGAAACCCTCCTCTGACAGTGAAGAAGCAAATGCTTTTTAAAGATTAGCTGTCACAGGGCTTCCCTGGTGGCTCAGTGGTTGAGAGTCCACCTGCCGATGCAGGGGACACGGGTTCGTGCCCCGGTCCGGGAGGATCCCACATGCCGCGGAGCGGTTGGGCCCGTGAGCCATGGCCGCTGACCCTGCGCGTCCGGAGCCTGTGCTCCGCAACGGGAGAGGCCACAACAGTGAGAGGCCCACATACAGCAAAAAAAAAAAAAAAAGATTAGCTGTCACAAAGGGAAACAAGGCCCCTTAAACCTCCTTTGTCAAACAAATGCTCCCTGTGAATCAGAAGGGCTTCTGCCATGACTCACCCTTTCACAAGGCTGGTGGAGAAGGCTGTCTGCCAGCAGATCTGGGGGCGCGGTGCCAAGCGACCAGAGGCCTTGGCTTGTGGGGTGCGGCTGTGCTTAGCACAGCCAAGCGGACCTCCTGGAGGCTGACCCCGGAACCCAGAAGGTGCCGGGAGGTTTCCTTCCATAGGAGGCAGCAAAAGCAGGGGGCGCGGCTCTTCACTGCTGTTGGAAAGCAAGGGCATTCAAGCTAAAAAGTAACCAGAGTCAGCTGATCTGAACGAGGGCTTCAGGGATAGCCTTCAGGAAGTCAGACAGTCCTGCAAAGTCAGCTGGCTATGTGCATTTTGTGGGGAGAGGACCCCTAGTTTTAGATACTTTTGGTTTTAAAACCCCCCTGGATGTCTTGATCACACCTCAACTCCTCACTTTGCCCAGAGAGCATGAGTGAGTGACTTCCCAAAGCTACTCCACCAGTGGGCAGCCGAGAAGAGAGAGGAAGCGAGGTCTCCAGGGCCCTTTCCACTGCCCTGGCCCCATAAGAGAGCCTAAAATAAGACGACAGCCCATGATGTTCTGAACAGGGCCCCCTAGACAGAAATTAGACCTGTCAGATGGGCTACTGTGGAAGTCTCAATCCCTCAGCCTCTCTCCGCCTTCCGGTGAAACCCTCCCCCACAGCCCACCCACCTGCCAGGCTGGCTTCCTGTCAAGAGAACAACGTGCTCTTAGTGACAGGCATTTGTGACGGGAGGATTGCTGAGGCTGGCTCCCTGATTACCAAGCACCTGGCAGGGAGCGGGCGAGATGGGCATGGGATTGTTGCTGAGTTTATGGCCCTCTTGGCTGTACCCTCAGGGGAAACAGCAGATTGAGAGTAAGCAGAAACATGGGAGCACTCTGGGGGTCTAGGAGTCATTGTTGCTTTTTTTTTCATTTATTGGGGTGGCTGGTCATCACTTTGCCCTAACCTCCATGGAACATCATCACAGTTGTAGTGATAAAGAGCCTGTACTCTGGGCACTGACAGCTTGGGTTTGCATCCTGGCTCCATCGCTTTTTACTGATATAACCTTGGGAAATTTCTTAACCTTCTAGCCCTTGGTCTTCTCATATGTAAAACAATATACTAGTGCCCGTCTTTGGCAAAGGCAGATACGTGCCCACTGTTCACACACAGCCAGACTGTTCTTCCCAGCCCAGCCTCCCTTGCTGGTAGGTCTGCTATGGGATTGAATTCTCCAGCGAATGGAATCCAGCGAATGGAATGAGAGGGGAGTGATGTGCACTGATTCCAGGCCTGGCTCATGGAAGCTTCCTGAGTGATCCTCACATTCTCACTTAACCCATCTGCTAGCCTAGGGTGCCTAAGAGGACTCTGAGGCCTTGGGGGTGAGGGAGTCACCAGATGGAAGGAGCCTGGGCCCCTGAGTCACCATGTAGAAGGCTGCCTGCCAAACACCTGCATGAACTATTACTTGAGTGAAAAACAAACTTTTTAAAAAATTTTATTATTTTTGGCTGCATTGGGTCTTCGTTGCTGCATGCGGCCTTTTTCTAGTTGCAGCGAGCGGGGGCTACTCTTCATTGCAGTGCACGAGCTTCTCACAGCAGTGGCTTCTCTTGTTGTAGAGCACGGGCTCTAGGCACACAGGCTTCAGTAGTTGTGGCACACGGGCTTCAGTAGTTGTGGCTTGCGGGCTCTAGAGCTCAGGCTCAGTAGTTGCGGCACATGGGCTTAGTTGCTACGCGGCATATGGGATCTTCCCCAACAGGGCTCAAACCCATGTCCCCTGCATTGGCAGGCGGATTCTTAACCACTGCGCCACCAGGGAAGCCCCAAACAAACTTTTATTGTGCTAAGAAGCTGAGAATCTAGAGTGGGTTTCTACAGCAGTCAGCCTACTTCATAAGGCAGTTGTAATAATTAAATGAAGTAACATATGCAAAGCTCAAAGCAGTGCCTGGAATATATATATAAATGAACTACATACATGATTGCTATTATCATGATAGGTGGATGGATGGATGGATAACTAGGTACTGAGAGAGAGAAAGTGAGAGACCGCGAGAATTACCTTTAAGGATTGCAAAGGTATTGGCCCCAGAGTCTTTTCCCAGTTTTATGAGATATAATTGACACACAGCACTGTATAAGTTTAAGGTCTACAGCATAATGGTTTGACTTACATATATTGTGAAATGATTACTATGATAAGTTTAGTTAACATCTATCACCTCATCTCGATATAAAAAAAAGAAAAAGGGGCTTCCCTGGTGGCGCAGTGGTTGAGACTCCGCCTGCCGATGCAGGGAACACGGGTTCGTGCCCCGGTCCGGGAAGATCCCACATGCCGCGGAGCGGCTGGGCCCGTGAGCCATGGCCGCTGAGCCTGCGCGTCCGGAGTCTGTGTTCCGCAACGGGAGAGGCCACAACAGTGAGAGGCCCGCGTACCGCAAAAGAAAAAGAAAAAAATCATTTTTCCTTTTTAGGAGAACTCTTGGGACCTACTCTGTTAACAGTTTTAAAATATGCCATACATCAGTACATTACATCCCTAGGGCTTATTTACCTTATAACTGGAAGTTTGTACCTTCTGACCACCTTCATCCAATTCCCCCTCCCTCTCCTTCCCCTCTGGTAACCGCAAATCTGATTCTTTTTCTATAAGTTTGGTTCTTTTTTGCTTTTTGTTTTGTTTTGTGGTAGATGCTACATATAGGTGAGATCGTACAGTATTTGTCTTTATCTACCTTATTTCACTTAGGCCAGAGTCTTATTTCTTAGATTGTTGCCAAGATAATATTAAAAATATATTTTTACCGTACAGCTGTAGAGTTTGCATTTTGGGGGCAAAAGATGGCATTGTAGAAAAATACATTGAAGCATTTATTAGTACATTCCTATGTTTCTTGAATAAAAACAAAAGTCTGCCACTTTCCTCAGAGAGATATAGTATGGATGAGACAATTAATTTTTTTCCAATCAAATATGGTGTTTATGAAAAAAATATTTTCACTTTTCCACTCAAATAATCATTATAATCATTTGCTTATTGGGAAATAAGAAGAAAAAGAAGGAAGGTCATAACTGAACGTACCTCAGAGGAATCTCCCTCTCCAGATGTTGAGTTTTCCCTTGCAGTGCTGTCTTTCTGCCCCAGTCACAAAGGCTTAAACCCCAAAGTCATCATTAGTTCTTTTCTTGACAATAAAAATGGCCTGCTGCCGGCCAACCTGCCCCCAGTTTCCTCCCCATGCCCCCCCGCCCAACCCCACAGCCATCCATCACACTCTCCCCAAGACAGTTGCCCCCAGATTCTCCTTTGTCCCTTCTCTCTCTCTTGCTCTAAACCCTGCATGGCTCTTGGCTGCTTCCCACAGAGAAACTCAAACTGTTCTAGAGAAGAGCCGTAATGGAATAAGAGAACAAACGCTGTCACCGATTCTTTAATCATTGATTCAGTTCATTCCAATAACATTTTTGAGCACCTGTTATGAACCAGGGGTAGTGAAAACACAGGCCAAAAAATCTCTGCCCTCGTGGAGCTTACACTAGAGTGCAGAAAGATAGAGGATAAATGAATAAATAAGTTAAATCACAGTACATTAAATGGTGATAAGCAGAGGGAAAATAGTTAATTAGGGGTGAGTAATAGTAGGTACCAGGTGTGGGTGTAGGAGGATGCTATTTTAAATAGCACCTATTTTAAATAGGTGATCAGGGAAGGACTCACTGAAAAGTGATATTGAAGTCAAGCCCTGAGAACATGAGGGAGCAAGGAATGTGCAGAGCTGAGGAAGAGCATTCCAGAAGAAAGAAATTTGAGCCAAGAGCAGTCCTGGTGTGTTTGAGGAGCAGCAAGGAATCCAGCAGGACTGGCATGGAATGAGTCAGGAGAAAAGGCACTAGATCAAGTGAAGACTTGAAAACCATCAGGAGTTTGACTTTTCCCCTGAGTGAACTGGGAAGCCATCGGAGGGTTCAACAGGAATGAATGGCATGGTCTGACTTCTGTACTAAAATGATAGCTCTGGTTGCTAGGTGAAAAATACCCTAACGTGGGCAAAGGCAGAAGCCAGGAGATGAGTAAGGAGCTGAAGAGAACATGAGCCAGAGACGATTGATCATTGCAGCTTAGACCAGGGCGGCACCGGTAGAACTTCTGGATATAGTTTGAACATAGAGCCAAGACAATTTTCTGATTGATTGGAAGTGGGGTATAAGAGAGGAATCAATCATGACTCCATTGTTTGAAGCCTAAAAGTATCAAAGATGGAGTTGTCATTTAATGAGATGTGAGAAGAACAGGTTTACTGTGGGAAGACCAACAGTTTCCTTTTTGGGTGTGTTAAGTATGAGATGTATATTAGACACAAGTAGGGATGTCAACTATGCAGTTGGAATTCAGGGGAAAGGTCCAGGCTGGAGACAGCAGTTTGGAAGTTGTCAGCATGTAGACGGTATTTAAAGCTGTGAGACTGGCCGAGATCGCCACACCAGACATGTGAATAGAACAGGCAGCAAAGGGCTGAGACCCAGAATGCTCCACCCCCTTGCCTCCCCCCACCTCCATGCAAAGTGGTCTGGGAAATAAGAGCCAGCAAAGGAGATGGAAAAGGAGTAGCCACTGTGAGAAAAGAGACCCTAGGGGAATGTGGGGTCCTGGGAGCCAACTGCAGAGAGTGCTTCCGGGAAGAGAGGCTGGTAAACGACATCAGATTCTGCAGAGGTCACAGAAGCTGAGGGCAGATAATTGACCACTGGATTTAGCAACATGGAAGCTACTAGGGACTTGAAAGATCAAAGTGCGAGCAAAGCACTGGTAGGGTAGGTTCAAGAGAGACCAAGATGAGGAGAAGGACAGACAGTAAATTTAGACATAGCCTTTTGAATGAGTTTTGCTATTAAGGAAGCCAATTAAAGGGGCTAGAGCTGGAGGAGAATATGGAGTCAGGAGAGGGCTTTCCTGAAGATGGGAGAAATTGCATCATAATTGTATATCACCAGAAAATTGGGGGTTCATTGGCTGAAGCAGCCTGTCATAGCATAAAACTTCTTTGATGTCTTAAAGATTCATCAATTTTCCCTTTTATTCTGAATAATATGTATTAATTTACAAGCAACTTATCCTCCCAAAATCTTTGAGTAAAATTGACCTTCAAAAAAAAAAAAAAAGCTATATTTGTCCTCTTTCCCTGCAAGTACTCAAAATATATACATGCCCCATTCTGAGAAGCTGAGTTCAGATCAAGGTCTGTCTGTTTAGTGTGGCTTTCCACGCCCTCTATACCCTGAACACAGCTCCTTTCCTGGCCTCCCTATCTCTCTACACCAACACACACACCCTGTCTGCAGCCTTCCTGCCTTTCCAGGCAAATGGGTCCCTTAAGGAGGTAGTTCTGTGACCAAAAAGTTAAACAATTCTGCCTTTCTCCGAAGTCAAAACATTCAAACTCCTAGCCAGCTTTGAAATAAAGGGTTTTTCTTTCCTGTTACCCTTAAAAAACACCAACATTTAACAGACAACCATAAGACTTGGGGAACCAAATAATGTAGAAGTTGCACGATGAAGAGACCTACGAAGTGGGCCAAGAGGGATGTGACTAAGAAAGCATAAAGTATAGGAGGTGACTCTGCCAGTGGTGACTTGACCCCTCTCTACCGAGAGACGTGCAGTGACCACGCAATCTGTGTCTATTAGGATTCCTCGTATGGTGTGTGTCAGAAGTCCAATTCAAACTCACTAGACAAAAGTGGTAATTTACTTGCTTGTATTACTAGAATGTTCAAAGGAGGTGAATCAGCTCAGACATGGCATGATGTCATTAAGAATCCATTGCTTTGTCTCTGTGTTGACTTCAGTCTCAGGCTCTTTCTAGTGGCAACAAAGACAGCCGCCAGCAGCTCCAGACTCTTGCTTCATAGCATCTGAAATCTCAGAAGGACAGTCTCTCTCTTTCCCAACAGTTCTAGCAAGCCCTGGGAAGAGATCTGATTGGCTCATCTTGGGTCCTGAGCACATTCCTGGACCAATCATGTGGCCAGGTAGATGCAGAGCTCTGAATAGCTAGGTCTGAGTCATGTGCCTCCATCCTCGCTCGAGCTTGGCAGTGAGATCTCATTGCCTAAGGATAAGGGAGACCTTGTCCCTAAAGGAAAATTGATGTTCTGTTGCCAAAAAGAAGGGGGATGCATATTACAGGAGCAAAAAGAAATATTGATGTTAATTCTACACTACTAATTTCAATTTATTTTTGAAGGAAAAAAATCCTAATTTAGTCAAGAATTATTGTCACTTAACTATTCACATTTTCCAGCCTACTTTGTTAATGCCTTGGAGCTTAAAATTAATTTTTCTACATAAGAAAATAAGCCAAATGAACTAGGAAGATGAAATTAATGAGACAAAAATCTAACATTATTGAAATAGAAATCAACAAAATAATGAAAGGATAAATAAATCCAAAGTTGAATTACTTGCAAAGACTAATAAACAGATTTTATGAGCTTTATTAAGAATAAAAGAGAGAAAAATGTACATTTATAAGTAAAAAGGAAACACAACCACATATACAGAAGAGATTAAAAGTCACAAATGGATGTACAATGGAAAACATCAAGGAAATGTATGATTTTTAAAACAAAATACAAACTATCAAAATTAATCATAAAAGAAGTAGAAAAGTCAAATATTAATTACCATAGAGGAGATGGAAAATGTGACTTTAAAACCACCATTGAAACAGACATTAGTATCAGATGGCGTCACAGTTGAATTTCAACTTTTAAAAATGGATAATTAAATGTTACTTAAATAATTCTAAGCCACAGAAAAATGTAAAAAGTTCTGTAATTCATTTAAAAGATAAAATAATCAATTAAACATAAATGTAAAACTTGAAAACAAATCAGTTAATACAATGCAGCAATGAATCAGAAGAATAATAGCTTCATGATTGAGTTTTTATTCCAATAATTCAAGGTTAGTTTAGTTTCAGAAAATCTGTCAACATAATTCATTACTACAACATTTTCCCAATTATCTATTAATACTTAACAAATGACCTCAAAACCTGTGGCTTCAATAAATGACCATGTAGTATTGCCTGTGATTCTGTAGTTTGGCTGGGCTCAGCAGGGCAGCTGTGTTCCACATGATGTTGTTGGGTCCCTCATGTGATTGTCTTTGACTGGGAGTTCAGCTGGGCCCGGAGCATCCAAGATGGATTCTCATCACTCAGTAGTTTAGCCTCCTAAGCTTTGTTACAGCATAGCGCCTGGCTTCTAAGGGGGAGTGTTCCAAGAGGACCACTTCCATTGTGCAGGTGCTTTTCAAGCTCTGATTGCAGCATGCTTGCTAATGTCCAATTGGCTGAAGTCACACAGAGGTGGGAATACTGGGAAGGATATTCATTGGGGTCACCAATGTAACAGTCGACAACAATATTAAAAGAGAAAAATCATAGGACCCTACCAACGAGTACCAAAACAAATTTGATAAAATTAGCAGCCATTCCTTTTTTTTTTTTTTTTTAACATCTTTATTGGGGTATAATTGCTTTACAATGGTGTGTTAGTTTCTGCTTTATAACAAAGTGAATCAGCTATACATATACATATGCTCCCACGTGTCTTCCCTCTTGCGTCTCCCTCCCTCCCACTCTCCCCATCCCACCCCTCCAGGCTGTCCCAAAGCCCCGAGCTAAAATCCCTGTGCCTTGCGGCTAGCAGCCATTTCTAATAAAAAACTAGGCAAAAGAGGTATGGAAACCAAGAACAAACATTTCTATTGAATCATGTGAAATCACCAATGTTCATCTCTTTTAGACCTATAAAACAATCGCATATGGTTCAACCTAATATTGACCTAAATGCAAAGTGCTGAAACTATTTCCATTAAAAAAAGGAACTTGGAAGGAAAACTATAATCATCATTATTTAACAATGTCTTGGGTTCTAAAAAATGCATTCAGACAAGAATATGAAATAACTGGTATAAATGTTGAAAGAGTCTAAAAGATCTCTGTTTGCTGATGATATTGTTATATATCTAGAAAACCCAAGATGATCTTATAAAATGCTACAAGAATTAATAAAAAAAAAACTACAATGAGGTATCACCTCACACCAGTTAGAATGGGCATCATCAGAAAATCTACAAACAACAAATGCTGGAGAGGATGTGGAGAAAAGGGAACCCTCTTGCACTGCTGGTGGGAATGTAAATTGATACAGCCACTATGGAGAACAGTGTGGAGGTTCCTTAGAAAACTAAAAATAGAACTACCATATGATCCAGCAATCCCACTACTAGGCATGTACCCAGAGAAAACCATAATTCAAAAAGACACATGCACCCCAATGTTCATTGCAGCACTATTTGCAATAGCCAGGTCATGGAAGCAACCTAAATGCCCATCGACATACGAATGGGTAAAGAAGATTTGGTACATATATACAATGGAATATTACTCAGAAATAAAAAGGAACGAAATTGGGTCATTTGTTGAGACGTGGATGGATCTAGAGACTGTCGTACAGAGTGAAGTAAGTCAGAAAGAGAAAAACAAATATCGTATATTAACGCATATATGTGGAACCTAGAAAAATGGTACAGATGAACCGGTTTGCAGGGCAGAAATTGAGACACAGATGTAGAGAACAAACGTATGGACACCAACGGGGGAAAGCCATGGTGGGTGTGTGTGTGTGTGATGAATTGGGAGATTGGGATTGACATGTATACACAGATGTGTATAAAATGGATGACTAACAGGAAACTGCTGTAAAAAAAAACAAATAAAATTAAATTTAAACATTTAAAAAAAACTAATGTGTTCTTTCTTTGGGCAATAAGCACTTGAAAAACAAAATGGGGAAAACTGTTTCTTTCACAATAAAGTCAAAACTTTTCTAGAAATAAATTTAATAACAAGGACACAGCCATAAATCAAAGTATCTAAGCCAAAATCTTAACAAATAGAAAAATATTTCATAGTCTTAGTTGAGAGGACAACGTAACTTAAAAATCCACTCTCCCACAGGAATAAAGATGCAGACGTAGAGAATGGACTTGAGGACACGGGGTGGGGAGAAGGGTAAGCTAGGACGAAGTGAGAGTGGCATGGACCTATACACACTACCAAATGTAAAATAGACAGCTGGTGGGAAGTAGCCGCATAGCACAGGGAGATCAGCATGGTGCTTTGTGACCACCTAGAGGAGTGGGATAGGGAGGGTGGGAGGGAGACGCAAGAGGGAAGAGATATGGGAATATATGTATATGTATAGCTGATTCACTTTGTTATACAGCAGAAACTAACACACCATGGTAAAGCAATTATACTCCAATAAAGATGTAAAATAAATGACATTCTTAAAAAAAAAAAAAGAAGAAAGAAACATCTATATAAACCCAGCCCAGCCAGGCCCACAGCCATCAATCAGCAGTGCAAGAATCAGCTTTAATCAGTCTAAGAGCACACATTTTTATCGCCATAAATTTCTATTAGTAAAAATAGAAAAATCAGCCCTCCTTTTCTTCTAAAGGACTGATAAATTTGGAGGAAGGAATTATATGTCTGGTGAAATGCTGTATTAAACATAAAAATCCAGTCTCCCAAAATTAGGATATGAGTCTAATGTGATCACAGTTGGAATGCCAGCAGTGTTAGGAAGGTGAGGAATGGTTACGATGATCTTAAAATTTGTACGGAAGGATAAGTGCCCGAGAATAGCTAACAGAAATTTTTGAATAGGCAAAAATATTAATTAAAGTTAAGGGAAAAATTATACAGTGAAAACTTTTTTCCCATCCTTGTCCCACATCTGCCCAGGTCCCCCCCACCCACCCCCCCATATCCTTCCAGAATTTCTTTGTATAGGTATAAGCAGATACAAATACAGAATCTTGTTTTTTCCACACTTTTTACGTAAAGCGTTGCATATTATTCATTCTGAATCTTGGTTTTCTGTTTACTAAGTCTCCAAGGTATTTGTAGTATAAAAAGAGCTTTTCTGTCCTTTACTATATAGCTCTTCATGTTCTATTGCATAAATATACCTTAATTATGTAACTATCCTCTGCTATTGAAAGTTGACGTTGTTTCTAATATTTTGTTACTACAAACAATGTTGCAACTGTGTGTGTCACACCTTTTCTCCTTAATGAAAATGTATCTGTAGAATAATTTCCCAAAAGCACAGTTGCCGGGAAGATGCATTTGACATATCGCCCGATTGCCTTACCTAGGGGTTATGCTCTTATCAGAAATGAATAAGAATATGTTTGCCCATAGCCTCACCAACACAGCAAACTTTTGGATTATTGCCAATTTAAGGGGTAAAAATGGTATCTTGGCACAGTACATTAGGAGTGAGATTGAGCATCTTTTAAAAGATATTTGTATTTTCTTTTCAAAAACTCTTCGCATCCTTTGCTCATATTTCTACTGGGTTGAATGATAGACAAATAAATCAGTGGAACAAAGCAGCGTCCTGAATGGATCTAACCACATACTTATATCTTCTGGTAGGACCAAAGTGAGTTTTCACCTGTAGAAAAGGCAAATTTATAAACACAGAAAGCAGATCTGTGGTTGCCTAGGCTGGAGGGTAAACAGGCATTAAGAAAACTTGTTGGGGTGATGGAAATGTTCTGAAACTAGATTGTGATGATGGTTGCCAAACTCTCTAAACTTACTAAAAATCACTTTATGACGGGTTTATTTTATATGGTGTGTAAATTATACCTCGGTAAAGCTGTTTTTAAAAGTCATTTTTCAATCCAGTAGGGAAGGATTAGATATTAAATAAGGTTGCTAAAACAACTGACTCTCCAGCCAGAAGAAAATAAAAATGAACCCCTCTTATATCCCATATGCAAAAATAAATTCTGGGTGGATTAAAGCCCTAAATGTAAACAATTAAATAGGATAAATAATACTAGAACATCACATGTAAAATCAAGGATGGGTGAAAGCTTTTTAATCAAGACTGGAAACTCAGAAGCTATCAAAGGACATATATACATATTTGATAAAATGAAAATCAGAAATATTTGGAAAAGATACCATGAACTAAGTCAACAGATAAACACTAGATTGGGGAGCAGGGGAGGACTGGCAACCCAGAGATCAGACGGAGGGTAAATGGCTATAATATACAAAGAACTCTTACAAAACAAATAAATAAGACAGGGATAAACACCACAACAGAAAATTGAGCCAAGAACATGAATAGGCAATTCACAAAAAAGCAATTCCAGGTAGCCAACAAATATGTGAAAAGAGGCTCAAACTCACATGCAATCAAGGAGATGTGAATAAAGCCACAATGAGACATCAGTTTGTACGGGTCAGATGGGAAAATTAGACAGCAACAATCCTTATTGCTAAAGGGGATATGGGGACTTTCATAGTACATTTCTGGTTGGAAATATGTATTAATGCAGTCTTTTTGGAAAGCAATATGGCAACATCTGTTATGATTAAAAATACATTCATCTTTGACCAGAAATCCCACTCCTGGGAATCTGTCTCTTAGGAATGAAAGCTTCCAAACCAAAGGACATATTTACATGGAAGTGGACTGCATATGCTAAAAACAAACAGACAAAAACCGAAAACTGGAAACAAAGTGAGTATCGTCCATATGGGAATGGTTGAATAAATTATAGTTCTGTCACCCCGTAAAGTTATATGTGGTCATTGAAAAGAATAAGTTGGGGCTTCCCTGGTGGCGCGGTGGTTGAGAGTCTGCCTGCCGATGCAGGGGACGCGGGTTCGTGCCCGGGTCTGGGAAGATCCCGCATGCCGTGGAGCGGCTGGGCCCGTGGGCCGTGGCCGCTGGGCCTGAGCGTCCGGAGCCTGTGCTCCGTGACAGGAGAGGCCACAGCGGTGAGAGGCCCAATTACCGCAAAAAAAAAAAAGAATAAGTTGGAGCTAAACTGAGTGAATTAAGAGAGATTCCATGAGGTATTAGAGATTTTTTTTTAAAAAAGCAATGATTATATGAACATGGAGAAAAAATAATGGAAGGATAAGGTCTTATTCAGCTAGGGCTGCTGTAACAAAATACCATAGCTTAATTATCAGACATTTACTTCTTACAGTCCTAAAGGCTAAAGTCCAAGATCAAGGTATCAAGAAAATCAATTCTTGGTAAGTGCCCTCATCTCACCCTAATTACCTTCCAAAGACTCCACCTCGTAATACCATCGCATTCGGAGTTAGGACTTCAACATATGGATTTGGAAGGACAGACACATCCAGTCCATAACAGATATGTCCTAAGTGGTCTATACAGGTTGCCTGGGGTACCAACAATGCACTGGGGGTGCTACAGTACAACTAAAAAAGAGAAGAATGGCAAAAGAAGAAAATAAATCACAAGGTTTATCTGTTAAAATAAAGATTTATCTTGTTCCAACAGATTTCAGGGCACCTGACTAATAGTTGCAGCCCGTAGGGTTTCTCCCTGTTTTCAACATGGAGAAAGGCTGGCTCAGAGAGGATTATTTCCTGAGACAGGGCCTCACAGCAAGGCAATTACTGAACCATAAATACCACCCAAGCCTCCTGACTTTCCCATGGCTTGAATCGGAACTATTCCCAGATAAATATAACCAAGTCATTAGCATGAAATCGATGAACACAAGCATATAAATGACAAAGGCCTGGCTTCACAGCCCGGGAGTTTGGAATTGGCCCCGTGACTTCAGAGAGTATCCAGTGTCGCTTCGCGGGGTGGAGGTGAAAGTGGCTTGCCTCTGTGTGTTTCCGAAAGAAACAGAACAAATGCAGTTGTGGCTGGAGCTGCACGAGTCAGCTCTGTGGCCCCGCTACCAGTTGTCTCCAGCCCATTTGTGGCAAACGGTGCATCTGGAGGGATTAACAGGGAGTAGGAGTGGGTGAACAGATGCAACAGATCAGAGAGGAAATCTGTTCCTGGGTGGCTCTTGGCAAGCTGGAGGGGGTTCTGGCAGAACAGCGGGGAGTGAGAGAGGCTGGGGAAAGGAGGAGATGGAAATGTCTCTTTCATTTTTGATTTTGCAGGGCCCTCTGAACAAGAATTTTTACTGCTTGCATGCCCTCAATAAACTGCAGCTACATTATAAATAAAGGGGAAGGGGGGAGTTGATTTAGGAAGGGTGAATTTTCCGGAATTCAATGGATTCAAATGAATTCAGATGGAATTCAATGGGCAGCCTCAATTTCTGTTTCAGTGGACTTGTCTCAGAGGGCCCAGGGATCTAACTCCTACAAAAAAACAAAACAAAAACAAGTAGCTAGCTGCCTTTTTCTGGGTTATTAAAAAGTTGACAACTGGTTATCTCTGCCAGCAGATCATGGGCATTTACCCTGGCATCTGAAAGTGTACCTGGGACGTGACTCCCTCCCCAGCCTTTCACCTGGGGGTGGGGGGCAGTTGGCGGACCTCAGCTAAACAAGAGCACCCTGAAAGAGCAGGGAAGCAACCTCATCCCACTAAAAGGGGGGCTGGCTCTGATGGGCCAGGACGACCAGGCACGGCCTCAGGACTGAACCGGCTTTGCCTGAGCAGCTGCAGGAGACGCCAGCCCAGGCTTGAGGGCCCCTCTCCCCTTCTGTGCGCGCAGCCATCCACTTCACTAGCACTTGTGCCATGTGCGATAAATGGAGCTCTTAAACGGGAAGCAGCAGACACAGTTCAGAGGGCAAGGTTTATTTTTATTTAGAAACGTTGAAGAGGAAAAATTTAAACCTGATTTATATATTTACTCAGGGAGGCGGACAGCTGAAACATTCTAACCTAGACTCAGGAGGAGAAGCTGAAGATTGCCTTTCTGCAGTCAGCCACTGGCCACAGAGAAACCCCCTGGTTGAAAGAAAGAGGGTGTGAAGATTCAGGAGAGTCAGGAAATCAGTTTACAGTTTGAGGTCACGTGGCCCAGCCCCTCATCGCACAGATGCTTGATTGGACTTGCCATGAGACTCTGGGCGAATTACTTAGCTGCTCTCAGCCCTGGTGTTTGCGTCTGTTATAGTTGGAGGGGAAAATACCTAGCTCATAGAGCTCTTATGAGATTAAAAAAAAAGGGAATGTAAAGTGCTGGCATATAGGAAGTGCTTAATAAAAGTGAGCTATTATTCCCTAACTCTACGTTAGGCCTAGGAAACTACAGTTTCCTGGACCCTCTTATATGAAGACTCATGGGTCTGAGGAAAGGCCCAGGGATCTGTATTTTGAATATGCTCTCCAAGGGTTTCTACTGGGCAACGAGGTTTGGAGACCAGGGTCTCACGACCTCATGCAAAAGTGTCCCCAGCCCCTACAGTGGATGCCAGTAATATTCTCAACCCAGAGGTCCTCATTAGGAATCGGATGAGATGCCTAACAGACCAATGGATGCCTAACAGAAGTACAGAGCTGCGTACTTCCCCTCAAACTGCTCCTACCTCGCCCACACCTCCCAGATCGCAGCCTTAGCCACACAGTCGCTCAGGCCTCAAGCTTGTGCTCTCTCTCCCCTTCCCCGCCTCCTACCCCAACAAATCCCATCACAGCCTCTCCTCCTGACCTCCCCCTTACCTGATCTGTCTCCCGTCTCTCCCTTGTGCTCCACTGCTGACGCCCATGCACAGGCAGAGAGAGCTCTATAAAGACTAAATCAGGCCCCCGGGCCCCCTGCTCCCAAGGCCTGCATCTCTCCTCTCTCCTTGCTGCCCTGCTCTAGACTTCAGCCACAGCCACCCTTCTCTCCTGTGCACATGCTAAACTTGTGCCTCCCTCCCGACCTTGGCACTGGCTCTTGCCTGTGCCTGGAACACCTGTGCTCCCCGCCACTCACCCCCCCGGCCTTTCCGCAGCTGCTTTCTCCTCATCCAAGTCTCTACTTGCAGGCCATCTCTTCAGAGAGGTTTGCTCTGACCATCACAGCCAAAGGGACTAACTCTGTGAGGTTTGGCAGGTCACTCAGCTTTTCTGGAACTCAGTTTCCTCATCTGTAAAATGGGGATAATATTAGCACCTGCCCCTTAGGGTTGCTATGAAGATTCTATGAGTTTAAATGTAAAATTAATTAATTTTTTTCCTGTTTTATTAACATATAGTTGACATATAACATGGTATTAGTTTAAGGTGTACAACATAATGATTTGATATATGTATATATTACAAAGTGTTTACCACAGTAAGTTTAGTTCACATCCATCACCTTACATTGTTACAATTTTTTTCTTGTGATAAGAACTTTTACTCTCTCAGCAACTTTCAAATGTACAATACAGTGTTGTTAACTATAGTCACCTTGTTGTATATTCCGTCCCCAGAACTTATTTATCTTATAACTGGAATTTTATACCTTTTGACCACCTTTACCCATTCCCTCCACTCCCACACACCCCACTGCTGGCAACCACCAATCTGTTCTCTGTAGTTATTTATTTATATTGATGTATAGTTGATTTACAATATTGTGTTAGCTTCAGGTATACAGCGGAATGATCCAGTTATACATGTACATATCTATACTGTACATATCTATATTCTTTTAAAAAATTCTTTTCCATTATACTTTATTACAAGATATTGAATACAGTTCCCTGTGCTATACATAGTAGATAAATCCTTGTTTATTTTATATTTATTTTATATATAGTGGTGTGCATCTGTTAATCCCATACTCCCAATTTATCCCTCCCCCTGCTTCCCTTTTGGTAACCATAATTATTTTCTATGTCTGTGAACTTCTTTCTGTCTTGTAAATAAGTTCATTTGTACTATTTTTTAGATTCCACATATAAGTGAGATCATACAGTATTTGTCTGTCTCTGTCTGACATTTCATTTAGCATAATGCCTTCAAGTTCCATCCATGTTGTCACAAATGACAGGATTCTCCTCTTTTTTATGGCTCAATAATATTATATATAATAATATAATATTTTATAGAAATAAATAAAACAATATATAATATTTTATAGAAATATATAAATAAATATTGTATATCTTGCATTTTCTTTATCTATTCATCCATCTATGGAAAATGTACATTGTTTAAAACAGTGCCAGCCACTTAGTGCGCAAGGTGTTAGATCATATTTGTCTCATTGAATTACAATAATTTACTTATGTGCCTATTTCATCTGCAGATTGTGAGAATATGGGGGATCTTACTCATCTTAATATTCAGGCCAACTGGCAGGGTGTCTGGCATAAAGAAGACATCTCTACTGGGTTGAATAATAGACCCCAAAATTCATGTCCACACAGAACCTCAGAACATGACCTTATTTGGAAACAGTCTTTGCAGGTGCAATTAGGTGAGGTCATACTGGATTAGGGCAGGCCCTAAAGCCAATGACTTATAAGTTCACATGGTCCTTATAAGAGGCCATGTGAAGATACATACAGGCACAGACACAGACACAGAGGCAAGAAAGCCATGTGATGACAGAGGCAGAGGTTGGACTGATGCACCTTGAAGCCAATGAACACCAGAGGATTGCCAGCAAGTTCCGGAGACCAGGACGAGGCAAGGAAGGATCGTCCCCCAGAGCCGTTGGAGAGAGCGTGGCCCTGCTGACACCTGGATTTCAGACTTCTATCTTCCGGAATTGTGAGAGAAATTTCTGTTGTTTTAAGCCACCCAATTTGTACTTTGTTATGGCAAAGTACAAATGAATACAACAGCCAGTAGCTGCTGTCAGACAGAGAGAGAATAATTCAAAGACACACTTTTCAGATTCTCCCAGCACACTGACACCCAAGAGAAGGCAAACGCTACTCTTCTCCTTTTCCCGCTAACGTTACCAGGGAGCTCTTCGGGGTGCTGGCAGACAGGGTCCCCTCGGGATATACAGTTGGGGACCCAGAGTCCTTCCCACCTTCGATTTGGAGGTGGGGAGACCAGTAACGGGCTTGCATCAGCCAAGGTCAACCCAACATAAACCAAGCCGCCATCTGCCATCAAGACAATGGCCTCTGTTCAAGGTGGGAGGAAGGTCTTCCACAGCAAAAGTGGCTAAAACCCATCCATTGGTTCGGCGACACCGAGTGAGTACCCACCCACCGATGCGTGCCAGGCACAGAGCCTGACTCTGGGCTCCCACAACCACTGCTCTGCCCTCTCTTGGGAAACCTCTCACTTCCTCTCTGAATCTTGGCTATTTATATACACTGAGCTGCCTCATTTTCCCAAGGGGGTCATTTGGCAAAGATAAAAATGGCTCGGCAAAACCACAGACCAAAATACGTTTCTGATGAGAACCGCCCACCCATCAATGTGCCACTTGCGGGTTGAGTTCATTCTCTCCCATCCACGGGGGACATTATCAGTTCGCCCAGGACACAGCACGTAGCCCCGGTCGGTTTCTCTCTCTCTGGATCTTTGGCTTTTTAAGGTCAATCCCTATATTCTCTAGGCCAGGTCATAGGTTGAGACATAATTACAGACTATATCAGGCTGATAGGACAATGGAGACTAATTAAAATAATGACAGCTGGTCCTGCTGAGGGCTTACTCTGTACCAGGCACCGTGAACTCTACTTAATGTTCATCACACCCCACAGGGGTAAGGACTACTATTAACCCTGCTTTGGTGATGGGGAAATTGAGGCATGAGGAGGTTGAATAACTTATCCAGTTACACAGTGAATAAGTGACAAGCCAGTGTGTGATGATGGTGGTCTGGCCCCAGAGCCCAGGCTCCCAGCCACTGCTGATAGCAGAGCTGAAGGACCCATTTTTGCAAGAAGCATATTATGCTATCATTGAGGACCCAAAAATGATTTCTCTGAGGACTTACCTTGTTTGTATTTCTAAAAATAACCAGTATCAACTTTCTTAGCAATAATCCACTAGAAACATTTATTGAAGCATAGAAGAATATCGAATTTGGAGTCAGTGAGACATAGACTTCATTCCTGCCTCTGGCCTCACTAGATGTGTAACCTTGAACAAGTTACTCAGTCTCTCTGGATCCTGGTTTCTCCACCTGTAAAGTGATGGCATTTACAAGTTGCCTGGCACATGGTAGGTATTCAGCATTTTAGTTCTGTCAGCTCCCTCTGCCTAAGTAGATTTTACATGAAATTCCACAGTTAAGGAGGTACGATATACCCACTGTCTTAGTCCTTTCCAGCCTCTATAACAGAATACCATAGACTGAGTGGCTTAATAACAGCAGGAAGTTATTTCTCACAGGAGGCTGGGAAGTTCATGATCAAGGTGCTGGCAGATTGGGTGTCTAGTGTGAGGCTGCTTCCTGGCCCTGTATCCTCACACGGCAGAAGGGAGAACCCCAGTCTCTTCAGACCCTTATAAGGGCACTATTCCCATTCTTGAGGGCTCTGCACTCATGACCTAATCACCTCCCAGAAGCCCCAGCTCCTAACACCATCTCCTTAAGGGTTAGAATTTCAGCACATGAATTTGGTGGGGGGATGCAAACATCCCATCTATAGAACTACCTTAGGTCACATCTAATCTAAGCGAGCTCATTATTAAACTAAGATATTTGAAGCTAAAAGGGACCTCCAGGAATCAAGAAGTTTGGTTACTGATTCTAAGCACCAACTAAACAATTATAGAAGTGTTTAGTAAACACTCAGAATATGGTCATTGCCGAGCACCAATAACCTTATTTTCTGGGAGGACATAGTATACTGGGGTGAATGCTGGACTTTGAAGCAAAAGAGAAGATTTAGATTCCTGGCTCAATAGGGAATGAGTGTTGATACCTGCTCTGCCTAGCTGACCCAGTTATTTTGAGGCAAAAGGAATCTGGGGTCAATGTAAAGTAGCTGTAACTATAAAGAGCTCACAAATATAAGGCATTGTTGGGTAAAGCTGTGTTTGTCATGAAATGGTGAGTTTTCCAGCAGCATGGACGCTATTCTGAACAGTGCAGGTTACGTGCTAGATCCTGGTGGGATACAGGTGTGCTGGATGTTCTCTATTTGCCCCGCACGCGGACTGTGCTCTCCACTCTTCTCCTTGCTCTGTGCCCCTGGAGACCCTTCCTCTGGGACCTACCACATCACTGGGGCTTCCTTGTCCTCTGGCTGGGGGACTGGGTGAGAGAGGGGACACGGAGCTTCGGTCTTCAGCTCCCTGCCTAGCAAGCAGGGCAGGGCTACAATTCTCTACGGAAGACCACACTCCTCTTGGACAACCACCTTCCCCGGGCTCTAGCTCTCCATGTCTCCCACCAAGAAGATTCTTGGGTTAAGAAGGACTGTTTAGGGGAGTAGGGAGACGCGCCGGGAAAGGGAAGGCGGCGATACAGGGAGCACCGATGAGCTGCTCGGCTCAGACCTCGGCGAAACAGTGTCTAGGCACCTCCACCTTGTCCCGCCTGAAGGGTGGGGAGGCCAGGGTCCCCCTTCCGGTCCCGGAGCGCTAAGCGGCTGCACACGGACGCCGGCCTCGCCTGCCCACGCCTCCGCCCCCATCGTCCTTCCATGCAGTTCTCTTCGCTCACCCCCTGGGCGTGCCTTCTCTTCCCTGCCTGACTCCAAAACTCGCCATGTTTTTCCAACTCGTTCTACCTGCATAACCATAGGGCGCGGATGCTCGGGTCCCGCCCCTAACCTATCCCCCAGGTTCCGAGGACAGCTTCTTCGCACGCCTGCGGCTCTGCCTGCGGGCTTCTCGGGCTGCAGGCTCCGCTGGCGCTCGCACCGGGAGCCACAGTGTAGCGAGCCAAAGCCCCTGGGAGCTGCCCTCCAGCAACGACGCGGGAGCCGATGGACAGTGCCCCCCGGCGCCCTCGCCCCTCGAGTGGAATAACTCCGAAGCATGCTCTGCAGTTTTCCAGGGGTCTGAGCCGGGCTGATCAGGGCAGAAACTGCTTATCGGGGCCGCCTTCCCTTTCCCGGCCCACTTTCCCAACCTTTAACAGTCTTTCTTGGGATCGTCGCCCAGCGGAGCTGCTGGCACTTGAACCTTTGCCTCAGAGTCTGCTTCTGTGAGAACTCAACCTAGGACCCCAGGTAATCAGGGGTCCTGATTAATCCTGACCTCTGGCATCATCGAGAGCCTTCTCTACCCAGGTCACTTACCAGCCACTATGGACCGAACTGTCTAAATTCCATAGCGAGGTTGCTAAGATCCTCTCGATCAGACCCCAGCTTCACCTTTCCCCAGTCCTTTCTCCACCCCACCCTCCTGCGTGACTCCCACATACCAGCTACCTGTCAGTTATGTGGGGCTCTTGGAGTATATTCCAATCCTCAAGCCTCTGGCCCGGTGCCATGCTGGTCTCTCTGCCAGGCACGTCCTTCGCTACCGTTCATTTGTCTCCCTCCCACTTGGCTGCGAGGTTGCCGGCTTCCTTGGCCACCCTGACAAGCAAGCACCCAAGCTGGGTGACCTGTCCTTCTTCTGTGCTCCCAGACCACTCCGTCCTCATATTGCCTGTTTTCTTTCACTAGACTGTAAGCTCCAGCACACAGGAACTCTATCTTATGTATCTCCAACTTCTCAAGCCTAGCACCATACCTAGGCAGAACAGGTTTTGAAAAAATGCTTGATGACTTAATGGGAGGGGAAAAGTACTAAATGAACAAAGCTTTTAATTTTGAAAAGGGAATAAGACAATTCTTCCAATACAAGGAGGGATATGGTGAGAGTCATGAGGAAAGTCTAAACCACTTTGTGGGCAGCCAGTGTAGAGACAAGGCAGCCATGACTTCCTTGTAAAAGAGATGCACTTTGGCTTTGAAAGTCATCAAGGATGGTGATAGTTGGGCGCTGGAATTGAAGAGGAGGTGTTCTAGAGAGAACGGTGAGCACAAATGTCCTGAGGAATGATCCAGGCCAGCAGAGTGCAGAGTACACAGGAGAGCTTTTGGGGGGAGGCGGTGAGGAAGGGGCCAATGGCGGTGCTTCCTCTGACCATGTAGACACCATCGCAAAACGTGTGATTTTACTTATTGTTTCATATACTGACCCTCCCCCGGCACTGCCATCTTTCCTTCCTTCCTTAGCTTCCTCTGTTAGTGGGTGAGGCTTCCTGTTAAGTTGTTCTGAGAACTGTGGTTTTCAAAGCTTCAGAGACCAGGAATGCCTGCCAGCAACATTACCACTAAAGATCCCCACTGAATTCCAAGAAATGATGCCTCACCCTGCTAACCTGGGCACTTCAGGGAGTGCCAACCCTCCAGGGGGATAAGCTGTTCTCCTCACTGTGGGGTCCCCTCCTTGACAGAGTATTCAAGGGCACTCAGGAAGAGTCCTGCACCACTCCGCTTCTTGCCACAAAGCCAATTTGTAATGACCAGGATTCTTGCTATTTAAAGGAACCCGGCTGTGAATCATTTCCAGGACAGAGACTCTCTTGTGAAGTGGATCACCATTCTCTTCTATTTTTTAATTAATAATTTGAAAAACCTATATCAGGTAAATTTCCATTTTTCTAGAGTCCAGACAATATATGTATATATAAATAACTACACAGTAACAGAAAGACTATGAAGGACAATCAATCAGCGTTCATAATAATGACAAAATGCTACCAACTCCGAGGATGACTTCTGAAAATTTAACTACTGGTTAATAATTTCTTACCGACAGTTCCAAAAATCATTGGATAGCAAAAATTGACCCGAACTAATGAGAAGTTATTTATATTCATTTATCTCACTTAAAGTAAATATTCATGCCTTTTGCTTCAGATACACGAACATATTTTATTACAGGGTGCTGCCCTAGACCCCGCTGGGGGCATTATATAATGTATAGTTCATGAGAGTAAAAATATTCTCAATTCCGGAACACCTCTGGCCCAAAGGGCTCCAGATACGGGATTATGAGTCTGAGCTCCTGCAAATTGTATTCATCTTTATTTTAGTGTTAGTGAGAAAGGGAATATTTCCTGCCATATCAGTAAACAAAGGATGTCACAGTCATCAGCGATTGCAGCCAGTGGTGAGCTGGTGAGCCCTGAGGGAACTCAGGAAGGAAAGAATACCTGCCATCTACCAGCCATCAGACTGCAGCCACTCCCTACAGTGAGGCCTAAGGAAACTCAGGATATGAAAACACAGGATACTGGCCCCAGATAGGTGAGGTGCATATCAAAGGAACGATTTCAGTGAGCCCAGACTCTTTCATCTTCCCATACATAGAAAAGCACTAAATTCCTTCACTTGGGATATCTGGTTTTCTTTAATTGGCAATACTCCTTTGACATTCAGAATACCTGCCCTTTGTTGCAAAACTTCTGTATAACCTGGCTTCCTCCCTCCCCTCCTCCTAGCAGATGTCCTAGGGTTACTTGAGATGCTGCCTCCCGGGCTTGAAGTCCTAAAAACTCCTGCCAAATAAAACATAATTCTCAACTGTTAGGTTGTGAATAGGTTTTTAGTTGACATTAGACATTTTTTAGGGTATTTCAACTTTGTGACATTGAAGTGCTGGCTATCCCCTTTTCATTGCCTGCCGCCCTCCTGTCGCCTCCTGGATCCATGCTTCACGCCTGGCTCTCTGTCCCAGGTGGCCACCCACATGGACGGCCTCATTCTGGCTGACCCTCTGGGTGGCCAGTGTCAGGCGCTGGCTGGAGAACCGGATGAGAGGGAAGTTGGGGTGTCTCCTCCCCACTGCACCCCGCTTCAGTGCCCGTTGCTGGCACTACCTGCCTCCCTCCCCATGTCAGCTCCTGCCAGGCAGCCCAATTCCCATTCACAGCTCCAACCACTAAATCCCTCCCTCCTCCAACTCTTAACGGTAGTATCTGCTCCCTAATCTTGCAGGAGGTGGATGTACCCATCTCCGTGTTTGTTCTCTGTATCCTGCCCACACCTCGTAAGCGGCTCGTTTGTTAGAGTTTCTCCATTTGAACCATCTGGAGTGAACGCTGTTTCCTGCTGTACCCCAACCAATACGCTGACAAATCAGAGAGTCCCTGTAATGCCCTGTAAAATGCACTGAGCTTGATTCAAGAGGCTTGTGTTTCAGGATTGGCTGATTTGGGGCAAGTCACTTCACTCTTCTCCTCCTTAGTTTTCCTACCTTAAAAGGGGACTGATATACCTATTTCAGAGTGTGCCTTGATAATAAAACAAATCAGTGTATGTAGAAATGTCCAGGAAACTACAGAAATACTAAGAATTCGAGAATGCTTAGAAAACTAGAATATTCAATTATTCCGAATAGCCTATTCTCCCAAATCTTCTGGAGAAGAATGTTTGCTTTGTGTCTTAGTCAGTTCAGGCTGCTATAACAAAAACAACATGGGTGGCTTAACCAGCAAACATCTTGGGACGTCCAATATCAAGTCTCAGGCAGACTTAGTGTCTGGTGAGGAGGCCCTTCCTGGTTTGCAGATGGAGATAGCCGTCTTCTCCTTGTATCCCCACCTGGTGGAAGAGAGATCCCATGTCTCCTCCTCTTTCCGTAAAGGCATTAATCCCATCATGAGGGCCCCTCCCTCATGATCTCATCTTACTCCAACTATCCTCCAAGGCCCCACCACCTACTATCATCCCATTGGGGTTAGGGCTTCAAAATATAAATTTTGGGGGGACTCAAACATTTAGTTCATGACACTTTGTTAAAGCAAAGTATACCTATGCTGAGGCCAGAGGTGACTAGAAAAAGGAAAGTCCCCAGCCTTCCCTCTCTCTTTCCTAGGTGTCCACCTTCTTTGCTGCCTGAACTTAATTTTTGTCATCCAGCTTCAGTGAGTGTCTTAGCCAGAAGCTTGTGTGTTTTAACCTGACAGGGCTCAATCTACATTTTCTTTTCCATCTTCTGCCATTTTGTAATTGTTTGGGCTCCATTTTTATGATCTTCAATATCCTGTCCTGTTTTGAGGGCTTCTCTATCTGCTTTAAAGTCACATATTTCCGCAGAGTGTAAAGTAATAATTTTTAGTAAGGACTCTATCATTCACTGAAATTCTCTTCACTGCCTCAAGCCAACACTATCTCAGACAAGAATCTCCTGTGGATGGTTTTTATCAATAAGAAATTGTTGCTTTGGCTTTAGAAAAATCTAGATCGGTTTTCTTGTGTGGCTAAAATTCAACAGAAAGTTATTCTACTCTCTATTTTACTTTAATCATATAGACGTGGCCTAAAAATTTGATCTTTTCCAGTAGCTGGTCATTCCAACACTACATGGGTGTTCCCCATAAAAGGGAACAATCAACAAGATTAAGTAACTTTGAGTTCTTAATTGGTTTGCCAGAACTTCCTCTTCCTATCACGAAATGTAGCCTGAGCAGCACATTAAATTTTGCTAATTCTGCCTGGAGCTTTAACAAACAAGATGCATTCTGGAAATAAAAGAGACTTCACATGTAAATGACCAGTTAATACTTTTAACCTCCCAATAACCCTTATTGTTTATCTTTACCAAATCTACTGCCAAAACAGCTTTGAGAATTGTTCAAATTCGTTGATCCCTGGAGTTTTGTTGTACCAAATATTTGCTAGAAATAAAGAGGACATTCTTATAGGACTTGGCAATACTTTGAGATGCAAAGATTTTGATCATGCTAATTATGAAAATTGTATTTAATTGCTGTGACTTGGTATAATTTTCCTTCTTGATAATTTGTAATTATACTCAAAAAACAAACGAAAAACCAGAATTACTCTCTTTTAGGTAAGATATTGCATGACACCTCTGTAGTGTGTGTGGTAGCCCAAATGGGGAAACCCTACACATTCCTAGGTTCTGGGGCAGGAATGCATGTGACTTGCTGTACCCTGATCCCCCCACACCTGCTGTACCCCTCAGGGCCTACGGAGTAGATGAATGTTGCCTATGTATGACTTAAACAGAAGTCCAGTTCAGCAGAGCTCTCCCCACGGGCCTTTTTATCAAGGGTCAGCAAACTTTTTCTATAAGGGCCAGGTAGTAAATAATGGTAGGCTTTGAGGGCTATGCGGTCTCTGGTGCATCTTCTCAATTCTGCCGTTATAGTGTGAAAATAGTCAGAAATAATAGGCAAGCAAATGGGTATAGCTGTGTTCCAATAAAACTTTATTTACAAAAATAGGTGTTCGGCTAGATTTGACCCAGGGGCTTGTAGCTTGCCATCCCCTGCTTTACGTTACCTCAGAGCATTTGCTATATTGTACTGTAATTTCCTGAAACTTGTCTGTCTCCTCCATAAACCCATGCACTTCTAATGCAGATTCTCCCCTGTTAAACATTTTCAAAAATAAAGACCAATTATTGGGCAACCCATCATAAAAATAATTGATTCAGGCAAGAGTCATCAGTGGATACTAAAACAAGTGAGAGAGTTTAATGAGAAACAAGATATTTACATAGTCTCTAAGTATCTCTCCACAACATACTTATTAATTACAAAGGAGAAAGTAGTAATTTTACAGCAGAGAAACTGGGCAAAAACCCCCTCAATCAAGTGATCAAAGTTAAGACACCTTGTCATGGGGTAAATCAACACCATACGTCTCACTTCTGTGGGATTCCTGCCAAAAATAAATAATCCAAGTCCAGTTGTGTGAAAACATCAAAGAAACCCATACTGAGAGACATTCTGCACAATATTTGGACTATACTCTTCTAAATATCAGTGCCACGAAAGACAAAGACTGAGGACTGGTCCAGATTGAAGAATCGAAAAGAAACATGACAAGTGAAGGCACCATATGATCCAGGATTTTCTTTTTATAAAGAAAAGTTGGGCATTATTGGGAAGATTGACAAAATCTGAAAAAAGGTCTGCAGGGCTTCCCTGGTGGCGCAGTGGTTGAGAGTCCGCCTGCCGATGCAGGGGACACAGGTTCGTGCCCCGGTCCGGGAAGATCCCACATGCCGCGGAGCGGCTGGACCCGTGAGCCATGGCCGCTGAGCCTGTGCGTCCGGAGCCTGTGCTCCGCAGCGGGAGAGGCCACAACAGTGAGAGGCCCGCGTACCGAAAAAAAAAAAAAAAAAAAAAAAAAAAAAAAAAAGGTCTGCAGACTGAATAGTACTTTGCATCAAAATTGATTTCCAGATTTTGATAATTGTACAGTGGTTATGTCTATGATTTTCATAAATACACACTGAAGTATTTACAGGTAAAAGGGCATCACAGCTGCAACTAGAGTGATCAGTTGTCCCAGTTTGCCTGGTACTGAAGGAGCTCTCAGGTGTAGGACTTTTAATATTAAAATCAGCAAAGGCCCAGGCAAGCTGGGAGGATTTGGTCACCCCAGCTGCAATTGACTCTCAAAAGGTTCAGAACAAAAATGTGTATGTGTGTGTGTCTCGGTGTCCAGTTGTGTCTATGTGTATGTGTCTGTGTGTATGTACATATGTAAGACAAATGTGGTAAATGTTAACATTTGGGGGATGTGAGTGAAGAACCTTTGTACTATTCTTGCCACTTTTCTATGCCTGAAATTATAGCAAAATTAAAAAGTTGAAAGGAAGTAAAGTCCAACTCAGTTTGAAGAAATGTCCTCCTAGGTAGATTCAAATGTGTCTTTGGTGTCATAGTAATAAGTACAGTGGCCCAACATAGGAACCACAGTGATCTGAGTCTCTGGGTTGTGGGGTGTTACTCAAAGAGCGGCCCCCTTGACTTCAGGGGAGGGGAAGCCCTGCAGCACCCCAGCTGGATCACTGGAAGCCCATGTTAGATACCATGCTTTTAGACCCAAGGGCTAGAGGCGAGTCGGAAAATAACTGAAAGTCAGTTATTGTTTCATCATCGATTCCATGCTGAGCACAATGTTACGGACTCTCTTTCAGGTACACTCTCTCAGTCCGCAGAACAGCCTTGGGGGAGACTGTTAGAAACCTCAAAAACCTTAATCAAGGGAACTTGATTAATGGAACACAGCGACAAGTGGTCAAGGAGGGATCCAAAATCAGGTCCAAATAATGGAAGACAACACAAATGCCTAACAGTGGGGGTGGGAGAATGGGGGTGGCAGTTAAACACTGTCTGCTGATCCCTACTGGGGAATAGGAAGTGGCTGTTTAAAAACATGGGTCACTGCTGCATATACTGATACAGTGTAATTGAGTCAGATAAGCCCGGCCACATTCACTTTGTGTTATATGAATCCCTTTGTGCAGGCAGGTATGTGTTTAATCTGCGTGTGTGTGTGTTTGTGTAAAACTATATGTACACACGCACATTTTGTGTTAATAGAAAGGTCAAGGACAATCGACTTCTCTAATTTTAGAGTCGGTAAGAACCGCCTGATGAACTTGTTAAAATGTATGTAGCAGCACGCTCTGCTTCTACTAAAGAGGCGGGGACCCACAAATCTGCATTTCCAACAAGCTTCTAGAATCTGGAAGGCCTCCAATCTAGCTGTTTCCAATGGTTTCACCTAGAGAGTAAGAATTTTTATTTTAAAAATATTGTATTGTGTGAATATCTTTAAACAGGCATATACCACTTTTATACTTTTAAAATTTATTTTTCACCCCTGCCTGGATGCCAGTCCTCTTATCAAACCCCACGGCCACCTGACAGCTACTGGACTCAAGACCAGCCCGTTATTGGCAGCTGAGACCCAGGCCCCAGGGGAAGCAGAGAGCTGTGTGGCCATCCTGTAAAAGTGAGTCTTTCCAGATGCCAGGCTTAAGGTAAGCCCAGAGGCTAGCTCATATGTAGAAAACTCATCTGAGCTTCTGGAAACAGCAGCTGTGGCATCTCCGAAGAAATGGATGCCAGGGAGGCCAACGCCCAACAAAGGCAGGCTGTGACCTCCCAGGGCAGCTGCTGGGAACAAGGATAAAAGAAATTCCCAGCGACTAACTGGTTCCTAGAAGAAAAGAGTAACTAGATTTTTTTTCTTTAGTGTTTGTGAGCAACTTGTTCTAAACTTGGGCATCTGTTTTCTCTCCCAGTGTAGCCTCCCGCGGAGGTTCTAGGAACCAGAGATGGTGCATGGAGATTGAGGTGCCTGGGATGGAATCTCTGTCACTGAGAATGACTGGGATGGAAGGGGTGTTGGGTCTTCTGGGTCACCTATTCCTGCTCTGTTTTGCTTCTATTTACCCTGAACAGAGTAGGGAATGCTGGAGAGAGGAGGGAAGCACCCACACAGAGAAAAAGGAAAAATATAAGGTCTAAATGGATCCAACGTCTTATCGTTTCTCATAATTTCCATCACACACACACTGGTCCAAGCCGCCCACGTCTCTCATCTAGATGACTGTGAGAGCCATAGACTTGGCCACAGCAACAGCAAAACTCATGATCGCCCTGCTTCTGCTTTAGTCACTTTCAGTCTGTGCTCAGCACCGCAGCCATGGTCATCTTTTCAATACTATGTAAATCGGATTGTGGCACACTGTTGCCTCCAGTGGCTTCCCATCTCACTCAGAATAAAGTCTAAACTCCTTACGATGACTCATGAGGCCCTTCCCAGTCTGGTACTCAGATGCCCCTCTGACCCTATCAACTACTAGTCCCTGCCTTAATTACTTCTCTGTAACTGTGCTGACCTTCTGCTCTTCCTCAAGCTACCCAAACATTTCGTGCCTCTGGGCACCTGTGCTTGCCCCTCCCTCAGCCTGGAATGCTTTTCCTTCCTGCCTGACTTTCTTCTCCACCCATTTCAGCTCTTTGCTCAGATAACCCCTTCCCAATGAGGCCTTCTCTTGCCACTACGTCTATCTAGAACTGCAACCTTCAGTGCACTTCCTCTGCTTTACTTTCTCCTTAGCACTTACCGCCACCGAACATATTATACCTTTAACTTATGTGGTGATAGTCTTTGGCCCCATTAGACTGAAAGTTCCATCAGTACAGGGACTTGTTTTCATGGCTGTATTCTGAGAGCCCAGAACATCTCCTGGAATATAGTAGAATATAGCACATAAACGTCTGTTGACTGGTTACTAAACGGACAGGAATCACTCCACTCAGGTTTTCGTATGCCCTGACCCTCGTGCTGAATTTGGTGTAGGGATGCATGGGTCCTAATGTGATGCATGGAAAGAGGACCTTTGGACTTAAGCATGCATGTGACTAAATACCCAGCAGCTTCAGACTGTCCGAAAGGTCTTCAGGTCCTAGCCACCCTTACTCTTGAAGATCCCACATCTTGGAAAACCCTTACATCTTAGAAAATCTATTTAAACACACCTACCTTTCACATGAAACATAATTTTAGCTTAAATTTTTTTAAAGGACTGTTATAATTTTGCTTTTGAAATCATTTGGCAATGAGTGACAAAGTTAATTTACAACCGGCTCTGACTTTCAGCAGTCATGCTCTTGGGATTTCTTTTGAAGTGAAACCAAATCTAACTTTCAAATGGTCTCCAAATGTAATGAAATTTTTCTGAATAATCAATTCAACAGTTAATGAAATGGGGATAATGCTGCGCTTTGTGAGCATTTATGTAAGCACCTGTGAATTCGGGTTTTGCAATGCTCCTTGTGTGTATGAGAACCGATCATTGTTTTCTTACTCAGGGACTCAGCCATGTTCATGGGCCCCTGGAATCTCATTGCACCACGTCTTGGACCTAGAAAATCCAATGGATAAAACAGTCATGGCAGAAGTCAGAGATTAGAAAATGGAAGTGTCCCTTTACTGCCTGATAATGTAGGTCCTTGGCAATGAGAGATGTTCCATGAGTGTGGTGGGGAGCCTGGAACTGTGGCGGGGCTCGCTGTGGTTGGGCTATGAGTCTCTGTCCTAGGCTGCCGGCATGAATGAGCCGGGTACTCATTCTTGATGTGTGGTAGACCTCTGGTGGTCAGGCAGACCACTCCCCTTCGTGACCTTCATCATCTCGTAGGCCCTAGTGAAGGAAATGTTTTCACTGACATTTTATGACACTTTTGTAGAATTCCATTGACTCATGCGAGGCAAGATGGGGGATTTTTCTGCAGCAGTTGCCACCTGGGAAAACAGATCCGTTAGTCATATCATACTTCAAGCCCCGCTGCTGTCTATGCAGAGCATTTTTAATCATGTAACTTTCAAAGCTGTCCCTCAGCTACAATGACATTAGCCTGGGTGAATTTCTTCCCCAACTTAAGCTGTCAGTGGCTGAGCTTTTCTTGCTGCTCTCTCTGGAAGAGACACATATATTTATCACAGAAGAGCATAGCTCTGAAAGGACCCATGCAAGCTTCCTTCTGGAGCTGAAAAGAAAACATCTCATTCCTAGCCTGTGCCATCCACTGAAAACCTTTCCAAACCCAAAGCTAGTGACTGTCCTAGGGGACAGATGTCATCCAAAGCAGGCATGGATCATTTTGCTTGTTTTTCTTGCTAACCCTGCATGACTTTGAACCCACCCTGTAAATAAAAGAGACAGGAGCACAAAACTCCTTACACTTCCTGCTTTCCTCCCAGTGTGCCGACATTTCAAAGCCCCATATGTTTCCCTAAACAAAGTTTCATGAAAATATGTATTCAATAATAATACAATGTTTTTTAGGTTATTACAACCCAAGAGGAGTGACACTGCCTGCCTGTGGCTGTGTAGGGCAGTTTACAGGGTGCTCTGATGGCCTCTACCTCTCTTGATAAACAGGAGGCACGTTGGAATGGCTTAAAATGGAGATACGGTTGAAGACCTGTGATATGTGTATGCTTCTTCATTTAGCCATGTAAGTTAGCAATATTCTGCAACTAAGCCGCAGGCAAGATATAGGTTTAATAAATATTTCCTGTTTAGAAATGGACAACTAGACAGTGTTTAAACACATCAGACTTCTAAAGAGTTGTTATAGACATTTGCTAGTCACCCCTCCAGCGTGAATTCTTCCCTTTCCCATGTTGACATTCCTTGGGAATACACACCTCTTCCACCCTCACTGGTGGTCCAGATGGGATTGACCTTGGCCCCAGCTTCAGGAATGAACTATAATTGGCTCAAGCCAATCAATGTATCCCATTCCTCAGGCCATATGGATTGGTCGGGGATGAGTTCATGATTCAATTTAGGCCAGTGATTCATAGCGATAAACACCTACATTAAGAAAAAAGAAAGAGCGCAAATAAACAACCAAACTTTACAACTCGACGTACTAGAAAAAGGAGAACAAACTAAGCCCAAGTTAGTAGGAAAAGGGAAATAACAAAGATCAGAGCAGAAATTTTCAATGAAATAGAGACTAAAAAGGCAATAGAAAAAAAAGACAATAGAAAACATCAATGAAACTAAGAGCTGTTTTTTTGAAAAGATAAAACAAAATAGACAAACCTTCAACTAAACTTACCAAGAAAAAAAGAGGGAGGACTCAAATAAAATTAGACGTGAAAGAGGATTCCAATAAAAATTTAAAAATTTTAATTAAAAAAAATGTGAAAGAGGAAACATTATAAGTAATACCACAGAAATACAAAGGATTATAACAGACTACTGTGAATAATCATATGCCAACAAACTGGACAACCTAGAAGAAATGGACAAATTCCTTAAGCATAAAACCCACCAAAGGTGAATCATGAAGTAATAGCAAATCTGAACAGACTGATTACTGGTAAGGAGCTTGAATCAGTAATCAAAAACTCCACAACAAAAAAAGTCCAGGACCAAAGGACTTCATTGGTGAATTCTACCAAACATTTAGAGAAGAATGAATACTAATCCTTCTCAAACTCTTTCCATTTGGGCCAGTGAGAGAGGTGACAATCACGGGACTTGCTTGAAAAATACTAAAAGAGATTCTCTGTCCCTAGATCACACCTGGTGGGTGGTGAGGATGAGCAATTCGCTACCCTGGAGAGAGAGCCCAGAGTTGCCAGGAGCCTTTGTGTAGAATCTGGAGCTGAAACTGTCACCGCTGGAGACACTGAAAGAGCCAGATCCTTGGGTAGCTTAGCCTCACTGAAGCCAGCCCAGATTTTTCAGTTATGTAAACCAATAAATTCTCTTTGTTGTTTAATCCAAATCTAAGTGAATTCTCTGTCACTTGCAACCACAAGAAATCTAAATGATTCAAGGCTGCTCCTAGCCATGTCTAGCCAGCCTCTAAAGAAACTGCAATCTTGTGGTGAATGTGTCTTTGTTTTTGTGGCTTTTACCTCACCACGTATTCCACTCTTCTTTTTTCACATGGAACAAACCCCACTGTCTCTTAGGGAAAACACCTTCCCCAGCTCTCACTCCAGCCATCCTAGCTAACCACACCTCCTGGCTCCAGCACTGGGCATGTGACCCAGGCATAACCAATCACGGCATTCCATTCACAGAGCTGATAGGATCACAGATGGGTACACTATCCTCAGACGGCCAATGAAAATAAGATTCAGGACTTTTAAGTCTTATTGAAAAGGCAATTGGTGGATTTGCTGAGAGAGGAGGAAATAAATAGATTTGTGAACACGTGTACCACCACATGGAGAGAACATTCCTAAAAACGAAGCAATAGAAAGAAAAGAAAGACAAGAGATAAAGAGATGGTGACAGGTCTGAGACCTGGTCCAACCATGCCTGGGACATGTTCAGGAATAACTTCCTTCTTGTTAAGACAATTTGAACTGGGTTTTCTGTCACTCAAAGTTTAGCATCTTGATTAATATAGACCTGAAATTTTTTCCACATTAAAATAAATATTTTTATTTATTATAATATGCTTATTTTCCCCTAGTACAAAAGTAATACATGATTAATGAAGAAAATCTGGAAAACACAAAGAAAATATAGCAAAATTTACTTTTAGTACTACAACTCTGATGTTATGACTGCTAACCTCTTAGTGTATGTTCTTTGAGTCTTTTTCATGTGCATATTTATGGACGTCTACAATATAATTTCCAAATTATGCAGGTGCATTGTAATTTCTTTAATTTCTCCTTTTTAACAAATGAAGTCATTTTCTTTCCTTCTTTCTTTTCTTTTTCTTTCTTTTTCCTATTATTTACTATTTACTAGCATGAACATCTGTTTTGGTAAATCTTTGCTCACATCCATGTCCATCTCCTTAGAAAAAAATTGAATTGCCATATGCATAATAAATTTCTCATGAGGTTGCTCCCAAGTTTTTATTATAAATAATGTTTAAATAAACACATTTATGCATTCTTTTGTATAGAATTAATTCCTAAAAGTGGAATGGCCAGGTAGAGGGCATGCTTGTTGAAGGTTTTTAAAATTTTTTTTAATTTATTTTATTTCTTTCTTTTTGGCTATGTTGGGTGTTCGTTACTGCGCGGGCTTTCTCTAGCTGTGGAGAGCTGGGGCTAATCTTCATTGCAGTGTGTGTGCTTCTCATTGCAGTGGCTTCTCTTTCTGCAGAGCATGGGCTATAGGAGCGCGGGCTTCAGTAGTTGTGGTATGTGGGCTCAGTAGTTGTGGTGCGTGGGCTTAGTTGCTCCGCAGCATGTGGGATCTTCCTGGACCAGGGATCGAACCTGTGTTCCCTGCATTGGCAGGCAGATTCTTAACCCCTGCACCACCAGGGAAGTCACCTTGTTGAAGGTTTTTGATACTCTGTCAAACTGCCCTGTGGAAGGTTATTTGACCCTGAACCTCTGGTGCTCCTCCCCAAGATCACACACACTGCATGTTACTGTTACCACATTACTGTCAAGATGAACATTTTCTTCATACGTCGTTTGGCTACTTGTATTGATTTTTTTTTAACTTTTTATTTTATATTGGAGTATAGTTGATTAACAATGTTGTGTTAGTTTTGGGTGTACAGCAAAGTGATTCATGTATAACTGAGCAGAGTTTCCTGTGCTATACAGTAGGTCCTTGTTGGTTATCCATTTTAAATATAGCAGTGTGTACATGTCAGTCCCAAACTCCCAATCTATTCCTCCCCACCGACCCTTCCCACCCTGGTAATTATAAGTTCGCTCTCTAAGTCTGTGAGTCTGTTTGTTTTGTAAATAAGTTCATGCATTGATGTTCATGTATTGACTTGCCTCTTCAAAACCCAAAATTTGGAATTCTTTTACTTTTCTTTCAGGAGTGATGGGTAGATAAGGCAACACCTCATTTTCGGTTATTTTAGTTATTTTTCCAATGACATTTTCTGTAGGTGAGAGGAACAAAAACAAAAAACCCTTTAGGCTCTAATGGATGTATTTTGGTTAGAAACACCCATTGCCCATGGCTTCAAATTTTTGCTGACAATTTTCTGTATGCCGTGAGTTAAGTACAATGACTTGAGAGTTATTATTGTCTAGTCACACTACTTATGTAAAAGAGATTTGGAGCCAGACTTTCTGGGTTCAAATCCTAGCCCTCTTACTTAGTGATTTTGTGACATTGGAAACATTGCTCAAAATCTTTATGCCACATTTTCCTTATCTATAAAACCAGGGTAAAACTACCTACTTCATAAGATTGTTATATCATTAAGGTAAGATGAGTAAAGTACTTTTAACAAAGCTTCCTGGTACAAGTTCAGCCATCAATAGCATTAACTATTAGTAATGGAATATAAAATAGCTAAACCATATTGAATGTTCACTGAGATACAAAAGACAAAAACATCCCACTTGATCTTCATCAACTCTCTGAATCAGCTTCTTTTGTTACGTTCATTTTATAAATGAACTAAGTTACAGAGGGGTTAACTAACTTAGCCAAAATCTCCTTGTTAATATGTGGAACTGGAACTAAAGTCCAACTATATTGCCTCTGGAAGAATATAGAGGACAGATTGTTCACATTTAAAAATTGTTTTTTTTTATTTTAACATCTTTTTTGGACTATAATTGCTTTATGTTGCATTAGTTTCTGCTGTATAACAAATATCCCCTCCCTCTTGCATCTCCCTCCCACCCTCCCTATCCCACCCCTCTAGGTGGTCACAAAGCACCGAGCTGATCTCCCTGTGCTATTCGGCTGCTTCCCACTAGCTATCTATTTTACATTTGTTAGTGTATATATGTCAGTGCTACTCTCTCACTTTGTCCCAGCTTACCCTTCCCCCTCCCCGTGTCCTCAAGTCCATTCTCTACGTCTGTGTCTTTATTTCTGTCCTGCCTCTAGGTTCATGAGAACCATTTTTGTTTTAGAATCCATATATATGTGTTAGCATACGGTATTTGTTTTTCTCTTTCTAACTTACTTTACTCTGCATGACAGACTCTAGGTCCATCCACCTCACTACAAATAACACAGTTTTGTTTCTTTTTATGGCTGAGTAATATTCCACTGTACATATGTGCCACATCTTCTTTATCCATTCATCTGTCGATGGACACTTAGGTTGCTTCCATGTCCTGGCTATTGTAAATAGAGCTGTAATGAACATTTTGGTACATGACTCTTTTTGAATTATAGTTTTCTCTGGGTATATGCCCAGTAGTGGGATTGCTGGATCATGCAGTAGTTCTATTTTTAGTTTTTTAAGGAACCTCCATACTGTTCTCCATTGTGGCTGTATTAATTTATATTCCCACCAACAGTGCAAGAGGGTTCCCTTTTCTCCACACCCTCTCCAGCATTTATTGTTTGTAGATCTTTTGATGATGGCCATTCTGACCAGCGTGAGGTGATACCTCATTGTGGTTTTGATTTGCATTTCTCTAATGATTAGTGATGTTGAGCATCTTTTCATGTATTTGAAGGCCATAATTTTGTTTAAAAAGTTTAATTGAATTCCCACTGTAGGTAGAACTTCACATTCTGTCTCCTACCACAAATCTAGCATTAGAGCATTTTTACCCAGCAACCTAATACATATTTAATGATGACAAGTATCACAAAAGGCAGGATATATATATTTTTTTCGGTACCCGGGCCTCTCACTGTTGTGGCCTCTCCCGTTGCGGAGCACAGGCTCCGGATGCGCAGGCTCAGCGGCCATGGCTTACGGGCCCAGCCTCTCCGCGGCATGTGGGATCCTCCCGGACCGTCTGGCAGGCGGACTCTCAACCACTGCGCCACCAGGTAAGCCAAGGCAAGATTTATTTATTTATTTATTTATTTATTTATTTATTTATTTATTTATTTATTTATTTACGGTATGCAGGCCTCTCACCATTGTGGCCTCTCCCGTTGCGGAGCACAGGGTCCGGACGCGCAGGCCCAGCGGCCACGGCTCACGGGCCCAGCCGCTCCCCGCATGTGGGATTCTCCCGGACTGGGGCACGAACCCGTGTTCCCTGCATCGGCAGGCGGACTCTAAACCACTGCGCCACTAGGGAAGCCCTCAAGGCAGGATATTTTAAAACAATTTAAAGTTGATATATATATCAGTTCCCTTACTGTCTGGTTATAGTAGAAGAACATTTTTTAGAAAAAAATATATGAATGACATTACTACTAACCATGTATAAATGCTTAAAAGACTCTCCTTATTAAGGTAGCAGGGCTGTTACAATCCTAAACACTTCTTGTGGCTCTTCAATACCTTTGGGTGTCATTGTTTTAATTGATGTCCACATGTATTTTGTTAGTTTGGATTTAAATAGATATTCAAGCACCCTAACCACAAGTCCAATAAAGCTTGTCCCAATGACAGTTCAAGGATTATAACCCTGTTGGTATGCAGAAAAGACGGTGCTGCTTTTACTTAATAAAGATTAGTGCTCCGATGTTGGGTAGATGTTTATATTGGTTCAGGGTGTGGGTGGTGACGTAGATTGAGAGGACAGAGCAGAGAAAGTGGAGAGTAAAGTGTTATTAGCAATAAAAGATAAACACTTCCGGGGAAATAATAATACTTTTGAAATAGGAATGAACCTCCCAGTCAGGCAGTTCAACCCCCTACTGCGAGGTGGAATCAGGCAAGTCTCTCCCCTAAACTGGTTACATAATATTTTTTTTTCCCCCTTAGGAGGTTTCACAACCTCTTTTATAAACTGTTAATGTGCTTATTCAATCGTATCATGGGGAAAGGTAACTAATTTTTAACTTTAACCAGGATGGCTTGACCTTCCCATGCTAAGTCTGGTGAACAAATGCAGGCTGCTGTTCCATAACCTTTCTTTGACTCATCACAAATTCCATCACAATAAATGATAAATACAAAGATTGAAAACGCTTTGTTTTCCCTTTCACTTGATTGAAATACTCAGCTTTAAATGTATTGCTATTTAAATGATCTCTCATCTTAGTCACCAAATCCATCATTTGGATCAAAAACATTAGGCTGGCACCCACCTACCCAGCCCTAAATCCAAGCAAATGTTTTCGAGGAAGGGACCATTTCACTGGGCTTTGAGATGGTTAGAGGCCATCCAACAAATCCATGTCGAAGATTCTTAAAACAAAGAACGTTGAAATGGTTCCTCCAAGAACGAGTTTGGCAGATGTTTTGATGCCTATATGTTTAAAGGGTGGGATGGAAATTGCCCAGCGCTGCAAGTCCGAATACCTCAGCTCTGGCTCTCATTGTGTGCTGTCCCAGGAGAAATGTCAAGTACTCTGAGCCTCAGTCTCTTCTCTAAAATAAGCTTGTCAGAGGATCCATGGGCTACATGTGTGAACACAAGGGATGCCCGTTATGATTATTACTTCCGGGTAGACCTAATGTACGTCACCTGGGGAAATTAACGTCAGCCTCCAAGGCTGTAGCTTCAACTGCCTTGAATGGAAGGACCTGACCTGTGAACCCTAACTTGGTTTATTTTTTCTAATTAAAAACAATTTTTTTTTTGTTTTTTCTACCACTGTATTCCAACCTGAGTACCTCAATATAAAACTAAACCCTGGTGAAATGTTTTCCTTACTAATTTTGAATTACTGTGAATGTACAAGTTCTGCTAGCAGTTCAACACTTAAATAGATTAAATCATCTCTGACACATGGTAGATTTCATATAATGAAAATACCTAAAACAATTAGTGCAAGTATACTGACCTGATCAAAATAAAATGAACTTTGGAAAACAAGGCTGCAAGATTGTTACTAACATATCCAATACTTATGTTACAAATTACTGGTACATTGTTTATTATGGTTCCAGCCAGGTAGGAACAATTGAAGTCCCTTCCTTTCAAAGGAGGAGAGAAGGGAAAAAGTAGCTGTTTTAGTAACTGTACATTTGGTATACTTTTAAGCAACTCTTAAATATTATAGAAAAGTAATAAACATATATGGAGACTGCAATGCAGTACCCTATTTACAGTACAGCTGAAGATCGAATTTAAAATAATCAAGTTTGAATGTACATAATTGTTAGCGCATTGACTATGTTTATGTCCAAAGGGCACAAAAGCCCCCTCCCTACTCCCAAACAACAAAAGCTATGTAACGGCCAGCAGTGATTAAACAGAAATCACAGACACCTGGTTTGTTTCACTTTTGTTGAAGAACTTACATGTTTGAAGGGAACACTATCCTTTAAGATGCATTTTATTAGTTTTCATGCTCCTAAAATAAGTCGGGGTTACATTTGATTTTTTTTTTTTTACCCCATTTAAAAAATAACAGGACTAGCTATAATTTAGATGCCACTAATGTTCATTTTTTTCCCCTTGAAGATGTGGGACTGTTTCCTTGTGGCTAATTTGTTAAAATGTGGAACGTATACTTTAAATAAGGATACTAAGAGAAATTACAGGTTGCCTGAATATGGTAGCTAAGCATAAATATCTTTAGAACCTCCTTCCAAAGAAAGAATTTTTTTGGAAAAGTCCAAATGAGTAAGTTCCAAATCTTTTTCACAGAACTGGCTGGTTAACTGTGGGTTCAGAATCATTTGTTTATATCACTGGTGAAGAGAAATGAGTCCCGCTAACCTTCCAAGGAAACAAGGGTACACACAGCTCTCATTTCCCCCTTCCACTGCTAAAACATTAGTCAGAGGGTCACATGTATGTTATTAAAAATTAAGTTCAAAACACTTAAAATAATTCTGTATTAGAAACTTGCCTATTGTAAGTCTCTTCTTTTTGGAAGTCATACTGGGCTGGTTAAATGCTCCAATTCCACTGTTATTAACAATTAGGAAGCAGAAGAACATTCCAGTTAGTTTAAACTGGAGGTTTAGTTACTACAGCACTGACTCCTGGTTGGCTGCGTGGGTTCAGTAAGGTCTACTCCTCTTCCTCTGGCAGAATGTGCTCCTGGATTCTGTGGTTCATTCTTTGGCAACTTTTTAGCTATTGCCATGAATATTTCAGTTACATTCATTGATGTTTTAGCTGATTTCTCCAGAAATAATAAACTGTTGTCATCTGCATAGGACTGTGCTTCCTGGAAATTGACAGCTGTTTTATTGGCGAGGTCAGCCTTGTTTCCTGATAAAGCTATTACAATGTTAGGATTGGCTTGCCTCTGAAGTTCTGTAACCCAGTTTTTGGCTCTGACAATGGACTCTCCTTTGTGACATCATATACAACTATGGCTGCTTGCGCTCGTCTGTAGTACATGGGTGCTAGGCTACGGTATTGTTCTTCACCAGCTGTATCCCACATTTCAAACTTTACTGTTGTGTCATCAAGACACACAGTTTGGGCTAGAAAAGCAGCCCCCATGGTACTCTCTTGAAATTCATGAAAGTGGCCCTTCACAAAACAAAGCACTAGGCTCGATTTGACAAAAGCAGACTCTCCCAAAGTACTAGTTTGAACTGGCATATTTTATTTCCAGTATTTGGCCTGTTAGGTCTTGTTGCTCCTCGATTAGCCATGTCCAAATTTGAAAGAAGTCTCTAATTTCAGTCTCTTAAATGAACTTCCAGGATGCAAGGAGTCAGTTGTTTTCTTTCTGGAGGTAAAGAAACCTGAGACTGCAGCGCCTGGGGCCGCGGCTCTGAAGCTTTGGGCTGCAGGTCCCAGACGGAGCCTGAGAGGCTAAGGCTGAGGCTCCCTAACTTGGTTTAAAATACACTCCTGGCAGTTTTTTCAGAAATTCACTATGGGAGCAGAGATAAAAAGAAAGTACTGAAACATCTCTGGCTGTTCCATAAAATCTTGGAGTTGTTGCTTTTATGCTGATTATTATCAGCATAAAAGATTACTAGGGCTTCCCTGGTGTCGCAGTGGTTGAGAGTCTGCCTGCCAATGCAGGGGACACGGGTTTGTGCCCTGGTCTGGGAAGATCCCAGATGCCGTGGAGCGGCTGGGCCCGTGAGCCATGGCCGCTGGGCTTGCGCGTCTGGAGCCTGTGCTCCGCAACGGGAGAGGCCACAACAGTGAGAGGCCCGCATACCGCAAATAAATAAATAAATAAATAAAAAGATTACTAAATGGAAAGATTATTTGATGGAAATCATTTTGTCATTCCAGATCATCTCTAGATTAGCCTTTGCTTGGATGATAAAATACTAGATGAAATGACATTTTAAAAACTTCTGTTATAAAACATTGCTTCCTGAATGCATGCATGCTGAGTATAATGCCCTATGGTAAAGTGGTTGAGAGTCTGAGCTCTGGAGCCCTACCACCTTCAAATTTTGCTTTTGCCACTTTTTAGCTGTGTGACCTTGGACAAGTTACTTAAGCTGTCTGTGCTTTAGTTTCCTCGTTGTTAAATAGAGATAATAAAAGTACCTACCTTATAGGACTGCAGGGAGAACTTGCTAAATTAACAAATGGAAGACTTGGAATATTGTGAGCGCTATGCTCAGTGTTAGCCCTTAGAACAGTGTTTGGCAGTTAGGCACTGGGTAAATGTTACCTTTTACATTACTGTTTTAAATGATACAGGCTGTAATGCAGGAGAGTGGGAAGAACTCAGGAAGGGAGATTAGGACAAATCCATTTGGTGTATATGCTTTAGTCATTGTATCTACAGTGTTTATCAAACCAATTATCTTTCTTGAGAGCTACAATTTCCTGGGCATCTGCAGATACCCAGAACTCAAGATTGGAAGGAAACATGAAGCTCTAATAGTGGGTAATTAGAAGGAGCTCACTCTAAAAAATGTTTGTTTTTTAATAAATTTATTTATGTATTTATTTATTTTTGTATTTATGTATTTATTTATGGCTATGTTGGGTCTTCCTTGCTGCGCGCAGGCTTTCGCTAGTTGCGGTGAGTGGAGGGCTACCCTTCCTTGCGGTGCGCGGGCTTCTCATTGCGGTGGTTTCTTGCGGAGCACGGGCTCTAGGCGCACAGGCTTCAGTAGTTGTGGCACACAGGCTCAGTAGTTGTGGCTTGCAGGCTTCAGTAGTTGTGGCACGCAGGCTCAGTAGTTGTGACTCGTGGGCTCTAGAACACAGGCTCAGTAGTTGTGGCGCACGGGTTAATTGCTCCGTGGCACGTGGGATCTTCCTGGACCAGGGCTCGAACCCACGTCCCCTGCATTGGCAGGTGGATTCTCAACCACTGGGCCACCAGGGAAGTCCCAAAATATGTTTGTTTTTTAATGGCGCTTTAAATGAGCTCATGGGAAGTTTATTATAAAATGCTTGCCTGCACCAAATGCCTTAATGGGAGAAGCCTTATTGAAATTCCATTGTTTAAATAATATACAGGCCATGTCCCTCCTGGAACTCTGTTCCCTCTGTGGGAGTCAAAGATTCTTTGAATGTCCCAAGGTATTCCAAAGCAATCACAAAATCACATTTCAGAGCTAGAAGGGGATTTAGAAACCATCTCCTCCTAAGCTTTCTTTTTACAGCTGAAGAAACAAACCCAATAGGGTTAAAGGATTTGCCTGAGGCAACTCAGCAACCTTGAAGCTAAAGTCGACCCCCAGTTTCTTTAACTCTTAGTCCAGCCCCTTGCTACTAACCTGTCCCCAGTCTTAGAGAGAGAGGGAGAGGGAAGGAAAGAGGGAGGGCCAGAGGGGAAAGGACCCTGCTACTTGCAGACTTGCAGATGGGGAGTGCCCCAGTTTTTTCCCTTTCACACTGAAAAAAGAATAAACTGATCACATACCTGTAGAAACAATTATAATTTAGCAGAGAAAATATCAAGGCTAAGCATTGAATCACCAAACATTCAAGGCGAAAGTTTATTACCTTTCTTGTTTATTTTTACTTCATCAGGACTAAAACCTGTTGCTATGTTGGGTCTGGGCAGCATTTTGTGATGCCTGCAGACAAACAGCGTGGCCAACTACCCAGGTGGTGAGGCTTTGCTCTCCCGGAATATTCTAGCAAACAATGTAACCTGACACGGGTGTGACAGGGCTCTCCGGGTGGTTATAGTTTATCTTTGGCAATTCCTTCTGCACCCCTTCCACACCCATAAAACCATACAGAAACCATCCAGGAGCTGGGCTCGGGGAACAGGTACTCTGATGTGGGCCACTCCATCCCGAGGAAGTTATGGCTCCCCAGTCTAGGGTGCCCACTGTCCACAAAATAGATTTCTGTAAGAAGTGGACCCTACCAGAGGAGCACCCAATCGCACATATTGAATTTGGAGGGAAGAACACATAACTGTTTACTCAACTTAGAAGGTACTTGCAAATCACCCGCTCTCTTCCGTTGGTGAATAAACAAAGCTTATATGCAAATGATGAACACCAGTTTTGGCAAGGACTCCTAAGCAGTGTGGGTTGGCACGCCAGTGGAGACTTCATCGGAGGGTTCCTGTCTCCCATCTTTAACTTGGTGGGTTATTATTTAGTTATTCCAGTTACTTTTTTTAAAATTTTTTAATTTTTGGCCATGTTGGATCTTTGTTGCTGCGCGTGGGCTTTCTTTAGTTGCAGTGAACGGGGGCTACTCTTGGTTGCGGTGCGCGGGCTTCTCATCGCGGTGGCTTCTCTCATTGTGGAGCATGGGCTCTAGGCGCTTGGGCTTCAGTAGGTGCGGCACGAGGGCTCAGCAGTCGTGGCTCGAGGGCTCTAGAGCACAGGCTCAATAGTTGTGGTGCACGGGCGTAGTTGCTCCGCAGCATGTGGGATCTTCCTGGACCAGGGCTCGAACCCGTGTCCCCTGAATTGGCAGGCGGACTCTCAACCACTGCGCCACCAGGGAAGCCCTCACAAAGGTTTTTGTTTGTACCTCAGATCATGTAGAGCCAGCATCCAAACACTAGTGTCTGCAGCCTAAATAGCCTTTAAGGCTTTACTTTTATAAAACAAAGAGGCTGCCTCTGAGGTGTGATTTTCCGTGCATGCTGGGACCCTCCGCATCCCCCTCCTTGGACCAGCTCGTGCCTGGAGTCCTGCCTGTAGAGACTCATCAGTCAGTAAAAGAGTAATTTACCTGGACTGTACAGGTAGGCTTCAGACCTCTGTGAACGCTTGAGATTATGCACAGAGTTTGAGTGCATTTGCCCATTTTTAGCCCTAAGGGAGGCTCTTTAGGCCTTTGCTGGTAACCAAAAGAGTCGGTAACCACCAAAAGTTTAAGAATGATTGCTTTTTCTCATAAGATGTTTTAAGTTATTTACTATTGAATGTGCCTGAAAACACATAAACACATGACCGTAAATTTTATGTCACAAAGAGGGCCAGCTGGAAACTTTGCCTAAGATATTTTCTAGGAAAACAAACAATAATTTTATTAGCTTTCTTCCTATTCTTTATTCAAAACAAAATATCTGTACTTTTTTTTTCTTTTTTTTAAATATCTGTACTCTTGAGAGAGATATTCACAACACAGATGCTACCTTTTCATTCTTCACTTCAAAAGTAAGGCCCGAGTGCAGGACTAATGGGGATTCTGAAACTGACTATGGAAGATGTTACCTCTTAGAGGAGAGATGGTCAAACTTCTGTAAACAGTCAGTAGTAAATATTTTCAGCTTTTTGGGCCATGTGGTCTCTGCTGCAACTTCACAGTTCTGCTGTTGTGTGGAAAGCAGCCATAGACAATATGTAAACAACTAGAAGTGGTGATGTTTCAATAAAACTTTATTTACAAAAACAAGTGGCAGGCCAGATTGTCCCATAACAGCAGTTTGCACCCGTCTTAAAGGTTTAAAGATGCTTGAATGAAAATAACAAGGCTCACATATTTGCCAGGTTTATGATGCATACCAACTTCAATCTACTTTGCAAAATACGAAATGCTGGATTATATTATTCTATTGATTGTTGTGTTGGAATGAAAGCATTTAATAATTTCAGCAAGTTATTCTACAGGCTGGGCAAGCAATGGGTGACATTAAACACCTGACAATTAAAATCAATAACTCCACATGCCACCATCAACAAAATGAAAAGAAAACCTACTGAATGGGAGAAAATATTTGCAAATGATATGACCAATAATGGGTTAATATCCAAAATATATAAACAATTCATACAGCTCAATATAAAAAAAAAAGATTTAACAATGGGCAAAATGGGCTTCCCTGGTAGCACAGTGGTTAAGAATCCACTTGCCAGTGCACGGGACATGGTTTCGAGCCCTGGTCCAGGAAGATCCCACATGCCATGGAGCAACTAAGCCTGTGTGCCACAACCACTGAGCCTGTGAGCCACAACCACTGAGCCCACGTGCCACAACTACTGAAGCCCATGTGCCTAGAGCCCATGCTCCGCAACAGGAGAAGCCACTGCACCACAACCAAGAGTAGCCCCTGCTTGCCGCAACTAGAGAAAGCCCGTACGCAGCAACAGAGACCCAACACAGCCAAAAATTTAAATTAAAAAATCAATAAATTTTTTTAAAAAAGATCAAAAGACCTGAATAGACATTTTTCCAAAGAAGAAATGCAGATGGCACAGGCACATGAAAAGTTGCTCAACATCATTAATCATCAGAGAAATGCAAATCAAAACCACAGTGAGATATCATCTCACACCTGCCAGAATGGCTATCATCAAAAAAAACCACGAATAACAAATGTTGGTGAGGATATAGAGAAAAGAGAACCCTCATACACTGTTGGTGGGAATGTAAACTGGTGCAGCCACCGTGGAAAACAGTATGGAAGTTCCTCAAAAAACTAAAAATAGAACTACAATATGACCCAACAATCTCACTCCTGGGTATATATCCAAAGAAAACAAAAACTCTAATTCAAAAAGATACATGCACCCCAATGTTCATAGCATTATTTACAATTGCCAAGATATGGAAGCAACCTAAGTGTCCATCAACAGATGAAGGGATAAAGAGGATATACATACATACACACACAATGGAATATTACTCAGACAGAAAAAAGAATGAAATTTTGCCATTTGCAACAATGCAGATGGACATGGAGGGTACTATGCTAAGTGAAATAAGTCAGACAGAGAAAGACAAATACTGTATGATATCACCTATGTGTGGAATCTAACAAATAAAAGAAATGAATGAATATAACAAAACAGAAACAGACTTCCAGATATAGAAAACAAACTAATGGTTACCAGTGAGTGGGTAGTGGGAAGGGGGAAGGGGCAAGATAGGAGTAGGGGATTAAAAGGTACAAACTACTGTGTGTAAAATAAATAAGCTACAAGGATATATGTGTGGTACAGGGAATAGAGCCAATATTTTATTAAAACTTTAAATGGGACTTCCCTGGTGACGCAGTGGTTAAGAATCCACCTGCCAGCACAGGGGACACAAGTTCAAGCCCTGGTCTGGGAAGATCCCACGTGCCATGGAGCAACTAAGCCCATGTGCCACAACTACTGAGCCTGCACTCTAGAGCCCACGTGCCACAACTACTGAGCCCACGTGCCTAGAGCCCGTGCTCCACAACAAAGACAAGGCACCAAAATGAGAAGCCCGCGCACGGCAACGAAGATCCAAAGCAGCCAAAAATAAATAAATAAATTTATATTAAAAAAAAACTTTAAATGGAGTAGAATCTATAAAACTATTGAATCACCATGTTGGACACCTGAAACTAATATAATGTTGTACCTCCACTATACTTCAGTAAAAAAATTAAGTAAAATAAGTAAAAGACATAGCTTTTAAAAAGAACTCCACATGTCAGATTTTTCCAGGGCATAAGACAAAAATAAAACCAGATTCTTTAAACCGATTTGTCTCCATGCAACTCAAACAAATCATATTTTTGGCAAATGACAATGATAAAATAATCCTTTTACCCTCAGGCCTCACTCCGGGTGGGAAATGCCTCTCTATCCTCCACAGGTAGATTTCTGTTTTTTCTAGAAACCTGATATGCTTTAGAATCATAGGCTTTTGGCAGCGCAAACACAAGCAGGCAGCACCTGCTAGGCTTCAGGCTGCTTCTTGTCCAACTGGGGAGAAAAAGTCATCTTTGTGATGCTTCCAAAGTCTGCAGTTTCCTTCATTTCTAAGGAAGAATAGAGAAACTCTGGTCTTCTTTTTACTTTCCACATTCAAAATAAGAGTCATTTTATCTTCCTGTTTAATATTTAGTTTTGCATGCTGTCTGGTTAGAACCTTCATAACCGCACAGTATCAGATCGCAAGGTTTGAACAAATGAACTAAGAGGAAAAGGGAAAGGGCGGGAATCGGCACCCTATGAACCAGAGGCAAGTCAGTCGAAAGATGATCAAAGAGCCCATCAAAATTGAAATCACTCCTCTGGAAAATAGACACCCTCAGAATGAGTGAGTGCTGACTTACCTACAGGAAAAACAATCAAAATGTATGTAAGCTCTGCCCACTGTCCACAGGAGCAAACAGCAGTTGCAAAAACACAGAGAGACAAACCAGGAAAGATTTTACACTGCCGGTAACAGATTTAAGTCAACACGAGTAGCCAGACTTCATACATGCCAAGGTAGGAGGTGGTACAAGAGAGAAATCAGGGGTGCAATGCAGGTGCAAGAGTCAGTAGGAAGGAAAGATTTTTTTTTTGAAGTTAAACTTACTGAAGCATAATTTACAAGCAGTTAAATCACCCTCTTGAGTGTATAGTTCTATGAGTTTTGACAAACACATACAATCATGAAAAAATATTTCCATCACCACAAAAAAATTCTCTTGTCCCCCTTTGTAGTCAACCCCTCTGGCAAATCCCAGCCCCTCCCAACCACTGATTTGATTTGTGTTCCCACATGTATATTTCTGTCTTTGCCTTTTCCAGAATATCAGATAAATGAAATTATACAGTGGGTAGCAGAAAAAGTAGGATTTTAATCTCAAGCAAAGAGGAGTGTTTTAGAGATCAAATGTCTCTAAAGCATCTTAAGACAGATGAGGCAGTTGGTAAAGGTGGCCTGTGCTATAAAAACTGCCATGGATAGTGGAACTTCTGCAGGTATGTTATTTCCACACAAACTTCCTAAGATGAATACCTGAGCATGCCACATCCTTACTGGAAACCTTCAATGGGTTCCCATTGTCTTTAGGATAAAATCCAAACTGTTTCATGTTGACTCGCCAGGCCTTTCTTTTTTGTTTTTAAAGAAGATGTTGGGGGTAGGAGTTTATTAATTTATTAATTTATTTTTGGCTGTGTTGGGTCTTCATTTCTGTGCGAGGGCTTTCTCTAGTTGTGGCGAGCGGGGGCTACTCTTCATCGCGGTGCACGGGCCTCTCACTATCACGGCCTCTCTTATTGCGGAGCACAGGTTCCAGATGCGCAGGCTCAATAGTTGTGGCGCATGGGCTTAGTTGCTCTGCGGCATGTGGGGTCTTCCCAGACCAGGGCTCGAACCCGTGTCCCCTGCATTAGCAGGCAGATTCTCAACCACTGCGCCACCAGGGAAGCCCAGGCCTTTCTTGATATGATGTCTTGTGCCTCCTCCAGCCCCATCTCTCCTCATTCTCCTCTTTTCCATTCTCTACTTCAGAATTTCTGTGCCACTCCGCCCACACCTGGTTCTTCCTCCTGAAGTGCGTTCTCTTTCACCTCTGGGCCTTTGTACGTGGGTTTCTTTCTATCAAGTGCATTTTCCCATGACCCCTACCTCTTTGGTTTCAGACTTTGGCACTTCCTGACCCTCCCAGTTTGCTTTAAACACCATTCTTGTGTGGGCTCCCACACATGTACTTCCCCTATCTTAGTGCTCATCAAGCTACATTGTAATTGCAGGTTTAA